>NC_137823.1:17895345-17987845 GCF_963921795.1 Nannobrachium achirus | reverse complement strand
CCACGAGACCTATGGAAGCTATTTAAAACCCAGCTAGGTTGTGGTGCTAAACTCAGATCCATAGCCAGCAACATATCCATCCAAACTCCCATAACCCTCCTCACGGATAGTCTTGATGTAGCCAAAAATCTCAACATCTACTTCACCTCCATGGCCAAAAATCTGGTCAATAAACTGCCCGCTCCATCTGGGCTGTTTGGTGTTAGGCACATCTTGAAATTCTACAGGAACCTTGGGGTATGCAAAGACAACTTTAAACTTGCCACGGTGTCAACTGATGAAGTGTTTAAAAAACTGCGCACCCTACCTCAATTCAAGGCCGCTGGCCATGATAAAATTGCCCCCAAATTTCTCATAGACTCAGCTGCCACCATTGCCCCAATCATTACCCATATTATTAATCTATCTATCAAGCAGGGTTATGTCCCCCAGGACTTCAAATTAGCCAAGGTAACCCCCCTGCACAAAAAAGGCAGTAAACTTGACCCTGGCAACTACAGGCCAATCTCAATCCTTAGTTCCATCTCTAAGGTAATGGAAAAAATTGTCTATGAACAGGTGGCTAGATATCTTGAAGAGAATAAACTGATCTACGAGTTCCAGTCTGGCTTCAGAGAGTCCCATTCCACAGATACATGCCTCATCTATTTGAATGATTACATCAAACGTGAAATTCACGATGGCAAATATTGTGGCATGGTCATGCTGGACCTCCAGAAGGCATTTGACACCGTCGATCATTCTATTCTGATCGAAAAACTCAAAGCTATTGGTCTTGATAGCACAGCAGTGAGATGGATGCACTCTTACTTGGTGGGGAGGGAACAGATGGTGGAAGTCAACGGAACCCTGTCCCCCCCCCTCCCAGTAAACTGTGGAGTACCTCAAGGGAGTATACTAGGACCACTGTTGTTCTTAATATACGTAAACGACATGTCATCTGCTTGTGACTGCAATCTGTTTCTGTTCGCGGATGACTCGGCTCTCCTAGTCTCAGGCAGAGACATTTTGCAGGTTGAAAAGGCCCTTAACTGTGAACTTAACAAGATCTGCACCTGGCTCAATGACAACAGACTCTCAATTCACCTAGGCAAAACTGAATGTATCCTCTTTGGATCTAGTCAGAAACTTAGCCTAGTTGAGAACTTCACAATTAAAGTAGGTGACACTGTGATAGAAAGAAAAAACCACATCTGCTACCTGGGTTGCATCCTGGAGGCTAACCTATCCAGTGAAAAAATGACCACCAAGGTAATCAATAAAGTCAATCAACGAATTCGCTTCTTGCAAAGAGTTGCCCCACTGATCAATATTAAATCCCGAAAGACACTAGGAGGTGCTCTTATTGGGCCCCTCATTGATTACGGAGTCCTTGTCTGGTATCGCGACGCCCCAGCTGCCTTAAAGCTAAAGCTCCAAACAGCCCAAAACAAACTAATTAGGGTTGTGCTTGGTCTCCCTCCTCTGACCCACCTTACCGAGCATCACCACGAAAGCGTGGGGTGGCTCAAAGTAGCTGACAGAGTACAGCATCTTGCAATGGGCCTGGTGTACAAGATACACTACACCTCCAAGATTCCCATGTACCTGACAAACTACTTCTTAAAGGTCAAGGATGTTCACGATCATAACACCAGAGGCAGCTCCACTAATCATCATCAGCGTAGATTTAACACTAAACAAGGCGCTAACTCGTTCTCCTGCTATACCATCAACATGTGGAACGCCCTTCCACAAGCCCTAAAGGAGAGCAAATCCCTAGCCTCCTTCAAAATTGGTATGAAAAGTCACCTTCAGTCAGCAGCTACCCGTGACTTGTAAATAGACTAAGCCCCCATGCTCCCCCCCCCCCTTTTTCTTTGTATTCTGCCTTTTGTATTTGATGTTATGCTTTTGAAACTGATATTATCCTAGATAAAGTACTATGTTCTATCCGTCTGTCTTTCAATGTTATATGAGATACTTAAAGTGTGGTTCCTGTGGAAATAAGCCTCGGCTTTCTAGGATCTCCTTTTAGTTGACCTTGTACCAGTGATTTGTACTGTCATGAAACTGTACTTTTTTCTATTGCAAACTTCTAATAAATTCTTCAATCAATCAATACTGAGCGCCACAGACGCAGCTGTTTCCCCTCAGCCGCCAGGCTGCTCATGGACTCTGGTTTCCGTTCTTCCCCTGTCCCCCAGAGCAGGGGTTTTCAAAGTGGGTGACGGGGCACCCTGGGGTGCTGCGACGGCAGTCCAGGGGTGACGCGAGATAATTTGATAATATTTGACATTTATTTGACATTTAAAAATATATTTAGTATCATTTTAAACTTGAAGTACAAAGTCAGTTCTAACCAAAATGGCTATTATCTTGTTTGCCTCGCAACATAATCGCTAAAATGTGCTATAAATATAAGTTGCTGGGAGTGAAAATTAGGAATATAATAATGTAGGGATTAGAGATGTTACCGATCAATCGGCAATGGATCGGATCGGGCCGATCAAAGCGTGATCGGCGATAATCAGTGGTTTAGATCAAAAGGTAAATTCACCGATCCGATCCGATCGGTGCATCCGATCAACCAGCCGTTCAGTATGCCCACTTGAGGCCATTTTGGGGTATTGATTTCCACAGTGCTGAAGGAATAATTAGTTACTGCTATGATAATAAATACATAGTAATGCTGGTAAATAACTATAAATGAATTCATGAGTGAATTAATTAATTAAAGTTAAAACATTAACATTTAGAAAATATAAATAATATATAAATATTAACTTGATCGGATCGGTGATTGATTGGTATCGGATGATCAAACTTTTGTGATCGGTGCTCGGTGATCGGTTCCAAAAAATCTGATCGGACCATCCCTAGTAGGGATGACTCAGATGAAAAAATATTTAAAGGGGTGCCCCGAGCAAAAAAAGTTTGGGAACCCCTGCCCTAGAGACACCAGAAATAGGACTGTGCTGCTCAATTGAACTGAACAATACTGCACTTTTACTTCTTGCACGGTGTTGTTTGTGTTGTGAGTTTACGTTATATGTTATGTGAAGAAATTATTGAATGCACATTATGTAAGTCGCCAAAACAAATTCCTATGTGTTTTACACAATGGCAATAAAGGAAATCTGAATCTGAATCTGAAATCTGAATCTGAAACCACCAAAACAGTACCTGGATATCCCTCTCAAACTAGAGACTCCTATTGTTATCGATTTAAGCAAATGCCTACTTACTATACAAACATATAGGAACATGTTTCCAGTGAGCCAACATGCACAACATAATCAGCACCCTGACTCTGTTTGACCAGAGCACAGAGCCTTCATTGGTAACAGCTGTGAAGGAAGTAAGGACGAGGCCCTTTACAATATGGCTGCTGTGCATATAGGCCAGGGGCCAATTCTGATATCTTCACAAATTGGTACCACCCAAGGTGACCGTACATTTTTTACTTCCTACATGTCTCTAGTTTACATTTTGGTATGATAACCCTTTCTGAGACCCAGCTTAATTGATGTTATCAGCCGCTAGAGTCTGTCTCCCATCGACTTTCTATACAGGAGGAAAATACCCAGAAAACATTTTTTTCTGGGCATTTAAGTAGGATGTGAGGGGTCTAACTAGGTGTTTGTCATGATGCTGAATCCAAGCATTTGTTTTGCACAAAAAACATTCCTTGGGCTACAAATGGCCCCAGAAAACGCCCACAAAACTGATGAAACTGAGGAAAAGTGATGACTCATCACTTTTCATCACTAAACCATTGTTTTCTGGGGCCATTTGTAGCCCAAGGAATGTTTTTTTTGTGCAAAACAAATGCTTGCAATGGATTCAGCATCATGACAAACCCCTAGTTAGACCCCTCACATCCTACTTAAATACCCAGAAAAAAAAAAACTCTAGCGGCTGATAACATCAATTAAGCTGGGTCTCAGAAAGGGTTATCATACCAAAATGTAAACTAGAGACATGTAGGAAGTCAAAAATGTATGGTCACCTTGGGTGGTACCAATTTGTGAAGATCAGATCAGAATTGGCCCCTGGCCTAATATAGGCAGTTTGGGGGTCCTTGACACTGTTGTATGTGACGGTGACATCATCACACAGAGCCAGATGACCAGGTGGATGTGAAGAGCAGAGCTGTGGGAGAGATGATGGAGAGGATCCGTAAGGGGATAGTCCTGAGACCCACTAGGCCCCAGGTACACGCACGCACGGACGGATGCACGCACGCACGCAGCCACGCACACACACAGCGTTCAATGAATGATCGTTCATGATCTTGTTCATATTTTGGCCTCGTAGGCTGAGATGACTGCTCTAAGCCGGTGCACAGGGAACTGTCTGCAGTAATCAATTTACAGTATGAGGAAATAAAGGCATGATTATCTAGTCGTTGTCTAACAATACTCAAACATAACACACAAGACCCACTAAAGACCAAAATCTTCAGACTTGGTCATGGTCTTTATTAAAGTCTTCCACAGACTCTCAAGGTTAAATAAACATTGACAGTGTAATCTCTCTCTCAGGTTGGACTGCAGGATGAAGACAGTTCCTGGAAGGTGAATATAGAATCACTCATCTTATCTGCAATTTCTGCATCATACTGTAAACAAACTGCAACTGTCGCTAAGTTGTGAAAAATGCTATTAAAAAACTGTCCAAATCCGTTATTGGTGCTCTGGGAGTTAAATCATTTCTACTGTCACTTTTACTAGTATTTCTGTACTGTGATATTACTGTTGTTAAAAAGATGTGCGACTGTACTTGTGTTGTTTCAACAGGAGCAGCAGAGTGAGAAAAGGAAGTCAGCGGTTGTGGAGTTGAAAGGAATGCTGGTAGGCCAAATTACTGCACTGCACTTTGATTCTTATTATGATGATGATTTGACTTATGGTAGATCTACAAAGGCTCAATCATTTTCATTTCAAGGACCCCCAGTTTGAAATGCATTAGGCCAGTGGTTCTCAACCTGTGGGCCAGCATCCCCACATTCAGACATGCTGCCATTCAGACCTCCCCCTATTCAGACACTAACCCTAACCCTAACCTCTATGGAAGTGTCGCCATTCAGACAATTAGAAGTCAATGTCTGAATGGCAGCATGTCTGAACGGAGAGTGTAAAAGCCCAGGGATGACCCCGCATGATTTTGGGGGGTCCCCAGATGACAGTGAAGTGACCATTTAATGACCTATGCATTTTAAAAGAAGAAAAGAAAAATAGTCAAACATTGTCTAAAGTCTAAAGTGTCAAATAATATAAGTGACACAATTGTTTATCATAGTCAATCACAATAATAGTAAAGCTTGTAGATCACAGTATTTATCTGTGGAGCAGCTGAGTCAACTAAAAATGTAATGCCTCAACTGGGGATGGAGCTCGAAACAAGGGCCCGCTACAAACAAATGTATTGAGTACCCGGTATCAATAAGCTTTGGGCTCAATAGAGGGTATGCTCAAAGTGAATGGCAAATCAAGTGGCAAAGTGAGTTTAACATTGTTTAATGCAATCAGATAGGACATTTCTGTTTGGATGTATGGGCTGTCAAGGCCAGAAAGTATATATATATTTTTGCCACTCAGTAGGTGTTTCCGCATAACTTTCGGGTATGATGATGATGTCACGCGAATACACTCTATATTTTTTCAGATAATTCAACCACACTTTGGATGTGTGGACTTCAATGTCATGTGGCTGTTAGTGAACCACATCCAGCAAGAATGTTAAATAATGACTTTAAACCCCATCAGGCATCAAATGACACAATTACACTAATCTTAGGCGTGCATCCTAAAGGCACCCCGGTTTAGTATGGTTCTTGTAAAGGAGCCTTATTTTCAGTGGAGATGACGGAGGCGCGCAGTCTCAGGCGACCTTGAGCCACGTGAGACACCGGCGAGCAAGTGGCAGCGAGTGAGTCGCAGTGTCGAGTGGCAGCGAAAGTCGCATCCAACTCAGCGCTGTTAGAAGTTGTAAACCAGGGGGCCAGAATAGTAAATCTTCGTCCCCCCGACTTTCGTCACCTCCGCGCGGTACAAGTGAACACAGCAGAGTGCTCCCTACTTCCGGTTCAGCCAATCACAAGCTTCCGCGGTGCGGGTCTTAACTGTACCGGGGTGCCTTTTGGATACACGCCACCTGCCTCTTGGTAAAAATAATAGCAACTTTAAGCTAGATGATTTTCAGGATGGCAACACCAGGCGGACTACGGCTGCTATGACGTAATCGGCGTAGCGATCAAAATGGTTAAGCAAAGCCTTGGCGGCGACGGGTTCCCACCCCTTTCACTGAACGCTTTGGTTCCCGTGGCGACGCACAGCAGACGGAGTAGGCGCTACGTGGGAAGGGACCTTCTGCCGTAGTAGAGACGGCTGCGGCGACGGCAGGTTTATCTATTGAGCACGGATCATTTCCGGTTACCGTTGTCATCTGCCGTTGCCGTTGCGTTGCTTAAGGTCGCTAATGTCTTTGTCACTGTGGCAGAACGTCATGAAACGCCAGGGCCACCAGAGGGCAGCAGCGTCCAGGAAGAGGATCAGCCGTAATGTAGGGGAGGCGGAGCTACTGATGGTTCTGCAGAGGAGGAGGAAGGCAATGACAGAAGGACTGGATCAGCCCTGTTTCTCTACTGGTACTAATTATAATAAGAAGAAGAATGATTAACTGAATCTTGACCAAAAGGTCAAAAGTCATGTCAGATCCTATGTCTAGGTGATACATGACCTTTGACACAATCTAAATGTCTCAATAGACGAGCAGGGAGACGAAATACAACCAGCCGCCATTATAAGTAATGTTGTATTAAAATGCTCGACCATACAGATTGTATAAATTATATCGTATTAACATACTCTACCATACAGATTGTATAAGTTATATTGTATTTAGTAAATAATAATATAATAAATACAATACAAATACAATATAACTTATACAATACTTAAATACAATTTAGTCCAATCTGCATATTAGAGCATATACTTTTTACATAATACTCTAACTTGCACATGGACTAAATTATATGTTATTAATTAGAAGAAAAGTATATATATATATATATATATATTATATATATATATATTTATAGTTAGTTAGTTAGTTTGATTAACTTTCTGCACTGCAATGTAATGCCATCTTGTCCATCCAGACTCCCAGCCGTGCAACCCAGCAGCAGAGCCTATTCTCTGGGCAGGAGAGAGCAGCAGTGTCCCTGTGCTCCGCAGGCTGACGCAGAACAGAGAGAAGAGAGACTCTCGCATCAGAGAATCCACCCTGATCATCAACAACCACTGACCACACCATCCACCCTCATGGCTCAGGGCACCCCTATTAATATTTTCTTCATCCGAGGCACCCCTACATTATATTCCTAATTTTCACTCCCAGCACCTTATATTTATAGCATATTTTAGCGATTATTTTGCGAGGAAAACGCAAGATAGGCTAATAGACATTTTGGTTAGAACTGACTGAAAATAACTTTGTACTTCAAGTTTAAAATTATACTAAATATATTTTTAAATGTCCAAATAAATTTAAAATATTAACAAAAATTATCTTGTGGCACTCCTGGACTGCCGTCCCGCCACCCCAGGGTGCCCCGTCACCCACTTTGAAAACCACTTAACTAGAGTTCTCAATGGGCCTAAAAATTAAGGCCCGGCCCAAACTGTAAACTAAATCTTATAACACCAGAACAATATGGAGATAACCAACACATCCCTCCATATATGGAGATAACCGACGAATCTCACTAAGTCTGACCTCACAAGCCCCATATTTGGACACGAACAGCATATAACTCCATATATAGAGACATAGCTGCTGACATCAGTATGACATCACACTGCTGACATCAGTATGACATCACACCGTACACAAATCGATTTTGACATCTTGTTACTAATCTGTCGGTAGATAATGCCGGTCTTATATAAGGGTCATTTGTGTACGGTGTGATGTCATACTGATTGCGGTCATTTGTGTATGGTGTGATGTCATACTGATGTCAGCAGTGTGATGTCATACTGATGCGGAGATATGAGCAGGGCAAAGGTGTGACGTGTGACCGACGGACGGACGTACGGACGACCGGTGGAGGTTTTGATACTAAACTGCGACCTGACGGTCGCAATTATAGGCTTTGGCTTCTCTGAGCAGATAGGACATGCAGGTCAATGCAAACCCTAAATGTTTTGTGAATCAAAAGTACACATCATGCTAATTTCATCATTCATAAACTGCATAACAACTTGCATATTAAACCTCTGAACCTGGACCACCCGTGTTATTATTATTTTTCTTTTATAGGCAGGTCCGCCGATAGGGGGGAAAGGGGGGGCCCCCGTTGAACGGGACTCGGGAGCAGTCTAGTTTGTGTAGGAAAGATTTGAGTGAATGTGAAAGAACTTTCTCCCACAGTAAGATTAAGACATCATGCTTCATATAAACCCTATTACGTTAAGCCTAAAAGGTTCTGCCGCCGTGTAGAACTGTTTTTAACAACCCGTAGGGGGGCCCACCCTGGTCTTTGATCTTGACCCCCCTCCCAAAAATCTGTACGACGGGCCTGTTTATAGGCCTCTATTTTTTTCTTTTTCGAAAACTTTCTCTGGAGAAGGCTGTGTAGAGTTGGCCATGAGCGAACACAGGTTGAGGCAAGGAGACCTATTGTGAACGTCCTAATAACGGCAACTCTTAAGGAAATTCTGGCTCTTAAATTAAGAGATGGAGGCGTGACCTATTGCCACTTTGCTAATATGAGTGCGGTAATTTTCACACTACGGCAAGGCACTGTGCTAGAAAGACCCTGAATTATTCATGGATGTGTTTGGGCGTTACTTTAATCAAACCAATGAGAGTATTGGCTGCCATTCCCTTTAAAACCAGCACAACACGCAGCAGTACTAGAATCCATATATTATATGGATTCTGTCATCTGACATCATAAATACAATCCCTTTTATGCACATATGGAGATCCCTGCTGGGAACCACGGTGTCTGACGTTACAGACAGACAGAGATACGGTCAAGCTGTGATGGTTCACATACTAAACTGCGACCTACGGTCAAAATTAAATGGAGAAGGGGGGGGGGGGGGGGGGGGGCTATGGTTCTGGTTAGTCTTGCAACAAACTTTTGTGAGCCTTAAGATGACATACTAGTCATGAAGATATAATCATTACATGTGGTGTTGAATTTTTGTCTGCGTGCCTGCCTGCCTGGTAAGGTTAGGCTAGCCTACAGCTTTTATGTTGAAGTTGTAGACCATGTGATTTGACACGTGGTCACGTGACATTTGATGATGACGATTTTTATACCTGAACTAGAAAAATGTTAGAAAAAAAATCCGTTTCAGGGTTAGAAAATTTGAAAAGATTAACCAATATTAGATCGTTGTTCTAAAAACTAAAATCTAAAACAATTCAACTCAACTCAATCACGTTATAAAAAAAGATCCCCCTGACTTATTAGCTTAGTTTAAAATAAATATTAAACACAATATTAAATTGTAATAAAATGATTGGTTTAGGTTTAGGTTTAGGTTTAGGTTTTATTTGTTCATTATTATTGCAAGAACAATGGCTTCTACTTCAGCATGCAATCTCTTCAGGTAGAGACAGACTGTAGTTTCTATTTTGGAATCCCTCTCTTGGTGATGTCTTTGGTAAGCATGTTTCTGAACTGTCCACATCCCACCAATGAGTGTCAGAAGAGTAGATGGAAATGGTGCCATTATATAATGACCAATTATGAATAAAGGTTGAAAATGGGTGAAGTTCAAGTAACTTTGAGTTATTCTCAAAACATCACATACACATACATACATACATACATACATACATACATACATACATACTAGGGGTGCTGATCTCCATCAACTGAGGCGATTCGATATGCATCTCGATACACTGGCAGCGATACGATATATTTGCGTTACATTGAAATCCTGCCGATACGATGCATTATGATTCATACCTGACCCCGATACGATGCGATACGATTTACCCCTGTTCCCGATACGATGCGATACACCCTTTTCCAGATTTTTTTGCGATTTGGACTTCACATCTGCTATACAATAACAATACCAGTGATTCTCATCATCATCATCATCATCATCATCATCATCATAACTCAGTGAGTACAAATGGAATAAAATGAACTTATAACAAGAGTAAAACTAAATGTAAACAATTACTGGCAGTCACAGCTGCAGTAAACGGTACACTTCGGAAACACAGGATAGAATGAAATACTACATGAAAAACCGATTCAGACATGCAGCGAACGATACGTCACCATACCATATATCACAATACCATACATCACGATTTCAGACGTCAATTGTACCGATACACACTGAATGAATCGATTCACTCGTATCATGCACGTTTGTATCGCGATTATGATACGTATCGATTAATCTCAGCATCCCTAATACATACATACATGCATACATAAATACATACATACATACATACATAAATACATAGATACATACATACATACATACATATAAGATCTTACAAAGAGGAAGACAGCCATGGGGAGATTGTGGAGGCAATGTGTTAAGCCAGGGCTACTCAACTTAGGAAGGCTCAGGGGCCACTCAGCAAAATACCAAAAGTCCAAAGGGCCGCAACCTAAAAATGACGGTCCTATTTTGGACGTTTACAATGATTTTGTAACAGGCTTCATGACAAGCTTAATAATTAAGTAAACACACAGAAAATAGCCACGTTTCCATCTATTTAAGCCAGGCCAAACCTCATTGAACCAAAAGATTATGGATGGAATGAAGAAATTATCGAATTTGATCAAATTAGGCTTTATTCACAAAATGTGAAGTGAAAATTAATAGAACTGGTTCAATCGTTTTGTAACCGCCCCTGTGTCTGGGTATGCAAGGCTAGTGAACTTTGGCAATGTAAAGGTATGTTTTCTCATGCCAATAACGCTCCTTTTCATTAATACTTATTATTCAATCACTCAAACCCCAGCATCCCTATTCTTGGGGGACATTCACCAAAAATAGCCGATCTACAAGCTCACCACAAGATGCATTGGAGCTTGTAGATCGGCTATTTTTGGTCAATCTCCTTCAATGAGCAGTTAGTTGTGTTTAAATTACAAAGCTCAAAGCATCAAACTGTTTTACAAGTACAGTACAACTGGCTGAGTTGAACTTTACTTGAGTTATTTTTCAAAAAAACAAACAACTCTTAACCAAAAATAGCCGATCTACAAGCTCACAATGCATCTTATGGTGAGCTTGTAGATCGGCTATTTTTGGTGAATGTCTCCCAAGAATAGGGATGCTGGGGTTTGAGTGATTGAATAATAAGTATAAACGTCTATTTATTTTAAATCCGTCCTATTAATGAAAAGGAGCGTTATTGGCATGAGAAAACTTCCCCATTTGGGGTACAAGCATAGTTCCCCTGGCTGCTACGATCTGTTGGAATGTGTGCACTGTCTGTCGGTGCTGACTGGCGCAGCCGCGGAGGCAGAGACAAGCACAGACAACTACGTCTTCACTAGCCTAAAACATGACGGTTGCGAGCGTTCATATCGCCCGACCGTCATGCGTCTCCACTCCAGTGAGCCCGACTGTGGTTGTCTGCTGCAAAATCTCCGCAGATTTGTCTGTCTGACCGTCTCGTTGTACAATAGATCTAGTGTAGCCAACAGCATCTACGCACTGCTGTCTGCTCTGTGCATTGACTGTATTCGCTTCCTGACTACGGAGTCCACCGAGGCTCAAACATCACTGCATTTTGCGTTGCGCGTTAACTTTGACAGGCTTAGAAAAATCATGTTTTTATTGATATGGTCATGACGGGCCGCACAGACAGGCGGGCCGTGGGTTGAGTAGCGCTGTGTTAAGCCCTTTGCACACAGGACAGTTGCGTTTTTTTCGTTTGCGGCATGAATAAAACGCATTGGATTTGGTGTGCAAGGCTGTGCGGAATCGGCGCTGCGGATCCAAAAAGGAGTCATAAAAGGAGTGATGAGTTTTTTACCGCATGCGACAAGACGCACGAATCGAACTGGGTTCGATTGAGAAAAAAACGCACGGCGGCAGCCACTCGTCGCACGGCTAATTCGGAGCCGGTGTGCATGAGGTCATAGAGAATCATTGTTTTCTTTTCAAAAAATTATATTGTCCGTTTTATCCGTGCGGTTAAACGCGCCTGTGTGCAAAAGTGCTTTATGGCGCCACCAGCAGGCCGATTTTTGCAAAACAAATTTTGTCCAAACATCACACAAATCGGTAGGCTATATATACTTTCGTTGTTCGTAGTTTGTTTGTAGTTCTTTATTCGTTGGGTCGTATTTCTTTGTAGTTCTTTACAATCCCAGAGAAGCGGATGGTCTTCACTTCAGGGGTTATTTCTTTGAAGTCCTGCCACAGATATTCTGGAGACAACACCTTGGTGGGCTTATGTATCCACATGTACCTGTAATATATAAATACATATTATTATTACTCACGCAGTTTACTATGAAACCCGGCAGATCCTGTTCGTCAGTTAATCAGTGAGCAACGCCTCAATGTCTATAGCTGACCTGTTGTGACATCACATTGGTGATTGTCACGCTCCATATATGACCAAGGCAGCCTGTTCTGGCAATCATATGGAGATGCCTGATGTCATCAATATTAAGCCACCATTTGGCAATACGCCCATATATGGACACTCCAACGACTAACCCTATACATAGTAATACAGTCAAGCCCCCCCCCCCCCCCCACCTCAAGCTACGTAGTTTATCATATGAATTATAAACATGTCCACAGTCTGTTCACATATTAAGGTCTTATCTTTGAGATGAATGAACTCAAATCAGACATTGTACATTGAGGCGACCATTTGTTTGCCAACGGGACCGACCTTTTTTCTATTGATTACTCACCCCATGGAGACTTGAGTTCAATAATATTATTTTTAGTTTTTGTCGCATTCCTAAGCCAATATTTTGATTATATGGGGTGAGTAATCGATTTGAAAAAAGTCATTTGGGGGGTGAACTTTAAAACCTTTAAGGTTCAAGGTTGTCCTTTATTGCGACCGTCAGGTCGCAGTTTAGTATGAAAACCTCCACCGGCCGTCCGTCCGTCCGTCCCTGAGTCCGTCCCTGAGTCACACGTGTGACGTGACACGTGTGACGTCAGAGTCCACAGCTGATATCACTCTGACATCACAGAGTCCACAGCTGATGATGTGGCGTGATGTCATACAATGTCATACAATACACAAACAAGCCCTATATAAAGGGGCAATTCTCACCAGGGAAGAGAGCATTCCTCGACTCAGACCTTATCGCCAGGATCAACTAAGCTTATAGCTTATCATCACATCCAAGATGTGATAAGATACTCAGCTAGTGGGGAATGCTCTCTTCCCTGCTGAGAATTGCCCCTTTATATAGGGCTTGTTTGTGAATTGTATGACATCACGCCACATCATCAGCTGTGGACTCTGTGATGTCATCGTATCTCCATATATGGCCATCTCCGTATATGGAGATATAAGTCGTCCATGCCCAAGTATGGGCTGGTGAGGTCAGACTTTGTGTGATGCGTAGGTTATCTCCATATATGGAGATTCAACATTCCAGGTGTAACTATGGCTGCCCGTATGACGTGAGAGGTGGAGGCTGTGATATATTAAGACCGGCATTATCTACCGACAGATTAGTAACAAGATGTCAAAATCGTTGAAGGTTGAATCTCCAGATATGGAGATAACCAACACATCCCTCCATATATGGAGATAACCGATGCAGTGGTGTCCGGTAAGAACTTAACCGAGATGCCTTGAATCGTCACACTCCATATATAGTGTTATCCACATTTCGTGTAGCCGCCCTGTACAGGAAGTGATGTCACAACTCGCTGACATCACCGTCAGGTCCACAGCGTGACCGTCAGGTCACGCTGTGACCTGCCGGTCGCTTATCTCCCGATTCGGGAGTCTTACTGGTTGTTACGTCCTTTGTACAGGTACATAAGAGTAAAACTTATTTTTGTTCCGCGTCCTTAAAGGGGAAGACCACCCATTTTCAATATTGAACTATGTCATTAATATACATTAGAGGCGTTGTGTGGAAATAAAATAAAAAAATCCCCCTTCTGTGTTGCCTAGAACTGGAGGATAGATTTTGGCGTTTGCATTGTAAAGTACAACTTGATGACATCGCACCGTTGTACTTTACAATACAAACCCCAAAATCAATCCTCCAGTTCTATTTATTTTATTTCCACACAACTCCTCTAAGGTATATTAATGACATAGTTCAATATTGAAAATGGGTGGTCTTCCCCTTTAAAGACAATGCAGTGGTATATATATATATATATATATATATATATATATATATATATATATATATATATAAAATAAAGCAGAACAACAGAAAAACAACACATTCATCTAAAGATAAAATAATAAGTAATAATGACTTAGGAAAGAAAGAGAGTGCAAAAGGCATGAAGAGCTAAGAGAATGAAAAAAAAAAAGCATCCTCAGCTGTACATGTGCATAAAGTTTGGTGTAAGGTCTTATCTTTGATAAGAATGAACATGCTACTTTCCTAATCAGACATGGTTTATTGGGAGGATCAGACATGTTTGTAGTTTTGACAACCCTGAGTTTCAAAGCGGTGTCAGACCTGAAAGCTCAGAGATGAGCTGCCTGCATCCAACTACAACTTAGTGGCATGTTCAGGCCACAAGGTGGAGCCATTGAGCAGAGAATCACTAGAGATTAGAGAAAGATGCTCCAGTTATACCAGGAATAGAAACTCTTCTATATTTACTCTTCTAAATATTATTATTATTATTCATTATTATTTCTATCCTTGGTCGTAGAACCATCTGTACCACGAGTACCGCGCTGCGAGCTTGTAGATCAGGTATTTTTGAAAAGTTGTGAAAATGTGTGCAAATCTTTGAATACTGTATATGCATTTCTAAAGCTTTTTTTTTTATTTTGCTTTGGGGGTCCCTGGAACTGAATATTTTGAGATGGGGGTCTGTGGCCAAATACATGTGATTTTGGGGGTCCTTCACATGAAAAAGTGTGAGAACCACTGGCATAGACACATGTGTTTTTATAGAATCGGGTCAATATATTCAAAAGACTTACTTAAATTGTCATTATTTGAAAATGATAGCAGATCTACAAGTCCCGAAAATAATGGTTAACGTAATAATGCGTAATAATGCGTTCCGGGTCTTAATGGGTTAATAATACAGTAATAATAAACAGATCTATAAGTACCTGTTCAGACTATAGATCTAATAACAGATCTCCAAGTACCTTTTCAGACTATAGATCTAATAACAGATCTCCAAGTACCTGTTCAGACGGGACTCTTATAATAACAGATCTCTAAGTACCTGATCAGATGGGACTCTTAAAATAACAGATCTCCAAGTACCTGTTCAGACGGGACACTAACAGATCTCCAAGTACCTGCTTAGATGGGACTCTTATAATAAAAGATCTCCAAATACCTGTTCAGATGGGACTCTTCTTGCCAGGCTGCCTCCACGCCGTTCTTGGCGTCCAGATCAAAGTTGTCACTGCAGGTCGTCACCAGATGATTGACAGCTGTCAGCTCGCCCCCGAACGCCCCCCCGCAGTAGTAGAAGTCCCCCTGCTGTTCAGACAGACAGGCCAGAGAGGTCTCTCTGCGCTCGTACGGAAACTCACTGCGCTGGTTGGTGTAGTAACCTAGAGAGACAGACAGGTTAGCGGGAGTGTCGCCAGTGTTGTAGTGCTAAATGTGGAAGTGGGGGGACACCCCACGCACGCACATGCACGCGCGTCAATGCGCGTGCACGTGGCGTTTTCATTAGGCTAAAAGTAAATGACAAGGGTGCAATTATATTCAATATTTAATTGTTTTGTAGAAAACGCAACATCGCTCATCAAGCTTAATTAAAGAGTATCACGTGATGTTACTTTGTTCTTTTCATTTGGACAGAAGAAATTTGAACAATGTAGTCATTACTAGTCAATATTCAATCATGCATTATACAACAGACAGTGAAAGAGTTAACAAAGTTAACAAAGTAAAACAAAAAGCCCCCCAAATTCTTTTTGGAGGGGTGAGAGAAGTGTGGGAACGCGCTTTTAGACTAATTAGCACTAAATGACCATGTTATCTCCCTAACGCCCCCAACTAAATAGTATAAGATCAACATACCAGGGTGTATCACAGAGACCAGTGTCCCCAGGTACTCGGTCCCCCAGCCCAGTATAATAACAGATTAACATAGACACTAACCTGGCTGTAACACCTATAGTAACAGATAAACATAGACTCTAGCCCAGCTGTAACACCCATGACAACAGAATAACATACCGGGGTGTATCACAGAGACCAGTGTCCCCAGGGACTCGGTCCCCCAGCGGCCGTGGAACTTGGAGTCGACGTCCAGGCAGAAGATGTAGTCTGCATGGTGACTGTCGCCGTGGTTACTCAGCTGTGTCTCTATCAGCGTCCGGAGCAGTTTCATCCTGTGAGCGGAGATCTCCTGCCACCTCTTAGAGGATGGGATGGACCTAACAAACACCTGTCATAGGAAACACACAACATGAGCTACACACAACGTTCACAAACCATAGGAAAAATAAGCGTTATTTTTAGATTTACTAAATACCATAAGATTTTAATCAACTATATCTACAGTCGACTAAAATGTATTTTGGCCGGCCTTGATGGTGTCGTAATGTCTGATTTATTTTTTGTTTTTGTTTTTATAATTTATAATTTGTATTTCATTTTCCAGTACAAACAAGCAGACATGGACAGGCACTGCAGTAGCCAAGTAATGTCTGATTTATAAATACTCAGCTGCGTGCCGGAAATAGCAAATCTACAAGCTCACAACGTGTTGCAGTGCGACACATCGTACATCGCCTATTTTCGGAGAGCGAGAGCCGCACACAACCAAGCATAAAATGACTTATTTTAGTTCTACTGGATCTCTCCTCCGCTAATCTTAGTTCTACTTGATCTCTTCTCCACTAGTCTTAGTTCTACTGGATCTCTAGATCCACTAGTCTTAGTTCTACTGGATCTCTTCTCGACTGGTCTTAGTTCTACTGGATCTCTCCTCTACTACTACTAGTCCCTCCCTAACATTTTAGTCTAGTTCTTATTTGTTGATCAAATTGTCACAGTATTTAGTCATAGTTTTAGTCACGATAGCTTAGTTTTTATGCCGTTTTTGTTATTTTCGACCATAGGTCGCAGTTAGTATGAAAACAGCCAGCTCATGTCAGGTATGTCATCATACCTCTCTCCCGGCGGACATGTTGAAAGACGGCACCGCGTCGGGCTGGTCGGTGAAGACGTAGAAATGAACTTTGAAACCAACGAAGAAGAACTGCTCCGCCGTCGACAGGAAGTCAGGGAGGAAGCGGATGTACCTGCCAGAGGTCAGAGGTCAGAGAGTTGTTATTGTAATTTGCCCGAAGCCCGAACGTTACCGTCAGCTTTCTGTTTGAGCCGAATCAACGTCCGACCGTTAATTATTAATATGCGTCAAAAAATTCTAAACATCTTTTTACATCCTGCAAGTTTCCGGGTCTGGAAAATAGCCGATCTGCAAGCTCACAAGGCGACGCGTAAATCAGCTACTTTCGACATGCAACAAGTCAGGCTTTCTTTAGTGATGTGTGTGTTGGACGGACGAGGCGATTGCACACAACAGCGCGGCAAAATAAAATCCAATGCCAGGGACAGTAGTATGGTTGGGATCTGTTTGGTTTTAACCGAGTCCGATTCTTTTTCGGTTCCACCATATCGGTTCCGGGTAGAACCGGTTCCTATAACGGTTCCGGAAGTTGTATAGATAGGCCTATATATATAGATAGATTGATAGATAGATCAATAGTTTTCTTTCATTATTATAATAAAGTGATTCCCTGATTACTACAGCAACTTGTATAACTACTATTTCAACTTAACCACAATAACAATGGAATGCATGGTTAAGGGTGGACGTTCAAGCAGTGGAGAATACATGGTTATTTAACTCCACGATGAATAGCCGATCTACAAGCTCACAACGCGTTGCATGCGACGTGCTGTGAGCTTGTAGATCGGCTAGTCTTTCGTTGTCATCATCCCAGCTGCTACCAGTGTGAAAGCTGAAAGGAGTGAGTTGCTGACTGTTGCTAGTTCTAGTTCTAGGAATTCCAGGAACCGTTATAGGAACCGGTCATAAAAATATGATGGAACCGGCTCCGGTTCTTCAATTTCGGAACCGGATACCCGAAAGAAACGGTTCCGGATCCCAACCCTAGACAGTAGTGGGGAAAACAACGCCAACGAGCAATCAAACCACAACAACACATGCTTGGGACATGCTCCGTGCTTAGAGTTATGTCTCCGCAGGGGCGGCCTTAGGAATCTGGAGGCCCGTTTCAAGAGCTATTGATGAGGTCCCCCGTCCCCCTGCACCACCGCCGCCACCGCAGCCAGCGTACCGAGGCCACAGTAGCTGCGCAACAATTGCACACAGAAGTTGACTTAGAGTCAATGACTGGCTGCTATATTTATATATTATTATTATATGACTGCATAATGTTATAGCATTGACCTAAATGGCATTATATTAACAAGGTTATATGATTATTAAAAAAAAAGTAATGTGCGAGCACACACACAGTGCCACACACACACCAGGTTTGTGCATATGCATACTGCGCGCATCATCAGAGAGAGTGCATGACGCATGTCGTATATCAACAATATGTCCGACCCGAAGCCCGACTGCCAATTATGAAAATGCGTCCGCCACGAGCCCAAACCCGGTGGGTCCTGCAGGTTTTCGGTCGGGTATCCAAGCTCTAAATGGAATGAATAGACTCCAACCTGCTTCACACAGATAAGGTGTATTTAGTGTAAGGAATGTACGCAGACTCATGGTTGACATACTTGCCCACGGCGAAGACGGTGGTTGCTATGGTGAGGTCGAGAGGTTGGAAGATGCTGTCCAACAGGACGGGGTCAAAGGTCGTCTCCCAGACGATGGGAGCTAACCATGGGGTTACCGTGACTACGTCTTTACGCCTACACAAACAAACATACGCACAAACAATTTTATGATATTGATATATATTTTTTTAATATATTTTACAATGTTACATTAAATGGAATGAAGCTGCTCACCCAATCAGGACGCTGGGTTGTTTGAACTCCAAACTAGAGAAAGAGAAGAGCACATTGTTCACAGTAATTAACTCATTAAAAGCCTCAGACATTAACGGATTATAATGTCCAGAGTGCCTCCCACCCCCCCCCATTCACGGCCGTTCTCTTATTTTGTCTTATTTTGAAGGCCACCGGAAGTACTTCCGGTCTGACGTCATCGGATCCTTCGACTGAACCGATCATTGTTTATGTGGAGCCATGCTGGATCGGCTCGTAGCGTTTATACATGTGTTTTATAAGCGAGCATCTGCCTCCATCTTCGCTTCTAAAGTGTAGTTTTGAGATAATGGACATTAAAGATGAGGCGGCCCGTCCACCTCAATGTTATGGGATGACTATTGTGTGCTCGTGGAGCCGTGATGATGACAAATCAGCGCGGATTTCGTCTCCGGAGCGTCGGCCATTGTACTAGGTATTTTTACTCGCCGTTACAGTAATCTATTACTTTTCCCGCGACATCGCGTGGATGGCACTATAGATACTCTATTACTTTTCCCGCGACATCGCGGGGTTGGCTTTTAATGAGTTAACAGTAATTAACACATTGAGTACTTTATACAATGTATAATTCATTTAGATACCTTGCGCCAGTTTTTTTTTTTTTTTTCATTGATTGTACATTATTGTGAACATGCGATAGCGTTAGCTTGGAAGGAACAAGCGTTAGCATTAGGGGTGTAACGATATAGTAACTGAATCGAAAAATCAATTTTAATTTGCAATGATCTACTGTATTGACATGCAAAAGCATATATCGTATCGTTTTGCCTTTGTACCCTATCGGTATGGTTTTAAATGCAGATAATCGGTATCGAATCGTTTTGCAGTGCAACTAATTGATTGTATGGGTTTCATTACTTTTCCATTCCATATAACTACTCTTGGTCTAGCAATTTATGTGTGTAATCTCTGTGTTCATGTCAAGGTGCAGGTTTGTCCATATGTGTTGAAATAGAATGTACACGTATTTGCTAGAGAATCACAGTGTTTACTTATTTATATCCATAATAATATATTTATTCCTTAAAAACATGCACTATTGACACGTTTCACACAGATGTAATTTCTTTGCTAAATAGTTACTACACACTAAAAACTCATGGGTCATTTCTTGACCCAAATCATGGGTCATTTGTGTTAGGTCAAATTTCGGGGTCATTTCTCAGAGCCACAACCCTTCCTTGAGTTATTGGGATATTATTTTGACCCAATTGCAGGGTTGTTTGAGTTAGGTAATATTTATCTGGGGGTGACCCGTTTTTGGGGTTAGTGGTAACCCATATACTTGGGTCAGTGGTCTAGCTTTGGGCCAATCAGGGGACAGGCACCATGAACCTGTTTGCAAAGCAGGCTGGGAAAAGCATTTGTCTAGGTTTCCAGAGACATTTTCTAAGCTGTTGGGAGCTAAAAATGCTAAATATGTCATATCCATGTGTCTGTCTCGGCAAGCTGACTGTCATATGTCTGAATTTTATTTGTCAGTATTTGAGCCTAAACCCTAACCGTAAGTGATTGGCTGCTAGCTTAGGGTTGAGCTCCCTCCCCCAGCTGGTCTGAAAGAGAAGAACTCATGGTAATTTTAAGATTATTTTGTTTATCTTCTCTAAACGATTCTGATTATAGTATTATCAACATTGTTGCATATTTAATTATGCACTTTTATGTTGATTTTACTAAACTTTGAACAAATCATTTGTGAAAAAACCCTGAAACATTTCTGATTTTATGTTATGTCAGATAATATTGGCATTGACATTCTCCAGACCATGCATATGTAGGTTGTATTCATTTAGCCCACTCAACCCAAAACCTGGGTTAAATTGACTACAATCTTGGGTCATTTTAAACAAATAATTTGGTTATTTATTTGACCCAAATTATGGGTCAACATTCATAACCAAATTTCTTGCGTTAAAATAACCAAACCTGGCATCGGTCCCTATTTGACCCGTGAGTTGGATCAAAAATAACCCAAGTTGAGTTGTTTTTGACCCAGCAGTTTTTAGAGTGTATATCAATTTTAAATCATTGAATCGAATCATATTGTATCACCATGAACCAATATCGTCCATGTGTCATATTGTCAACCATGTATTGTGATGCGTATCGTATCGTTGTTGAAATGTATCGTTACACCCCTAGTTAGCATCCATTAGCATGACTCACTTTTCAGGCGTTATCAGACGTGAAGGGCTGTGCTCTGCGGATACTTGCTGGACACTGGAGAGAAACACACAGTCAGTTGGTCAGTGCAGATCAGGGGCCTCAGGGCTCCTCGCAGTGGGTGCTGTGGCACCCTAGGGCAGGGGTTCCCAAACTTTTGTTGTCTCAGGGCACCCCATAAATATTTTTTTAATCCGAGGCACCCCAAAATTATAATTTTCACGCCCAGCACTTATATTTATAGCATATCGTCGTTGTTGGGTGGAAACCTTGTATAACTGTTCGTTTTGTATTTATCATCTATAAAATGTACTAAACTAGTGAAAACAGCAGACTTACAAGCACACAAGTTCACGCGACGCGAGGCGGTGTGTGCTTGTAGATCGGCTGTTTTCACTATTTTTGTGAGACAGTCTTGTACGATGAAGCAGGTCTTTACTTTACCAAAAGACGTACACATTTGAAACTTGGAGATACAAGGTTTCTGCCCGACAGTGACGATATTTTGGTGATTATGTTACGAGGAAAACATTGAGATAATAGCCATTTTGGTTAGAACTGACTGAAAACAACTTTGTACTTCAAGTTTAAAATGATACTAAATAATTGTTCAAGTGTCCAAATAAATTCCAAATATTATCAAATGATCTCGCGGCACCCCTGGACTGCCGTCACGGCACCCCAGGGTGCCCCGTCACCCACTTTGAAAACCCCTGCCCTAGGGGGCCGTGACCCAAGTCCAAGGGTACCTCAGGATTAGCCTGGGCTGGCTTCCAATTTCGGGCTTTTGATCCGGTCGGGAGCGGAAGATCTCCTACGTTTTTCTGTAGTCCAAAACAGACTACACTTTGGCCGGAAACAACGACCGGAAACAGTTTTAACCCGTACTTGCGCATGCGCTAACTACATGGCTAACGACTTGCGCATGCGCTAACTGGGTTGAAACTGTTTCCGGTCGTTGTTTCCGGCCAAAGTGTAGTCCGTTTTGGACTACAGAAAAACGTAGGAGATCTTCCGCTCCCGACCGGATCAAACGGCCCGTTTAGTAAACGAAGACCAGGCTTTCCCCCAGCGGAAAGCCTGGTGATGCGAGGTTACCTCAGGATACTTATGTTTGGAAAACATGAATGTCATTTCAGTTGACACTATTGTGTCCGTATATGGGTGGGTGACGTGACGTAACGTTTTCGCTGTCCTCGGTGTCAAACATGTATAAATAAAAAATATATTTGTCAAAAACCTTCTGAATATTGTGCAGGACATTAAGCTTTATGTGAACTTACTCAAGATTAAAACATTTCATTCCTCATTTCTTCAGAATTTTCAACCAAACATGGCAAAACTCATATGGTGTGACTGTCCTGACCTTGTTTCTCAAAGTGGGAACTTGAATAAAACTAAGAAAAATAATTGCTAAAAATCATTTGAAAATGAATTTAGGCTAAAAAAATGTCTATTTGTGAGCCTATATCTTTTCAAAGTCAAAGCATAATGTTTTCAGTCATTTCTGATCAAAAACATTTTGTCCCCCAAACCAAAATCATTTGGTGTGACACTAGTTTGGACAAATTAAACAGGCAATTATTTGGACACCTATTGGCTAGAGAGGTCCTTCTTCTGTAAGGCTATTCAGCACTCCCAGCACAACTGCAAGACAGGTGTCTGAGGTGAGTTATGATTTTAACATTTTCATGAAATGCCATCTTGTTGAAACTTTGACAAACTCACCACTTTGGATGTCTGTTGGTGTGACACCTTTTCATTAAAAAAAGCTTAAGTTATTTGAAGTTTTGGTCATATTTCCATGTAGATCTAGGTTGCTTTGTTATAGCTAGCATGCTGTTAGCATGCTAATGTGTACATAGTAGCCTCAAGGTAAACCTAAATGCAGAAAACGTAATATGGTGTGACACTTAATCATAATGGTGTGACATGTCTGCTTGTCACGCCATATGACTTGATTGTCACACCATATGATTTATACTGTATTTAACTACAGATATAACAATAAATAACAAAGTTCCATGTTTCTTTTGTACATTTAAACATTTGTTTTAAAACACCTTCTAAGCCGCGGCAGAACCCCCTGAACCCCGGTACTGCCGTGCAATCAGCGTTTTATTTATAAACATATTTTAAAAAACAAACACACCAAATGATAAACAACGCGCGCGGGTCGTTCAGTGCAAGCCAGCAGGACGTGCACACACTACGTGTTTGGGCGGCCACTTACTTAGAAGCTGCTGCTGGCTGTATTTCTGCCGTTCATTTGCATGGAGCGAGATGGGGTAATCCGCGAGAAAAAACAGCGTTCGAAAGTACATTACGTCCTCGTCGCACGCACATCGATCTAATTCCATGTATTCCACTCATTCCGAAGCCTTGATTTCGCCTCTCGTCTGGTCGAAACTCTTGAGGGGATGGGCTAAACCAGGCTGCAGCACACACAGTGAAGGGGAACGTAATGGCCGCTCGTGGAGCCAGTGGCAGAGCCAGCCGATGACGTCATCACGTTTCTGACGTGATCTGATTGCACAACGTCTCTTAAAGAGACAGAAAAGAGACAGAGCACGACCTGCGACTGTATTTTTCAAAAAATTATGATTAATTTCATAAATTACGGCGAAGTACGGGAATAGACGATTGGCTGAGGGGACCCAGTAGGAAGTCCGAGGGAGTGCGGCCAGGCTTAGAAGGTGTTAAACATTTTTACATAAAATGTAATTTAGCTTCATTCAGTGATACTTCAAATTCATCAGACAGAGCAGAAACCCCTTCACAGAAACCTTAACTTATTGTTTCAATCTAAACAATATTTTCTCTTTGTCTTAAACTATACATTCCATTTTCTTTTGTCAGCTGGAAAATGACAAGTGCTGAGAGAACGAGAAAGTACAGGGAGAAACTAAACAATGACCCAGCAAGGAGAGAGGAGCCAAAGACTGCATTTTCTACGAAGAGCAGGAGGTTGTCTGTGGCATAGCAGAACCGCAACAAGGCAGCCGGTTTGCTACCCTCACCAAATACGACTGGCTGATGTACAATACAGTCTAAATGTATAATCTAATCTGATCTAATACTTTTGTACTTTCACTCACTGGCCACTGTCCATGGACTGGACAGTGGACAGTGTTAAGGTAGGACCCGAGACAAAACTAGCGAAAATAGCTGATCTACAAGCTCTCAACACGTTGTGCTGCGAGAGCTTGTAGATCAGCTATTTTCGGAGTTGCGCAACCCAGCACTCTTTAGCTAGTGGAGATGTGGTGTAATGTCATGATTCCTAATTACATTTGTTCAACACAAAATGCTGTGTTCAAGTTCAGGAGACTTCGGAAAAAAGCAATTTACCTGAATGCTGAGTTCTGTTTCCACTAATTGGTGTTAATAAAATGTTGCCTTGGCTCCAAGTGTGGCTATGCGCCTTATTGTCTCTTTAGGATCCTTCTGCCGTGGGCCGGCAGAAGACTTAGGTGTGCGTAGCATTCCTGTGCACATCCTCATCATCCATCTACTACTACAATTCTTTCTTATCCCATGTTAAAGCCCTACAATAATATCCTGTTCAGAAATATTAAGGCCATGTTATCCTGGGTAATTGTTTAATCAATCAGTAAAGTTCAGTACTCACTAATAGGTAGGTTAAAACACAGTTTGCTTTGACACATGAAGATATGATCATACGGTGTGACACTAAATCATTTGGTGTGACATTCCAAATAGTGAAAAATCATACCTTTATTAATGATTAAACCAAAAAAATGTTTATAGATTACATAGAGAATATTATCAGGAAGAGTCACAAATATTTGTGTAATTTTAGAGAAAGCTTTGACAGAATACATTTAAAATATGTTGTAAGATCATGAACATGGGCCTCACACAGAGTGTCGATTATGAAAAAAATATACAGATATAATTAATTTTCAAAAAACTATAGTGGATCACTGGTTAGTTATGATAAAGGACTTGGATAAAGTGAGTAACTTAAGAAAGATGTACTCCATTTTCATTTTATGAACAATTATTTTCATGTCACACCATATGACGATTTTAGGCACAAGTACAACAAACTGCTGAATAAAGTCTGATTCCAATAAAATATCTAAAAACAAAATGTATTTCCATAAGGTTGAGAGTGAGTAGAACAAAAGTAAATAACTTTTATGCCTGCAATTTAAAGTTTTTTTAAAAACACATTTTTTGGGGCGTCACGTCACTGACCCATATATAGGCGGTGCCTTGGCGGCCGTGGCTTGTGATTGGCCGAGCCACAGTTACTGGGGGCCTTACCCAGGTTTTTCTTTCTTGAATGAAATGCCTGGGTTCCCAAGGCGATACAATGTGACTACGGGCTGAGTTTACCAAAGCGATTTTAGCCCATCGTAGGTCACGCATGGTCGTAGAGACCGAGCCCCGACTGCCATGTTCCCGTGTTTACATGGGTTCGGACAGAGCGACTTATTTAACCTGCTACAACTAAACGAACACTCACATTTCACAAAGTGCTTAATAAAGTCTCACTTATGTCTAAATACGGTACGGCATTCTATAATTACTCGTATCCTCCGTGTTCTTTAATAAGAAGCCTTTTTATCCGATCGCGTTTTGTTTTCCCATGTATTTCCTGGCGTTCCCCATGCCACCAACCAACCCCATTGAGATAAACAGACAGTGATCGGATAAAAAGGCTTTTTATTAAAGAACACGGAGGATCCGGGTAATTATAGAATGCCGTACCGTATTTAGACAGGTGTGAGACTTTATTAAGCACTTTGTTTGTGAAATCTGAATGTTGGTGTAGTTGTAGGAAGCTAAATAAGTCGCTCTGCCCGAACCCATGTAAACACGGGAACATGACGGTCGGGGCTTGGTATCTATGACACTGCGTGAGCCACGATGGGCTTACGATGGGCTAAAATCGCTTTGGGAAACAACTGTAACCTAACCTAACTAGTCCATGGACCAAATGAGATTATCCGGTATCCGAAAGGTGGCAAAGGTTACCATGCATTTTTGAAAAGCTCTATATCTGTAGATTATATTTTGGTATGATAACCCTTTCTGAGACACAGCTAAATTCGTGTTATCAGCCCCTAGAGTTGGTGTCCCATTAACTTTACTATACAGGAAAAAAAGCTAAAGATTAAGTATGCGATAAGGTCTTGCTGCACGGTCATTATGGCGTATATGGACACGACGGGCTGATCATTCCCTGTGTGTGTGTGTGTGTGTGTGTGTATGTGTGTGTGCGTGTGTGCGTGCGTGTGCGTGTGTGTGTGCGTGCGTGCATGCGTGTGTGTATGTGTGTGTGCGTGCGTGCATGCATGCATGCTTGTGTGTATGTGTGCGTGCGTGCGTGCGTGTGTGTGTGTACATTCACCTCTCCACTGAAGTCGTGTCGGAGCGTCCAAGCCAATGGCACCTAGGGTGTAACAATACATTTAATAGCAATACGATACGCATCACGATACATGGTTGACGATATGATACATGTACGATATTGGTTCATTCATGGCGATACGATACGATTCAGCGATTTAAATCTGTGTGAAACGTATCAATAGTGCAGGTTTTTTAAGGGACAATCTATTAGTATGCATATAAATAAGTAAACACTGTGATTCTCTTGCAAATACATGGACATTTTATTTCAACACATATGGACAAACCTCCACCTTGACATGAACACAGAGATTACACACATTTATTGAGAGACCAAGAGTATCTATATGGAATGGACATTTTTAATTTTCCCTCTTATAATGACTAATTACAAGGCACAAATACTTACATACCATTGATTATCTGTATTGTAAAACGATACGAAACAATGTCAAACAATATGATACTATGCGTGCGTGCGTGCGTGCGTGCGTGCGTGTGTGCGTGCGTGATGCGTGCGTGTGTGTTACCTGTATAGTTCAGACACATAGTAAACGTAGCCCAGCCTGTAAGACAAAACACAACCAAGTTTATTGTTTATTCAGTATTAATTAATTTCTGCAAAGTAACTAGTAACTTAAGTTTTCAAATAATTGTAGTGGAGTAAAAGTGGAGTTAGTTCAAAGTACTGAAAACAGGAACTACTCAAGTAAAGTACAAATACCTCAAAACTGTACTTAAGTACAGTACTTAAAGGGATATTCCACTTTCAACAGGGAGCAGTGGAAGGGCCTCTCCACATACACACCCATTGTAACTTCAAACTCCATTTTAACCATGATAGATTCATTAAAAACAATAATTATTTTTTCCGTCATACTAACCTCCTAATACGTGAGCAGGCCGTGTTTTTTCGATAACTTTTTTCATTTATTTTGAATAATTATTTGGTAAAATGGAAAAAATTTTAATAAAACAAATAATGATTAAAAATAAATGAAAAAAGTTATCGAAAGAAACATTGCCTGCTCACGTATTAGGAGGGTAGTATGAGTCACCAGAAAAATAATGGGTGTTTTTAATGAATCTATCATGGTTAAAATGAAGTTTGAAGTTACAATGGGTGTGTGTGGGGAGAGGCCCTGGGCCTGGAGGGCCTGGTAACATTTACATCAAATATCTAAATATTCAATCAAGCTAATTAAAAACTGTTCAGGGTATTCATAAAAGCCTGATTAGATGATAAAATTACCAAAAGTTTTTTTGAAAGTGTAATATCCCTTTAAGTAAATGTATACTTAGTTACTTTACAACATTAATTGGGCATGGACAACGTTTCGACCCCCTCTTCTTCATCAGGTCTAACAAGTATGAAGCAGGCCAGTTAAACACAGACGGAAAAGAGGACTCACACAAATGACCAAAGCGAAACAGCCGAGATGATTCTCACATACATGGGCGTTGATTTTTCTCTATTCAATGGGGCGCCTACATTTGCATTTATATGGGAATAAGGTGTAAAAATCGGCCAAGTAGCAGGAATGTGGATGAGTGAGACGACTCAGATGAGGGAGAACTGTCTATAACCGGGTGCCATCGCTACCAGGCGGTCACTGTATCTCCGCCCATGCTCACATAGACACACCCACCAGAGTGGAATAACAAAGTGCCAAGTGTTGAAAAATGACTTTTGTTTTCAGTAACAAAAGAGAAGCATTAAGCAAGGCTAAACAGTGAAAAGAACCTGGGAAAACAAGTATTTCCAGAAACAAACGCAGGAAAAGTACAGGAAATGCTGAAATGCTAACATTTTCAAAAGGCACATCTTAGAAGACTTTTATAGAATCGGGTCAAAAATATTCAAAGACCATGAAAAAACCCCACACATGTTTCAATAGTTAAAGCATACAGTAAAGGTTAAAGTAATAATGCGAATTGCAGGTCTAACTGGGGATAGTTTCTGGGTTTATCTATGATCCTAGATTCACTATGCCCAGGGGTGTCGCACCAAATTCTGGGCCCGGGGTACAAGGATTCACTGCGGGCCCCCCATGAATGTTCTTCGTGGAGGGGAGGAGGGGGTTTAACAAATTTAGACTTACGCACTATTATACCAAAATTATCTGTATTTGGCCACGGACCCCCATCTCAAAATATTTAGTTCCAGGGACCACCCAGAAGCAACATTTGAGTTACAAATGTTCCCTAAAAAAATACATTTGCACACATTTTCATGACTTAATAGCAGATATACAAGCTCGCAGCGTGGCTATGTGAGCTTGTATATCTGCTATAGGGAACTTCAATGGGGGGTCCGGGACCCCTAGGGGGTCCTCAGAGTTACTAGTGGGGGGCCGCCAAATCCGTGTGTGGTAGGATCATTCTTTTAAATGAACAACTTGAACTCTCGCATCCCTATTCTGAGGAGAATGTTAGCCAACAATAGCCGATCTCCTTGTATTTTTGGCAAATAGGTTTGGTGTCAAGGTAAAAAAAAAGAGCAGACCATGGACATAGTGAAAGGTCAAGCTTGCAAAATATCGACGATTTAAGTGGTTAAATGACTGACAACATACTGTAGACTGATGACAGTGTTGTCAAACAAGTCTACGAATCTATATGTGAAATCGATGAAAATCTGCATCAAACATTTATACAATAGGGGGTCCCTGTTTCATCTCTCTCTCTCTCAGCTAAGGGGTCCTTGGCTTGAAAACATCGAAGACCCCTGATCTACACTGTAAACTGTAAAGAGCTTTCGATGCTATGCTAAGTCTAACTAATATAAACCCTTTCAAAGAGGACTGGGAGACCCCACACTTCTCCAGATCCCAAACACTGGGTCGGGAACCATTTGTGGGTCACCGACAATTTTTTATATTGGTCCCTTAATTTTTAGTTTCCAAGTTCTTTAAAAAAAAGTATTTAAATCGATAAATTAGAAAACAAATATTTAAGAATTTGCGTTGTGAGCTTCAGATCTGCTGTTTTCACTAGTTTGGGCCTGGGAAAAAGTATTTTGGGTCTTGAGCTAAAAGGTTTGGGAACCGCTGGGCTAGCGTATTTGGAGTGATTTAAGAGTATTAGCAGTATTGTACTCACTCCAGTATTAACTATTATAGTAATTAGTCATGTTAATATTTGTATTTATGGACTCCCCCAGTATTAATACACTATTCAGTAGTAGTAGTAATAATATTAGTAGTATTAATATTAGTAAAGTTAATATTAGTTACAGCAGTATTTATGTACTAACCCCAGTAGTATTACAGTGCTCAGTATTATGGTGGTTTGCTTGTTACTCAGGTTCATCTTTGGTCCTGGTTTGGTCCTGGTTTGGTCCTGGTTTGGTGCTGGTTTGGTCCTGGTTTGGTCCTGGTTTGGTCCTGGTTTGGTGCTGGTTTGGTCCTGGTTTGGTCCTGCTGGTTTCTAGTGCAAACGCTCCTCTCTGGTCCACGATGCGATGGCTCTGTTTCATGAAGTTATCAAATGTTGGATAAAATTATCAAACGTTTTCCGAATGTTTTGTCATTTGCAAAAAAAAAAAAACAGTTGTTCTTTGTCAGGAAGCAGCACAGTTCCCTGTGTCGTCAATGACCCTGACCCCGAGTGTATGTGCGTGTGCGTGTGTGTGTGTGTGTGTGTGCGTGCGTGCGTGCGTGCTGTGCTGGCAGACAGATGTAATTTCCTGTATTCATTTTCAGTTTGATACTTCTTTTATGCATGCAGGCTTTGCCAAACATAGGTAAATGATTTTGTTATTTCATCCGTTACTAAAAGCACACAAGTCTTGAAGACTGAAGCAATTAAAGAGACATATTAATTATTTAAAAAGTGAACAATATATCTTTATGTTCGCATGTGATCAGAATGTATATCGATCACTTCAACAGTAAACCAGGGGGAGAGAGGGTGATCACTGGCACACAAGTGTTTTTAATTAAATATTCCAAAAAGGTTTAGTCCCGTGGTCTTCAACAGGGGGTCCGGGACCCCAAGGGGGGTCTTTGTGATAGGATCATTCTTTTAAATGAACAACTTGAACCCTCGCATCCCTATTCTGAGCAGAACTTTAGCCAACAAAATAGCAGATCTACAAGCTCTCAACGCCTCGCAGTTTTTCGGCAAATAGGTTTGGTGTAGAGGTAAAAAAGAGCAGACCAAGTACAGAGTGAAAGATCAAGTTAAAGGCCTTGAAAATTATAATAGTATGATACAGTAGTATGATACAATAGGTCACGTGGTCTCTCTGAAAACGGTCTGAAATTGTCTGAAACTCATGTCACAGTGTAATCTGCCCCTCTCGTCCCCCAACAACAGCTGACCAGTACAGTAAGTAGTCTAAGTACAGTAAATTAATTTGATTGATTTATAATTGTGCATTCTCACAATGATATCATAAACATATTAACTAATATTTTAAGATTACTTTTTAAAGTGACAGTACCCCTTTAGATCAGGGGTTTTCAAAGTGGGTGACGGGGCACCCTGGGGTGCCGCGACGGCAGTCCAGGGGTGCCGCAAGATAATTTGATAATATTGACTATCATTTTAAACTTGGAAGAAAGTTATTTTCAGTCAGTTCTGACCAAAATGGCTATTATCTCAACATTTTCCTCGCAACAAAATCACTCAAATATCGTCACTGTCGGGCAGAAACCTTATATCTCCAAGTTTCAAATGTGTACGTCTTTTGGTAAAGCAAAGCCCTGCTTCATCATACAAGACTGTCGCACAAAACTAGTGAAAACAGCCGATCTACAAGCACACAACGCCTTGCATCGCGAGGCGTTGTGTGCTTGTAAATCTGCTGTTTTCACTAGTTTAGTATATTTTATGGATGATAAATACAAAACGAACGGTTTTGGACATAGGCCTACAAGGTTTCCACCCGACAACGACGATATGCTATAAATATAAGGTGCTGGGAGTGAAAATTATAATGTAGGGGTGCCTCAGATTAAAAATATATATTCATGGGGTGCCCTGAGACAAAAAAGTTTGGGAACCCCTGCTTTAGATAAGTGGTTCTCAACCTTTTCAGGCCATGACCCACAAAATAATCATAATTTTAACTGGGGACCCCACACCCTGACGAGCACTAAGAGTTGAGGCATTACATTTTGTATAACACAATTCCATTGTGAAAATAGCAGATCTACATGCTCACATCGCGTTGCGAACTTGCGAGGCGTTGTGAGCATGCAGATCTGCTATTTTCACAATTTCTGCCTCTAATATTTGATAATTTGGCCAATGTTTAATTTGTCATTTTAGAGGTATTAAAAAGTCCTTAAAGTGTCACTTTAGAAATGTGCAGATACCCTCTATAGACTCAAACTTTACGTTGGTTTGTTTACTGTTGAGTGAGAAAACAATGTTGCACATTAAGACAATCATCTGGGGACCCCCCAAAATAATTTGGGGACCCCCCTGGGGGTCAGGACCCACAGGTTGAGAACCACTGCTTTAGATGACAGTCCTACTTTAACTAAAAACACAAATCCATAGACTGATGAGTCTATGAAGCTATCTATCACACATTTATACAATATATAAAGGGGGTCCCTGCTTCCTCTCTCTCTCAGCTAAGGGGTCCTTGGCCTGAAAACGTTGAAGACTCCTGGTTTAGTCAATTAAGAAGACTAGTCCTTACCCATTTAAAGATATGAGCTCCGAAATGATGTGCAGTGTGTGGGTTATGGGGTGTGCACTGTGCACACAGTATATGAGGGATGGAAAGTAACTTTCTGGTGCTTGCATGATAATATGTAGGAGCATCAATGTAAGAAATACCCGTTTCGTTTAAAGGCTACAGAGATACTGTGTACCGATCTACATGACAACATCTGAAAGAGGGCCAGCCAACAACCCCCCCCCCCCCCCCCACCCGCCCACCCACACACACACACACACACACACACACACACACACACACACACACACACACACACACACACGCACACACACACGCACACACACGCACACACACAGAGCTGGTTAAACATGTTGCCCCATGCTAGATGCAGAATAGATATGCCTCATGCTAGATGCAGAATAGATAGTAGTTACACCATAAAAATGCTAATATACAGCATATGATTTGTGAAAGTGACAAACGGGCTTCACAGTTATGTCAGGTGTGTTCATATGCTAATGGTGATGCGATTTCAGATCAATTGCTCCAGCCACTGAGGAGAAACGCTGTGACAGACACTCAGACAGACAGACAGACAGACAGACAGACAGACAGACAGACACTCACTCAGACAGACATTCGCAAAATTATAGTATAGATGTGGTTGACATCAAGGAGACTCCTGCTGAATCAAGAAGGGTTGGCAGCCCTGAGTCAGTGAGTGATGGTGTTTTTGTTTATGTATTCACTCACAACATTGTATAAGTATAGCTTTTGCAATCAAATAGCCTCTGGAAAAAAAAAACATGTATGTTCCAGGGTGATTCAGGGGAAAACTATAATATTAGTGACTTACTGTACATCATTAGTTCTCAAAGTGGGGTCCGGGGACCCACAGGGGTCCTTGAGGGAGTTCCAGGGGGTACCCAGCTAAATGATAGTTAGGAACCAAATGGACCCTTATGGGTATGTAACTCAGAGAGTGTACATATATGTGTACAATCATAAATTGTATTTATAATGCACTTTCCAATCAAAGATCCTCAAAGTGCAGAATAAAGTGCAGAATAAAAACAAACAATAATCAATAACATTAGCAGTGTTTAAAAGCAGAAAAAGAAATCAGCAAACAAAACAAAAAGGTAAAAACAGCTGATCATTAACATGCGAAGGCCTTCCTAAATAAAAACGTTTTTTAGGCCTAGCTGTTTTAAAAGAGTTCAGAGTCTGTGGTGATTAGATAGACAGAAATGCCATTGAATGGGGGTCCGTAGCCCAATGAATGTCAAACCGAGCACAGGGACAGGCTATACAGGGACAACTCCCTGGACAGGTTAGAAGTGCAGACCATTATTGTATCATTCGTTTTCATGTATTTCAAATATAACTCTCTATTAGATCTTGTATTGTGTTCTTACCTGTCCTGATGCTCACTCCAGTCTGCAGAGAGTCAATAGTCACAGTGGCAGGGAGTGAAGCGGCTTAATGTATATGCAGGGGCGTCACCAGGGGTAGGAAAGTGGGACTGAGTTACCAGGGCCCAAGGTGGAGGGGCCCTAGTAACTTTAGCTATTGAAAAACAGCAGATATACAAGCTCACAGCGCGGCACCGAGTGCCGCGCTGCGAGCTTGTAGATCTGCTATTTTTGAAAAGTCGTGAAAATGAGCGCAAATCTTTGTAACTCAAAATTTGCTTCTGGGGGGTCCCTGCAACTAAATATTTTGAGATGGGGGGTCCTTCACATGAAAAAAGTTTGAGCATCACTGACATGGAAACATAGGTTTCTTGGCACACATTTTCACGATTTTTCAAAAATAGCAGATCTACAAGCTCGCAGCGCGGCACTCGGTGCCGCGCTGTGAGCTTGTATATCTGCTATTTTTTCAATAGTTAACATTCATGGGGGCCCCGCAGTGAATCCTTGTACCCAGGGCCCAGAATTTGGTGTGACGCCCCTGTGTATGTGTTGTGAGCAGGGTGGAGAGACAGAGAGATGTATATCTGGTCCTACTGGATTCCTTTAGGCCCATCACCTATACAGAAACCATACCCCTAGAGCTCATACAGTTCCTGCCAGAGGGCTCACTGGCCTATAGACCTGCTAAAGTGGTGTAAAGTAACTAAGTACTTTTACTTAAGTACAGTACTTAAGTACAGTTTTGAGGTATTTGTACTTTACTTGAGTATTTCCAGTTATCAGTACTGTTACTTCTACTCCACTACATCTCGGATCCAAATATTGCACTCTTACTTCACTACATTTATTTGAAAACTTTAGTTACTAGTTACTTTGCAGGTATAAATTATAATATATATATATATAATATATATATATATATATATATATATATCGTCACCTTATTAAACTAATGGCCTAAGTCATTTTTTCCGAAAATGAGTTTTTGGCCTAAATCACCTCCTGATGATGCTTGCCACCTCTGGTAAAAGCGCCTCAATCCCAACTCAAAAGGCCTTCCTGTTACAACCTATTAAAACAATTGCCTATGTCAAGACCCCCCAAGACTGAGACTTAGGCCATTTTATTTTGCCTAAGTCATAATAAAATGTGACTTAGGCCATTTTAACACACCTTTCAAAATGGCGTCTTCCAGGAGAAGAAACAAGAACATATCATTTAAAGATGTTATTTCCATGGTTCAGGCCTTGCCCCCTATTGGTTATAACTTTTACTGTAATAAAGGTTAGTGTTGTATGTATACAAGGTTGCACACACTTAGCGAGCTGGAGGCACACTTAAAATTTCTTAGAAATGTTCTTTTCTAGTTGCCCTCAAAGACTAGTAGGGGCCCTCACAGACTTCTAGTTGCCCTCACAGACTACTAGGGGCCCTCACAGACTTCTAGTGGGCCCTTACAGACTACAAAGGGCCCTCAGAGACTTCTAGTGGGCCCTCACAGACTACTATAGTTGCCCTCACAGACTACTAGGGGCCCTCACAGACTACTATAGTTGCACTCACAGACTACTAGGGGCCCTCACAGACTTCTAGTGGGCCCTCACAGACTACTATAGTTGCCCTCACAGACTACTAGGGGCCCTCACAGACTTCTAGTGGGCCCTCACAGACTACTAGGGGCCCTCAACGACTTCTAGTTGGCCCTCACAGACTACTAAGGGCCCTCACAGACTTCTAGTGGGCCCTCAAAGACTACTAGTTGCCCTCACAGACTACTAGGGGCCCTCACAGACTTCTAGTTGGCCCTCACAGACTACTAGGGGCCCTCACAGACTTCTAGGGGCCCTCACAGACTTCAAGTTGGCCCTCACAGACTACTAGGGGCCCTTAAAGACTTCTAGTAGGCCCTCACAGACTACTAGGGGCCCTCACAGACTACTAGGGGCCCTCACAGACTTCTAGTGGGCCCTCACAGACTACTAGTTTCCCTCACAGACTACTAGGGGCCCTCACAGACTTCTAGTTGGCCCTCAAAGACTACTAGGGGCCCTCACAGACTTCTAGGGGCCCTCACAGACTTCTAGTTGGCCCTCACAGACTACTAGGGGCCCTTACACACTTCTAGTAGGCCCTCACAGACTACTAGGGGCCCTCACAGACTACTAGGGGCCCTCACAGACTTCTAGTTGGCCCTCACAGACTACTAGGGGCCCTTACAGACTTCTAGTAGGTCCTCACAGACTACTAGGGGCCCTCACAGACTACTAGGGGCCCTCAAAGACTTCTAGTGGGCCCTCAAAGACTACTAGTTGCCCTCACAGACTACTAGGGGCCCTCACAGACTTCTAGTTGGCCCTCACAGACTACTAGGGGCCCTCACAGACTTCTAGGGGCCCTCACAGACTTCTAGTTGGCCCTCACAGACTACTAGGGGCCCTTACAGACTTCTAGTAGGCCCTCACAGACTACTAGGGGCCCTCACAGACTACTAGGGGCCCTCACAGACTTCTAGGGGCCCTCACAGACTTCTAGTTGGCCCTCACAGACTACTAGGGGCCCTTACAGACTTCTAGTAGGCCCTCACAGACTACTAGGGGCCCTCACAGACTACTAGGGGCCCTCACAGACTTCTAGTTGGCCCTCACAGACTTCTAGTGGGCCCTCAAAGACTACTAGGGGCCATCACAGACTATTATGGGCCCTCACATACTTCTAGTGGGCCCTCACAGACTACTAGTTGCCCTCAAAGACTACTAGGGGCCCTCACAGACTTCTAGTCGGCCCTCACAGACTACTAGTTGCCCTCAAAGACTACTAGGTTCCCTCGCAGACTTCTAGTGGGCTCTCACAGACTACTAGGGGCCCTTACAGACTTCTAGTGGGCCCTCACAGACTTCTAGTGGGCCCTCACAGACTACTAGTTGCCCTCAAAGACTACTAGGGGCCCTCACAGACTTCTAGTGGGCCCTCACAGACTACTAGGGGCCCTCACAGACTACTAGTTGCCCTCACAGACTACTAGGGGCCCTCACAGACTTCTAGTTGGCCCTCACAGACTACTAGGGGCCCTCACAGACATCTAGTGGGCCCTCACAGACTACTAGGGGCCCTCACAGACTACTAGTTGCCCTCACAGACTTCTAGTGGCCCTCACAGACTTCTAGTGGGCCCTCACAGACTACTAGTTGCCCTCACAGACTACTAGGGGCCCTCACAGACTTCTAGTTGACCCTCACAGACTTCTAGTGGGCCCTCAAAGACTACTAGGGGCCCTCACAGACTACTAGGGGCCCTCACAGACTTCTAGTGGGCCCTCACAGACTACTAGTTGCCCTCAAAGACTACTAGGGGCCTTCACAGACTTCTAGTGGGCCCTCGCAGACTACTAGGGGCCCTCAAAGACTATAGGTTCCCTCACAGACTTCTAGTGGGCCCTCACAGACTACTAGGAGCCCTCACAGACTTCTAGTTGGCCCTCACAGACTACTAGTGGGCCCTCAGAGACTACTAGGAGCCCTCACAGACTACTAGTTGCCCTCACAGACTACTAGGGGCCCTCACAGACTTCTAGGGGCCCTCACAGACTACTAGGAGCCCTCACAGACTTCTAGTTGGCCCTCACAGACTACTAGTGGGCCCTCAGAGACTACTAGGAGCCCTCACAGACTACTAGTTGCCCTCACAGACTACTAGGGGCCCTCACAGACTTCTAGGGGCCCTCACAGACTTCTAGTTGGCCCTCACAGACTACTAGGGGCCCTTACAGACTTCTAGTTGGCCCTCACAGACTTCTAGTGGGCCCTCAAAGACTACTAGGGGCCATCACAGACTATTATGGGCCCTCACATACTTCTAGTGGGCCCTCACAGACTACTAGTTGCCCTCAAAGACTACTAGGGGCCCTCACAGACTTCTAGTGGGCCCTCACAGACTACTAGTTGCCCTCAAAGACTACTAGGTTCCCTCGCAGACTTCTAGTGGGCTCTCACAGACTACTAGGGGCCCTTACAGACTTCTAGTGGGCCCTCACAGACTTCTAGTGGGCCCTCACAGACTACTAGTTGCCCTCAAAGACTACTAGGGGCCCTCACAGACTTCTAGTGGGCCCTCACAGACTACTAGGGGCCCTCACAGACTACTAGTTGCCCTCACAGACTACTAGGGGCCCTCACAGACTTCTAGTTGGCCCTCACAGACTACTAGGGGCCCTCACAGACATCTAGTGGGCCCTCACAGACTACTAGGGGCCCTCACAGACTACTAGTTGCCCTCACAGACTTCTAGTGGCCCTCACAGACTTCTAGTGGGCCCTCACAGACTACTAGTTGCCCTCACAGACTACTAGGGGCCCTCACAGACTTCTAGTTGACCCTCACAGACTTCTAGTGGGCCCTCAAAGACTACTAGGGGCCCTCACAGACTACTAGGGGCCCTCACAGACTTCTAGTGGGCCCTCACAGACTACTAGTTGCCCTCAAAGACTACTAGGGGCCTTCACAGACTTCTAGTGGGCCCTCGCAGACTACTAGGGGCCCTCAAAGACTATAGGTTCCCTCACAGACTTCTAGTGGGCCCTCACAGACTACTAGGAGCCCTCACAGACTTCTAGTTGGCCCTCACAGACTACTAGTGGGCCCTCAGAGACTACTAGGGGCCCTCACAGACTACTAGTTGCCCTCACAGACTACTAGGGGCCCTCACAGACTTCTAGGGGCCCTCACAGACTTCTAGTTGGCCCTCACAGACTACTAGGGGCCCTTACAGACTTCTAGTAGGCCCTCACAGACTACTAGGGGCCCTCACAGACTACTAGGGGCCCTCACAGACTTCTAGTTGGCCCTCACAGACTTCTAGTGGGCCCTCAAAGACTACTAGGGGCCATCACAGACTATTATGGGCCCTCACATACTTCTAGTGGGCCCTCACCAGGGCAGGAAATTCACGGCGGCCACGACGGCCATGGCCGTCGTTGCCCCTCTCTTTGGCCATGTGCCCCTCGAAAAATGACATGCCCAAACGGCCACAGTGGCCGTGGTGCCCCGGTGCCCACAGCAGTCCATTAACTGCTTTTTACCGTTTTTTCCTCTGCGCGATTTTCCAGTCATTACGGTAACAGCAGTGCGTGGTTGGCTGAGCTCCTCACATGACCAGTAGTAGATTCCATTTACGCTCGTAGTAGCAGCCGCCGCATAGTGGAGCCGCCGGAGTCCCGCGACACAGTGTTTATACAACACAAAAACATCACCGGGCTAAACGGGAGTTACATCTAACGCAGCCTGTTGAATAAATCCGAATGTGCGAACGAATGCTTTCAAACGGAGCTCTGCTGAGCTCAGGACAACAACCAAAATGCAGCACTAAGGGAACCAAAAGCTATTCTTTCCCCAAGAGGCTGAGCTGTCAGAAAGTACATTATTGTTGAGAAAGGATCACTCCGCGAACGGGAGGGAGGAGTTTGTGTGCGTGCATGCGTGCGTGCGTGCGTGCACAACACATGGCCAGTGGTGGAAAAAGTACTCAAATGTTTTACTTAAGTAAAAGTATCAATAGCCTACTGTAATGTAGAAATACTCCGGTTGCAAGTAAAAGTCCTCAAATTCAAAATATACTGTGGAAGTACAAAAGTATTGGTATCAAAATGTACTTAAAGTACCAAAAGTAAAAGTACAAAATGTTTGAAAATAGCAGATCTACAAGCTCACAACGCATAGTTATGCGACACATCTTGAGCTTGTAGATCTGCTATTTTTGCCAGACCCATGAAATGGGTAGGCCTACATAAGCAAATGTCTGTCCGGGTTTTCTATATAAAGGGTATATATGATGATGACATGATGATGACATGCCTACAAAAGGCATGATGTCATAAATGATGATGACAGACAGGGGGTCTGGCACAACCAGGTTGACCTGGTCTAGTTTCTATAAGCTTGGTTATTTTCAAATAGCCTAAATAGGGCTAAAGTGGTTCATGTATGTTTAATAATATTATAATTTACATGCAAAGTAACTGGTAACTAAAGGTTTCAAATAATTGTAGTGGAGTAAAAGTACAATATTTGGATCCGAGATGTAGTGGAGTAGAAGTGTTAGAAATACTCAAAATTACAATAAACAATTAAGTACAATAAAGTAAATGTACTTTACACCACTGCACATGGCAAAACAGAAATAAACAGGTTCTTGATATTTATTTAATTGAAAGGTATTACATTAAACCTTAACGTTTAAGCTAAATTAACTATGACTGTGGCGTGGACTTAAAATCATTGTTTTAATGATGGCCTTCCTGCCCTGGCACTTGGCCTTTGTGCCCTCAAAAAATTTACAACACCAAAGGCCAATTGGCCTTGCCCCTAAACTGATGAAATTCCAGGCCTGGCCCTCACAGACTACTAGTTGCCCTCAAAGACTACTAGGGGCCCTCACAGACTTCTAGTGGGCCCTCACAGACTACTAGTTGCCCTCAAAGACTACTAGGTTCCCTCGCAGACTTCTAGTGGGCTCTCACAGACTAACAGACTTCTAGTGGGCCCTCACAGACTTCTAGTGGGCCCTCACAGACTACTAGTTGCCCTCAAAGACTACTAGGGGCCCTCACAGACTTCTAGTGGGCCCTCACAGACTACTAGGGGCCCTCACAGACTACTAGTTGCCCTCACAGACTACTAGGGGCCCTCACAGACTTCTAGTTGGCCCTCACAGACTACTAGGGGCCCTCACAGACATCTAGTGGGCCCTCACAGACTACTAGGGGCCCTCACAGACTACTAGTTGCCCTCACAGACTTCTAGTGGCCCTCACAGACTTCTAGTGGGCCCTCACAGACTACTAGGGGCCCTCACAGACTACTAGGGGCCCTCACAGACTTCTAGTTGACCCTCACAGACTTCTAGTGGGCCCTCAAAGACTACTAGGGGCCCTCACAGACTACTAGGGGCCCTCACAGACTTCTAGTGGGCCCTCACAGACTACTAGTTGCCCTCAAAGACTACTAGGGGCCTTCACAGACTTCTAGTGGGCCCTCGCAGACTACTAGGGGCCCTCAAAGACTATAGGTTCCCTCACAGACTTCTAGTGGGCCCTCACAGACTACTAGGAGCCCTCACAGACTTCTAGTTGGCCCTCACAGACTACTAGTGGGCCCTCAGAGACTACTAGGGGCCCTCACAGACTACTAGTTGCCCTCACAGACTACTAGGGGCCCTCACAGACTTCTAATTGGCCCTCACAGACTACTAGGGGCCCTCACAGACTACTAGGGGCCCTCACAGACTACTAGTTGCCCTCACAGACTTCTAGTGGCCCTCACAGACTTCTAGTGGGCCCTCACAGACTACTAGGGGCCCTCACAGACTTCTAGTGGCCCTCACATACTTCTAGTGGGCCCTCACAGACTACTAGGGGCCCTCGCAGACTTCTAGTGGGCCCTCACAGACTACTAGTTGCCCTCACAGACTACTAGGGGCCCTCACAGACTTCTAGTTGGCCCTCACATACTTCTAGTGGGCCCTCACAGACTACTAGGGGCCCTCACAGACTACTAGGGGCCCTCACAGACTTCTAGTGGGCCCTCATAGACTACTAGTTGCCCTAAAAGACTACCAGGGGCCCTCACAGACTTCTAGTGAGCCCATAGACTTCTAGTGGGCCTTCACAGACTACTAGGGGCACTCACAGACTTCTAGTGGGCCCTTACAGACTACTAGGGGCCCTCACAGATTTCTAGTGGGTCCTCACAGACTACTAGGGGCCCTCAAAGTCTTCTAGTGGGCCCTCACAGACTAAAACATTTTGCCTAAGTCACTTACTGCAGAAATAATTTGGCCTAAATAAGGTTTATAATTGCCTAAGTTAAAATGGCATGTTCAGATATTGGCCTAAGTCATTTTATCCTTACATGTTACATGATTGACATACACCTTTATTTGTATGTCAATAGTCATATTTTTTCATGTTTTTTGGAATTGAAATAATTAAGAAATATAATATATTCTACATTTGGCACAGTTTTTTGTGTTTCCTGAAAACCTTGAAAAAATGACTTAGGCCATTAGTTTAATAAGGTGACGATATATATATATTAAAAAAACATACATAAACCACTTTAGCCCTATGTTATACCGTGGCTATTTGATAATAGCCAATCTCCAAGCTCACAACGCATCGCATCGCGGCGCGTTGTGAGCTTGTAGATCGGCTATTTTCAAACATTTTGTATTTTACTTTTGGTACTTTAAGTATATTTTGACGCCAGTACTTTAATACTTTTACCCAAGTACATTGTTGCTTCCAGACTTTTACTTGTAAGGGTGCCCTCACACCAAAATACCTAGAGTGGAATCCACCAATGCATTTCAATGAGAATGGAGCGTTTTTTTTTTTGCCAGTAGAGGATTTCTGCAAAAAAACGCTCCATTCTCATTGAAATGTATTCACGGATTCCACTCTAGGTATTTTGGTGTGAGGACACCCTAAAGGAGTATTTCTATATTGCAGTATTGATACTTTTACTTAAAGAACGTGAGTACTTTTTCCACCAATTCCACCTGTCTGAGTCACCTCCTCCCAGTGCAACCACCACAATGAACGCATGCACACACACACACACACACACACACACACACACACACACACACACACACACACACACGCACACGCACACGCACACACACGCGCACACACGCGCGCACACACACACACGCACGCACACACACACACACACACACACACACACACACACACACACACACACACACACACACACACACACACACACACACGCACGCACTCACTCACACACATGCTTTTAGAGCATCGCAGAGGAAGTACTGGGGTCACTTAAAAATCGCCCATTCATTTTCCCCTTAGACTTTTACAAAAATATTTATAACAATTATGTTAAGCCTATAACCAAGCCATCCACGATGGCAGTGAATCATGACCATACAACCTTTGATCCTACCGGTATGTGAAAACATATTTTAATATTACATTATCTGATATACTACATTTAATGAATACCCTTTGTTAAGCGATTTTCAAAATGTTCTTTTCATAGTTTTCACAATATGGTATGCTCAAGCAAAATTACCTGTATCTTCCGTGTTGTTTAATAAGAAGCAATTTAATCGGATTGGTCACCTTTTTTTTTATATAAAAAAAAAACTTGTATCAGAGTGCAGTACACCTCCCAACCGTTATGGTTGCATAATGCATAATCTAATTGCCACAGATCGGATTAAAATCAATAAATCAATCAAACACATGAGTAGCCTACAATGCAATTGACATGTTGTGCCATCTCAGTAGTACAGTAATAGCAACATTACCACATGAACCCTATCCACCTGTTTCCGTGAGAATTTACTGTAGAATTATTTGTGGGACACTTCCGGTTCCGGAGAACAGCAGACATACAAGCTCACGTCGGTTCTCAGATGCAAACATTGTGAGCTTGTAGATCATTCTCGGAATCTCGGCCGCACTCCTTCTGCGCAATGCAATGATGGGAGGTTGGAAAGTTCCTCCTTATTCTGGGGCAAACATTCAACGAAAATAGCAGCTTTACAAGCACGGGAACCACTTACATGGCAATATGGTGCGGTATGAGCTTGAGCTTGTAAAGTAACAGTTTCGGCCATAACGAGGTTTCCTCCCGACAGAGACAAGTAAGACGCCTTAAGGGCGAGAAGCGACCGCAGAGAGCGGGGAAAAACAACAGACTTAAAAAAATAGTCAGTGTAAATCTGGCAATGTACACACACACACACACACACAGAGAGAGAGAGAGAGAGAGAGAGAGAGAGAGAGACTAGGGCTGTCTTTTATTTAATTGCACAAAATAGAGAAACGCAACAGTATAAATACAACTAGAACATGAAAACCTACAAGCAAAGGCTCTTCAAAGCACATGTGAGGAGGAAAAGGGCGGGGGAGATGTACACTTTGAGACTCTACCAAAGTGATCAGAGTTTCAGGTGTGCTGGACATCAATTGAGCTGATCTACTGAACTGGCTTAACAGGAATTACAGGTCTAGTTACAGCAAGCGCCTCTAGGAGGTGTAAAAGAGCATACTTTCTGAAGGCCACATAATGTGTGCCATGACACAATCAGTTTGTGTGTGTGTGTGTGTGTGTGTGTGTGTGTGTGTGTGTGTGTGTGTGTGTGTGTGTGTGTGTGTGTGTGTGTGTGTGTGTGTGTGTGTGTGTGCGTGCGTGCGTGCGTGCGTGCGTGCGTGCGTGCGTGCGTGCGTGCGTGCGTGCGTGTGCTGTTACAGGCAAGCATTACAGGCAAGCATTGCAGTGTGACAGGCAAGAGTAACGTGTGACACAACTGCTGCATTTGCCTGCATTTGAGGCGGCCGCATTCACACCAATAGTGAACTGTATGCTGTAGCGAATCGAAACCACCGTTTTTGGGGGGATTTGCATTTGTTTCTTTGATTCGCAAAAGAATATGGATGCATCTTCAGACATGCCCAAACGATGCGCATTTTCCGACAATACGCTACAGGATTCGTTTTATTCGCAATAAAACCTGCCTGTGTGAATGTCACCTTAGGATGTCTCAGGGGCCACTCAAGTTCAAGGGCCGCAAGCTAAGAATTACGGTCCTATTTTGGACGTTTAGAAAATTACACAATGTAACACACTACATGAGTAGTCTTTAAATTAAGGAAACACACAGAAAACAGACACATTTCCATCTATAAGGCCAAACCTCATTGAACTAAAATACAGTATTGAAAGATTTTGGAACAAACAAATTTGCATATTCTTGACTTGTGTAAAACAAGTAAAATAATTGTGTCCTAATGGTTTGGGAAAGAAACTGAAATGATTTGTCCACACTGAAAGTAGACACAATATATTTAATTGGTATGACCATGACGGGCCGCATAGACATGCTGAAGGGGACGCATGCGGCCCCTGGACCACAGGTTGAATAGCGCTGAGTTAAGCCCTTTGCACACATGGGCGCGATTTTCAACCATTGCGTTTTTTCTGTTTACTGCATGATTAAAACACATTGGATTTGGTGTGCAATGCTGTGCGGAATCCACACTGTGATAAAAGGAGTCAATGAGTTTTTACCGCTTGCGACAAGACGCACAAATCGAACTGGGTTCGATCGGGAAAAAACGCACTTGCCGCAGCCACCTGCCGCATGGCAAATTCGGAGCCGGTGTGCATGAGGTCATAGAGAATCACTGTTTTCCTAAAAAAAATGAAATTGTCCGTTTTGTCCGTGCGGATAAACGCGTCTGTGTGCAAAGCCCTTTAGAGCATGGGCTCTAGGGTTGGGATCCGTTAAGTTTTAACCGAGTCCGATTCTTTTTCGGTTCCCCCAAATCGGTTCCGGGTAGAACCGGTTCCTATAACGGTTCCGGAAGTTGTATATAGGCATATATATATATAGAGATATTCTTCTTTCAATATTATAATAAAGTGATTCCCTGATTACTACAGCAACTTGTATAACTACTATTTCAACTTAACCACAATAACAATGGAATGCATGGTTAAGGGTGGACGTTCAAGTAGTGGAGAATACATGGTTATTTAACGGCACGATGAATAGCCGATCTACAAGCTCACAACGTGTCGCGCGCGACGTGCTGTGAACTTGTAGATCGGCTAGTCATTCGTTGTCATCATCATCCCAGCTTCTACCAGTGTGAAAGCTGAAAGGAACGAGTTGCTGACTGTTGCTAGTTCTAGTTATTCATAAAACCTCAGACAAACGTTGCGTCCGTCATATGGAACACCATGAATGAACTGCAGTACAAGCCGAGTGAAATGGACATTGCGCCGTGGGGGAGGCTCTCCATGTCGGAGTGGAGAGATGCACCCGCGCCGTGGTTACTCCGTTAGCGTTAGCAGCTAGCTAGGCTACTGAAGAAAGTGAAGCAGCAGCTGCAGTCACTGGTACAGATTTTAGGAGACTGCACATTTGCACGAAAGGATTGCACTGCATTTCGTGCACTTTGCATGCTTTTCCCCCTCTCTTGTAAGTGCAACCACACTCGTGAGTAGTTTTGATGCTGCGCTAACGTTAGCTCCGTCTGTCTTGAAGGACGCTATCTGATCGTCGTTCAGCAGCAGGCGTAGAGTGTGGGCATAGAGAGTGGGCGTATCCACCTCACTCACACATGTAGCGAGACGTCACAGTCGCTTGCAATGCACACAGCTGGGCCAAATGAACGCTCATGAGAAATACCAGGAACCGTTATAGGAACCGGTCATAAAAATATGATGGAACCGGCTCCGGTTCTTCAATTTCGGAACCGGGTACCCGAAGAACCGCTTCCGGATCCCAACCCTAATGGGCTCAAGAACAAAATGACTCATGGCTCCATAATGCTGCTCCAGTGTTTAACGCCCGCAAAGAGCTCATACAAGTCACAGGCATGTTGGCGTTGACACACCAAGCTTTTGATTTGCATGACAGGTTTTTAATTATTGACTCTCACACACTTATCATGCATGTTCTATTACCCTCAAAGCTTGGGTAGTAAGGCTTCTTCATCCATGTAATAACATGGGCATGTCTCTATACTGCAGCCATTGTGGAAATAATTATAGACATCTGCATTATGTAAGTAGAAACTACTTCCTTGGAAACCATAATGCTAAATCGTACCAGCACATAAAGACCTGTGTGTCTCTTGTGACAGCAGCACATTGTCTGGCATGAATATGACAGTAATGCAGGTTGCAGTTAATGAGATCACATGGCACACATACATACTATAATCATGTTAGGCTACATCAGTCTCAGATATTCACACATAACATTAATAGTAAAAAGGGTGTTGTACTACAGTAATTATGCACCTGTGAAACACAAAAGAGTCCCTGGTTGCCAGTATATTTAAGAATGTATTATTGTCTTAACATGGTCTCCACCTCCTTTCCTTTCCCACAGACCAGAGAGCCCACTGAGAAAACAGCTATTGATTGATTGATTGATTGATTGATTGATTGATTGATTGATTGATTGATTGTAAACATCCTGGGTAGGCTGCCATCCTGTCCATGAACTTCATCAGAACGTGCAGGACACCAGAGTCCTCTGTGCACAGCAGGCAGGTTGTTCCCATAAATCTCATTGCACTTGCCAGTGAACAGTGTTTTACAGGTGGCATGTAAACGGCTGCGATAGATAACATGGTCAGGACGGCTGACTTTAAATATGTGGCTGTGGGTGGTGGAGGACCTCTTCCTCGGTAGCAGCACGTCCACTTGGTTGAAATACAGTTTGGGGTGGGACTTTGTGGGCTGGGGTCTCCGTGGCTCAGTGGCTCTGTCTGGAGGGAGCTTGACACGCAGTATTAAGTCCCCTGTAAGTTGTCTCCATCTGAAGAAGTGTTGAACACGGCGGAGAAAGAAGCACCTGTTGCACATACTGACAGCAACATTACAGGGTAGACAGACCAGTTATTAGCCATTATGCAAGGTGTTTTAAAATGCATATTCCTGACAGGTTATGACTGCATTTTACTATGCAGTTTTAGCCTATGTGACGTCTGGCGATAAAAGTCTGTATGATGATGATAATAGTCGGTATGATAACTATAAAGCCTCTATCAGAGTCGGTACCCGCGGTGGTAAGCTATCCACCGCGGTGTAGTGCGGTGTAGTCCTTTTGAGCGTTAACGTTGTAGTTTTATGACTCAAAAAGACTACACTGCACTACACCCCGGTGGATAGCTTACCACCGCGGTACCAACTCTGATAGAGGCTTGAGACGCCTTAGGGCTGCATGACATTAGCTGCGTTTACAAGGATGACTTTATTCCAATCTGATTAAATTAAACCTGATTGAAGGTTTTGAATCAAGTGTTTACATGTGATGAGATCAATCTGATCTGGTGTTTGATCAGGTTGTAAAAAGGTCTAGACCACCCGTCTGCACCCGATTAGAATTTAAATCAGGTTGGATTTAATCAGATTTATTTAGGTGTATACATGGAGAAATGTGATGTCATATATGGGAATTACCAAATATGGACATTCCCAGATATACTTAATATTGATGACATAGGGACAGGGATCTCCATATATGGGCATAAAACAGACAAGGACGTAATTAATTTACAAGTGTGTTTCGTGATGACATCAGCGATCGCCATATATAGGCATAAAAGGGACAATCAAGCCAGAGCATGATGTCAGAGCCACAGATGAGCCATAGAACCACAGACAAACCCATAGAACCACAGACAAACCCATAGAACCACAGTGTCAGGCGTGACGGACAGAGATAGCCTCGCAACAGCCAGACTCTCGAGAGTCTGGGAGTCCTCCGTAGACAATGCATTACGCAATGACGTAGTTACTATACTTTGACTGACAGGTCCAGTCAGTAGTCATCAGCGCATCAAAACATCGTCGGGAGAACATCAAATACGTCTTTTCCAGACAGAAATTCCAAAGGTGCAAACTGTTGTTCGTTTTTAAGTTATGAGATGCCGTTGATTTCAGAAAAAACTTCGCTTAATGCAGCTTTTATTTGCGATTTGTGAACTTGCATCGGACATGGGGTCCGCCATGTTTGTTGTCAAAATGCGAGAGCTGTAGCAGCCGCTCGACCAATCAGGAGCGGTGTGAGGCGGGTTCGCTCGAAATGCAGCCTTTTGATTGGAAATTGAGAACCAAATTCTAATAAAGAGACTCGATGGGAGGGACACCAGACCGAGAAAGGAAGCACATTGGTGATGACGTAACTCGGGATGGCTTGCGAGGCTAGGACAGAGGCTAGGACAGAGATACACGAACTGTGACCGTTTTCATAGTAATCTTATAGTCCATTATATGCTTTGGATATTTCAATATCATGCAAAATCAGCCAGTCCACAACTGTAACCTACATAGCAGGCAGAAAAAAAAACTGATAGTGATGGCTCTTAGGACGGTCTGGCACTTCTGGCAGATGGGGCCACGGCTGAGCCAAAACAATAGGAATGTTTTATTAAAAAATATATACTTAAAGCTATACTGTGTAAGATTCTCAACTAGTGGTCAGTAGCCATATAGCAAACCGCGGTCGCGTTCGCGTCTTTCGCCCGTTTTTCGTACCTTCACACCCCCGCGTCTGCCTCCACAACGCCGAGAGCTATCTTTAGAGGGGTCCCTGGTTCCTGTGCGTTCAGGCATTCCGGAGAAACGGACTACTTCACCCTGCCTGGTAGGCGAGATTAGCTTTTGAGTAAAGAGACACACGGGCGACTACAAATATGGCGACCCCACTTCAAGATGCGCTGCATTGGCCGGTAGTGTACCATGTGTGCATGATCGGCGATGTGATTGGGCAACGTATACACAACGTATACAGATGATGCAGATTACGTCATCATGGCGCGAAATTCTCCCCCCCTCACGGCTCATAGAAAACATATAAAGAGAAGGCTTCAGAAGCTGAAAATAACGGAGTGGGTGTTCTAAAACTTTAGCGATTTAACAGTTAGGACAATTTTAAGATTTGTTTTATAAAAAAAGTTACATAGTAAAACTTTAAAGGTGTCTTTGGGCTGTCTTTGGGCTGGTGAAGACCACAATATGCCAGGGGTGATTATCTGTGCCAGTCCGTGCTTGTTGTTTCTCAATAATGGTTTGTTGTGTAACTTCAGAGAGATCATGTAAGCTACAGGAAAACCTCTAGCTTTCGTTAATAGAATTTACTCATTGTGGTTGATGTTTAGAAAGAAAAGGTGTTACACCACACAGCCTAGCAATGGAGAAATGATGCTGCTCTCTCTCTGTGTGTGTGTGTGTGTGTGTGTGTGTGTGTGTGTGTGTGTGTGTGTGTGTGTGTGTGTGTGTGTGTGTGTGTGTGTGGTTTATTTCCATTGGTGAGTGTAAGCTGTCATATGCAATACCAGTAAGACTCCCTAATCGGGAGATAAGCGACCGTCAGGTCACAGCGGGATTTTAGGCCAAAATGTAGGAGCAGTGTCCAAAAATGTGTTTGAAAAAATCAGCCTGATGGTGGCGCTATATGGGACAGATCCATGTTGATGAGATGAGTGTAGACATACTGTGTACCGATTTGCGTGATTTTAGGGCAAAATCTGTAGGAGCAGTGTCCAAAAATGTGTTTGACAAAATGGGGCTGATGGTGGCGCTATATGGGTCAGAGCCATGTTGATGACATGAGTGTAGACTGTAGAGTAGATATACTGTGTTGCGATTAGCGTGATTTTAGGGCAAAATGTGTAGGAGCAGTGTCAAAAAATGTGTTTTAAAGAATCGTCCTGATGGTGGCGCTATATGGGACAGATCCATGTTGATGACATGAGTGTAGACATACTGTGTACCGATTTGCGTGATTTTAGGGTCCAAAATGTAGGAGCAGTGTCCAAAAATGTGTTTTGCAAGAATCGGCCTCATAGCTAGAAGAGGGCCATATGAGAATTGAGCCATGTGGGTTGAGGTTGTGGTTTGGCAGGCAAGGAGTGTGTGTGCAAAATTTGGCATGGATTGGGGCAACGGTTGCAGAGATATGAGCAGGGCAAAAGTGTGACGTGACAGACAGACTGACTGACTGACTGACTGACTGACTGACTGACTGACTGACTGACTGATTCGGGCAACGGTTGCGGAGATATGAGCAGGGCAAAAATGTGACGTGACAGACAGACAGACTGACTGACTGACTGACTGACTGACTGACTGACTGACTGACTGACTGACTGACTGACGGACAGACAGGTGGACAAAAATCCGGATGTACGAACGAATGCCTTTAAACGGAGCTCTGCTGAGCTGAGGGAACCAAAAGATATTCTTTCCCCAAGAGGCTGAGCTGTTAGAAAGCACATTATTCCAAGTTGAGAAAGGATCAATTCGCGAACGGGAGCGCGGAGCTTGTGTGCGTGTGTGCATACTCAAATGTTTTACTTAAGTAAAAGTATCAGTACTGCAATATGGAAATACTCCTGTTGCAAGTAAAAGTCCTCCAAAATTCAAAATGTACTTGAGTAAAAGTACAAAAGTTTTGGTATCAAAATGTACCGGAAGTTAAAATACCTAAATTAAAAGTACAAAATGTTTTATAATAGCAGCTCTACAAGCTCACAATGCGTTGCTATGCAATACATTTTGAGCTTGTAGATCTGCTATTTTGTCTACAAGCTTGGCTATTTTCAATAGGTACCAGTAAGACTCCCTAATCGGCTTATCTATTTGAATACACAAATAGGCCAAAAATGTGTTTTTCAAAAATCGTCCAGATGGTGGCGCTAGATGGGACAGATGCGTTTTGATTACATAACTGTAGAGATACGGTGTTGTCCAGATGGTGGCGCTAGATGGGACAGATGAATTTTGATGACATAACTGTAGAGATACTGTGTACCGGTTTGTGTGATTTTAGGGCAAAATCTGTAGGAGCAGTGTCCAAAAATGTGTCTTGCAAGAATCGGCCTCATGGTGGCGCTAGAAGAGGGCCATGTGATAAATGAGGGGTGGGGTCTCCGCGCCACAGAGGCGGACAAATGGGTACCAGCCCCGGCTCTCCCGGTCGCTCCTAGCCCGAGTTACGGCATTTTATGTGCGCTGCAGTGGCAGGGGTCCTCCACTTGGGGCGCGACCACTTTTGCATCCGTTCTGGAGCACCAGGAGCCGGTGGTCCCCGGGAATTTCCGGTGAGCAGCCCCGTTAGGGTGGTCATTTGGTCATTTTTGCACATTTGGTCATTTTTGCACTTGGGGGTCCCCCAGGGACCTGGGGGTCCCTGGAGGTTGTGGTTTGGCAGGCAAGGAGTTTGTGTGGACATTTTGGCATGGATCGGGGCAACGGTGGCGGAGATATGAGTAGGGGAAAAGTGTGACGTGTGACAAGTGACGTGACAGAGGGAGGGACAGACGGACGGACTGACAGCCGGTGGAGATTTGGATAGTATGAGAGAAGTAACTGCGACCTAAGGGTCGCAATAACATAGGGCTAAAGTGGTTCATGTATGTTTTATAATATCATAATTTATGTCTGCAAAGTAACTGGTAAAAGATTTCAAATAATTGTAGTGGAGTAAAAGTAGAAGTACAATATTTGGATCTGAGTTGTAGTGGAGTAGAAGTAAAAGTATTGGAAATTGGAAATACCCAAGCAAAGTACAAGTATCTCAAAATTACAATAAACAATTAATGTACATGGATTTAGTTACTTTACACCACTGCACATGGCTAAAACAGAAATAAACAGCTTCTTGATATTTATTTAATTGAGAAGTATTATATTTATTAAAAATGTAATCTTCCTTAACCATTAAGCGAAATTAATTATGACCGTGGACTTTAAGTCATTGTTTTAATGTATGGCCTTCCTGTCCGGCACTTGGCCTTTGTGCCCTCACAAATTTGACAACACTAAAGGGCAAGTGGCCTTGACCCTAAAATGACGAAATTCCAGGCCTGGCGCTTTACAATGTGCATTTCATTCACCCATTCACACACACATTCATACACCGATGACAGGGGAAACCATGCAAGACACCGACCTGCTCATCGGTTCAGAGTCTTGCTCAAGGACACTTCGACTCTAACTCTGGGGGAGCCCAGGATCAAACTAAGCGGCCGCTCTATACCTCCAGACTAGAGCCAGGGCCATCCCATTTCTTTTAAACTATGTTGAAATTTGTTTTCAATTGGTTCAAATAGCTGATCTACAAGTTCACAACATGTCAATAGGGCCAGAGCGTCTTGCCCTGAGAATAATTATATTTTTACAGCAGTTCTACAGCAGGCCTGCAGCACTGGCCTTCCATCCATAATCATTAATATGACATAATCCTATCCTCACAGTTCTATAGTATATACACCATGTCACTTATTTGTAATACAGAGTCACATTAACAACTCCAAAGGGCCGGATTGGACGGTCTGGCACTTCTGGCAGATGGCTGAGCCCAAACAATAGGAATGTTTTATTAAAAATATATATACTTAAAGTTATACCATGTAACTTTTTTTATAAAACAAATCTTAAAATGGTCCTAACTGTTAAATCGCTAAAGTTTTAGAACCCCCACTCTGTTATTTTCAGCTTCAAAAGCCTTCTCTTTATATGTTTTCTATGAGCCGTGAGGGGGGGAGAATTTCGCGGCAAAATGACGTCATCATACTACCGGCCAATCACAGCGAGGGTTATACACTGCCGGCCAATCACAGCGCATCTTGGAGTGGGGTCGCTAGGGCGGCCATATTTGTAGTCTCCCGTGTGTCTCTATCCTCGGGTGCACGGTGAAGCATGGGTGAAGGAGTGTATCTCCGGAATGGCTGAACGCACAGGAACCAGGGAACCCTCAAAAGATAGATCTCGGCAAGGTGGAGGCAGACGCGGGGGTGTGAGAACCGAAAAACGGCCGAAAGACGCGGACACGACCGAGGTTTGCTATAGAGCTACTGACCACAAGTTGAGCAACTTACACAGTATAGCTTTAATGGTGTCTTTGGGCTGGTGAAGACCACAATATGCCAGGGGTGATTTTCTGTGCCAGTCCATGCCTCTTGTTTCTCAATAATGGGCAGTTGTGTGTTGTGTAACTTTAGAGAGATCATGCAAGCTACAGGAAAACATCTAGCTTTTGTTAATAGAATTTACTAATTGTGGTTGATATTTAGAAAGAAAAGGTGTTACACCACACAGCCTAGCAATGGAGAAATGATGCTGCTCTGTGTGTGTGTGTGTGTGTGTGTGTGTGTGTGTGTGTGTGTGTGTGTGTGTGTGTGTGTGTGTGTGTGTGTGTGTGTGTGTGTATGTGTGTGCGCGTGCACGTGTGTATGTGTGTGTGTGTGTGTGTGTGTGTGTGTGTGTGTGTGTGTGTGTGTGTGTGTGTGTGTGTGTGTGTGTGGGTGGGTGGGGGCCTGGGTGTGTGCGTGTGTGTGTGGTTTATTTTTATTGGTGATGCAATATAACAGTAGTGTCTCTACGTTTAGGGCAGCGAGGATACAGTATATTCAGGTGTTGTGAAGAGCTGGACCAAATAACTGCATAAAGAAGTCATTTATCATAAGGTACAAATGGCTGTAGTTATATCTGACACCATTGAGCTCCAAGAGGAAGATCCAGACTACCAGAATGACCCCACAGCAAGACCAACTGAAGCAGAGGGACATTATGAAAGCCTTGATCGCCAAAAGATAGACGACGCAGTCTATGAAGATCTTCCTACCCAGAAGGAGAAAGATCTACAAAAGTTACTGCAGTCTGGTAAGATTACTGTCACTAAAACTAAAAAAAAAGTTCTCTATTCAAAAATAGCAAATATACAGTAAGTATAGGAAGCAGATATGCAAGCTCGCAGCTTGTCACTTTGTGCCACGTTGCCAGCATGTAGGCCTACGTACATACAGTACATCTGCTATTTCTTTTAACATTTTGATTCATCTTGAAAGTGTGCAAACTACTGGTTTAGAATTAGAAGGCAATTGTAGAATTTTGCCTCTGGTCTTAAAGGGATATTTCACTTGGTCATTTTATCGTTTACTCTGGCTTTTGGGAGCACCGCAGACAGTTTTTAAGTTGCATATTGGCCCCCTAATACGTGAGGTCCCGGAGAGAAAAAAACCCCCTTTCCCTTAACCTATTAGGAGAGCAGTACAAATCACCAGAAATCAAAGACGTGTGTTTTCGCCACCTGGTTTCAATGCAAATTTCAAACATGGCCGCCAGGTGAATAGGAGTTCAGTTCGGGGCTCTCACCCAGGTTCAGGTTGGCAGAGGGAGAGCAGCACCCAGGATTACAGCTTAGGCATTTGGCACTGGGTGAAAAATGGGTTACAAAAAAACGAATGGTCTGATGAAATGAATATCTAATGAATATCTAAATAGTGAATGGAGCAACTTAAAAGTGTCTGAGGCGTTCCCCAAAGCCTGACTAGACCATAAAATGTAAAAGAAGGAGACCGTCTTGATGCTCCCAAAACAGGGTCATCAATTTGTCTGTACACGGACACATGGGTCTGTGGCAAAGACTTGGCCGTGTCCGTGGAACATTTTAGATTCTATTTTTTACACACCATTATAATGTTCTTATTTTGATCATACTGTAACCCCAATTACTGAATGTCAAGTGTACTTTTTCATTTTTTTTCTTTTTCTTTTCAGAATATGTATGACACTTTACTATGGCCCAATTGCAAATTAAGACTCCACTAGTACTAGTGCTTCTCAATTGTTTCATTTGCAAGGACCCCCTTAACTCTGAGAGTGTACAAATGGAACCAAATGGACTCATAAGGGTCCTCTAATTTTGTATGTCCGTGGCAAGATGGAATTTTGACAAAGATGTCCACCACAAACCAGAATATGGCTTTGATCCCCGTCCCAAAACATGAATGTAACACCAGAGCAGTCAGCGTTTGGGCCTCTGTAGCCTTCGTCAGGTTTACTGAATAGCAAGTGAACAAGACAGGTGAAGGCCAAAGTGGACAGACATCACATTAATCCTGACAGAGGACACCCAGGACAAACGCCCCAATTTGGAGTCAATAGATCGGCCACTAATGTTCAGTTCATACACAAAATACATTTTGAGTCCACACAGTCAATTATATACGGGAAAAAAAATTAAATGCCAAATACAATATTAAAATAAAAAAACAAGACTAGTTAAATGTTACAGGAATGGTTTGATGTTGAACTCCTCGTTCAGACCACGAGGAGCCATAGAGTTGAGAATTGAGTTAATGAATACTAAGACGCCCTAAGTGCGAGAAGCGACCTCGCCCTAAAAGGCAAGGTCGCACACATGGGCGCGTGCACTTGGGCGTGTGCACATGGGCGCGTGCTGGGTGACAGCAGACTGCTGTGCGAGCGCTGGTGCTTTGGCACGGGATCAACTTTGGCCCAAGAAAATGCCCAATGCCCAACCAACCACAGACCTGGTTGGTTGTTTAATAAGTTGGACAAAATGTGGCCATATTTTCCCAAATATGGAGATGACTGACGTCTGACATCATAGATGTTTGACATCATAGACCACATGAAACTGATATGGCTTAGGACAACTTTGTTTTTTTACAACAAGGGTTCATATTTTAGATAATTATTAGAGAGAATAAAAGATGAGTGTTAAAATATTTTAAATCACTTATTTCTATTGTTTTAGTGATTTTAACAATTTTGATTTGCATGCAAGCCCCCAGGTCGGGGGCATGCATCAAGTGGCTAAATATGACTTTTTAGACACAATAAACCCATTCCCAAGATGCACCACAATCTTTCTTGGGCAGATGTGACTTATGGAGGCTGGTGTAAATAGTAACAAAGATATTGCCAGGTTATTGTGTCTAAACATACATATTTAGCCACTTGTACGCATGCCCCCACCTAGAGAAATCAAAATACTAATACAGCTAAAACAATAGAAAGCAGTAAATGAAAACATTTTGACACTCATATTTTCTTTGGTAGAGGGAACTACAGGTGGTCACCCCACAGAGTTTAATGGATCTCCCACTGTGGGGATGTGTTTAGGTCTCACATCTGGTCCTAAAGCCACACTGGCCACAGCTAGCACATCTGTAGTTCCCCTCAGGAATATCATGTAAAAAGCTGCTCTTCTTCTGTTTAGGTGTATGAGATCTCACCAACTGGTCCCTCACATTGGGAAGGGTGTTTAAAGAACACGGCTGGAGCTTCTTTAAACACAGTGTTGAGTCTATGGTCAGATTGAATTATAAGCCAGGGTTTGAAAAGAAAATGTTTGAATTAATAGGTGAGTACCTGAGGACACAGAAGGGAGAATTAGGGTCGTTTCATACCGTTATAAGGAGCCTAACTAATTTCGGTTCGGGAGTGCTCCCCGACCCGAAATTATTTAGGTTCGGGGGGAGTTCATCCATACTTTCTTAACGGCTAGTGCCGAAGTCGCTTGTAAATATTGGAGGTCCTTGGCATGACAACATTTGTGGCCGATGAATGAGCATTGCAGGGCGGATACATATTGACTTGCCCTCGCGCTGCACGCTGAATGACTGGAGGTCCAGTGAGTAGCAGCACCAGCAGGCAGCAGCAGCACCAGCGGGGTCTCTTCTCTCTCTCTCTCTCACTCACACTCACAAACGCTCGATCGAGCTCTGTCAAAAACATTTAATCTACACATTATAGACGTGCCGCCTCCCTTGCTGCATGCATGTCATCACACAGTCACAACTCGTCGTGGAAAACCTATCAACACGGACGGAACACTATAGCAATTAGCAAAGTTGTGACTTTAAGCTCTTCTTTTGTCTTTAAAACGGTCAGCGACGCGTTAGCGATACAAGCTGTGTGTGTGTGTGTGTGTGTTTGTGTGTGTTTGTGTGTGTGTGTGTGTGTGTGTGTGTGTGTGTGTGTGTGTGTGTGTGTGTGTGTGTGTGTGTGTGTATGTGTGTGTGTGTGTGTGTGTGTGTGTGTGTGTGTGTGTGTGTCGCGCGCGCCTCCCAGTCCACCACTCTTCGTCTCCAGCGAGAGCCAGCTGACTTGTGTCCGCTCTGCAAAGCCCAATACACGGCCACACAAGCATTTGGAAGTCGGCGTGTCTCCCTCCCAAACGGAGATTCACAGCCGAGAATGTGAACGTGAAGCCGGGCTGAATGAATGAGAAGACACCGCTGAGTACCGAAATTAAGTCGGGAGGTCACAACATTTCGTCAGCACCGTAGAGCCGAATTTAGTCGGTTGACGCCCCCCCGAACCGGGGGATGCGAACCATATTTGGGTTCGCCTAGTGCCGAACCGAACTTAGTTAGGCTCGTTATAACGGTATATGGATCGACCCTAAGCCTGTTTAGGTTTAGTTTTGAGGCATTCCTTGAATCAGGTGGGTGGGGTGTAAACATCTAATAAACTTCTAATAAAGTATTCCTATCAGTCGGTTTGCGGTACAGTTCTGTCTGTAGGGAGTTGTCATTTTGTTATGACTAACACATAAAGGGAACTGATACTTGCGTCACTGAACTCAAGGGTGAAATTGGACGAATTTGTGTGTGTGTGTGTGTGTGTGTGTGTGTGTGTGTGTGTGTGTGTGTGTGTGTGTGTGTGTGTGTGTGTGTCTGTGTGTCTGTGTGTCTGTGTTTCCGTATAGTCCTTATACCGCTAAAGCGTGGTGCAACCAGCCACAGACATAAATGGTCAAAAATGTTTAAATGATACGTAGCCTGCGAGCTACTTCAGGAAGATAGGCCTCCACTCCAGAGGTTTTCACACACATGTGGGGCCACTATGTGGGCGATGTATGTGACGTGTTAAAAGCAGATGACCAATTAGGCGGTCTGTTCTTCCTCTTGCTGTTAATACCAGTGAACTGTATATGTTTATTGGCTCTGCCAGCTCCAGTGTGAGTGTTCTGTGCTTTCACTGAGAGTTGTGTTTTCCCTTGGTGGGATTGTTAGATATATCCTGTAGGTCGCACATGTCCTTGGGTGTCTTACTGGTTATACGCCTATATTATACCAAGTATGAGTTACTGGAGCCCATAGGAGAGCCGTTCTTAACCTTTTTTGTATCCTATTAAAAAGAGAATAAGAAGTCCTTAAATTGTCACTTCACTGTCATCTGCTGATGTTGTCCAACGTCTGTCTATACCAGGGTTTCTAAAAGTGGCTGCCGTGGCAACCTAGGGTTTTATTTATTGATTGATTTAATAGTTTATTAGAAGTTTGCATAGGAATAGCACAGCACAGTACAGTTCCTCTCATCCTGTAAGATGTGTGCAGATATTTATGCTTTTCCAGACTTGACAAAGAAGAGATAGAGAAGGAGACAGAGGAGAGATGAGGGACACTGACAGTTAGAGGAGTGATTCTTTTCATGTGTAAAAGTATTTATTTAGAGAGAATGTTGGTCATTTAAATCATTTTTAGACGTGTTTTGTCACACAGAGAGAAGGCGTTCCAGGGTTGTTGCTGTGCTGTGTCTTCTGCTGCTGGGTGGGAACATAGGCCAGGCCGTGCACTGTGAGTATTCCATGTCACTAAACTACCACATAACTCACTGTGAGTATTCCATGTCACTAAACTACAGTACCACATCACTCACTGTGAGTATTCCATGTCACTAAACTACCACATCACTCACTGTGAGTATTCCATGTTACTAAACTACCACATCACTCACTGTGAGTATTCCATGTCACTAAACTACCACATCACTCACTGTGAGTATTCCATGTCACTAAACTACCACATCACTCACTGTGAGTATTCCATGTCACTAAACTACCACATCACTCACTGTGAGTATTCCAAGTCACTAAACTACCACATCACTCACTGTGAGTATTCCATGTCACTAAACTACCACATCACTCACTGTGAGTATTCCATGTCACTAAACTACCACATCACTCACTGTGAGTAAACACATCACTCACTGTGAGTATTCCATGTCACTAAACTACCACATCACTCACTGTGAGTATTCCATGTCATTAAAACTACCACATCACTCACTCAAGGAGTTTGTTGACAGACATTTTGTTGTGACAATTAACCATAAAAGCCACCACAATATTAACCCACATTTTCATGAGACTTCTTATGATGTCTAAATGTCATTGTTGCTTTTTGTGGGCATTATTGCATGCATCTGCAAAGTATGCGGTGTTGACAAATTAATGCATGTAAATAAGATGAGATTAATAACATCTGCAAAGTAAGTTCTTCTTCTCAAATCAAATGTCCCAAATAGATGCTTGACCTCATCATGAACAGTAGCAACAACTGTGATTATCTTCACCATTTTTGTCCTTTGCAGATCATTCACCCAGTAACAGCATGACCAACGACAACAACATGGATAATACGACCAACTACGACAACCTGATGGAGCAGAAGAATCGTCTTCAGACCACCAACACCAATTTGATGGAAGAGAATGCCCAGCTGAAGACCAAAGCAATACATGGTGAACCTTTTTTGAAGGAATATTAATTTGTGTATTATTATTGATATTTTAATTATTATCAGATATGTATTGGTTAAAAATACAATCTGTGTCCCTCAACATAGCTGTTACTAATGTAATCATAATGTTAACCACATTTTGTGTGCAGTGGGTGCATAGTCTGTCTTCCCTTGGTCTGTCCGTGGCAGCCTTTCACTCTTGCTGAGTCTGTACCGGCTTTCCTATGTGTTGGGTCATTCACTGTGCTCAGGTATTCTATTTCTGTCAATGTATATTCTTTTTTTAGTGCTAGATTCCATTTTGCTTTGCGTTTTGCTGGTTTAGCCCAATGGGTTTTCCATCTGGTAGTTGTGCTGAGGACTGCCCTTAAGTCCGAAATCTCATTAGTCCAACAACTCTTTTTAGGGTTAGGTTTAGGCATAATTGAGGTTAGGGTTTGGGTTAGGTTTAAGCATAGTTTTACTGAGGGTTAGAGTTAGGTTTAGGTTTAGGAATAGTATTTTTCACCAGGTTAACATCACCAGATTCTGACTAATGGGATATAGGAACAATGAGATTTCGGACAATGGCACCGTTGTGCTTGTGTTTGTGCGCAGAGACCCTGGGCCAGCTGACTGAGGGAGCCTCCCTGTAGTTTTCTCTATGGTTGAGGGCTATGTGTCTTTAGGTGTTTATAGAATTTAAGTGCTCTCTTTTTATAATGAGTGGGTATCATATCGTTCTGTCCTGCAGGCATTGTTTGTTGTTTTTCTTTGGGTGTGGAGGATGGATTTGCAGAGTATTAACCCAAACATTTAGGTTACTCCTCTTTTTAACCCTTAAGTTCTGTTCAGATTCACTACACCTTCGTTCTGTTCGGGTCATTTTGACCCGGGGGGTATTTGGTTTAAAAAAAACAACACTAATATAAATTTTAACTTAACAAATCATCATGATACATTGACTTTGACTCAATACCAAACAATTCATATGATATATATGGTAAATGTTTGCATTCTTGCCTTGCTATATCACATTAAACACTGAAAGAGCTAGGCGTTTTTAATGATTTAGCTGAAATTCATGTAAAAAAACTACTTTATTTAATACTGGGCAATATTGCTCATGCTTATAGGACAAAATGAAAATCAGACAATATTTTTATGAACAACATGCCCATTAATTGAATACTTGTGGTTCAACAGGACATCATTCTCACATAGAGCTGAACACACATGTGAACACACATGAACGTCACATATGAATATACACTTGAACGTATACACTAGGACAGAGGTTTTCAAACACTTTGGTCTCAGGGCACCCCTGTAAACAACATTTTCATCCACAGCACCCCTGAAATACAGTGTTACTTTACAGCACCTTATGTTTATGTAAAATAATGTAAAATTACCCCTAAGATACAGTACAGTCACAAGGAAAACCTCAGATAAGTGAGGTGTGAGGGGTGAGGAGGGGAGGGGTGAGGAGGAGAGGGGGTGAAGGGTGTGGGAGGGTGAGGGCGATAGGAGGGGGGAGGGGGGGAAGGAGGTGACTGTGTGTCTGTGTCATGCTTTCTTTTATTTCTGTGCATCTGGGGTGGTGGGGGGGGTGTGGGAGGGAGGTGGGGGGGGGGGTTGGGTTGGGGGGTTTGGAGGGGAGGGGGTAAGGGCGAGGTGAGGGGGGTTGGAGGGGTGGAAGGGGTTAGGGGGTGATTGTGTATCTGTGTTTGTACATGATTCCTTGCATTTCTGTGCATCAGGGGTTAAGTGTGGGGGGGGGGGGGGGGTGCGGAAAGGGGGGGGAGGGTTCGGAATGGGGCTTCGGAAGGGGGGTGTTAGAAGTGGGGGTGACAAGTGGGGGTGACTGTGTGTCTCTGTTTTGGCATAATACTGTGTATTTCTGTGCATCTGTGCTTCCGGGTCAAAATGACCCGAACAGCACTTAAGGTTCAAAAAATATGAGGGGGGTGTAGCATGGGTGTAGTGCAAAAATATTTTTTTTACATGTTCATCTCAGAAGAATCTTTAAGGCCAGTGAGTTTCAGGTGGAAACAATTTAAACTTCGACCTTTTTTTTCCAAATGAAAATGTAAAACGGGTCAAAATGACCCGAACAGCACTTAAGGGTTAAAGGAGTAGTTCAACCCCCAAAATGACTTGTTTTTCTATCAATTACACCCTGTGAAGACTTGAATTTATGGAGATGTATTATAGTTTTATTTTTTTCTCGCATTCCTCAACCAATAATTTGATATCATTGACCAAAGACCAGGTCATCAGATTATTGGATCAGGACAGGAGACAAAAATAATAATACATCTCCATGAATTCTAGGCTTCATGGGGTGTGACATTTATAGAAAATCTGTATTCTAATTATTTTGGTGAACTACTCCTTTAACCCAATTCTCACTGTTTCTTTGACAGTTTTTGTATTCTGGGCATCTATAAAAAAGTAATAACTTTGAGTTTTCATCTAAAAGTGCATGATCGTGAAAAGAAGCTTATACAAATTGTTTCATTTCACCATTTGTTGTCCGTCGCGTGATTGCGACCTACGGTCGCAATCACAGAAATATCATGTAAAAATTAAGAATATATTTTAATAATAAAGTTGCAATTTTCTCGTACAGACACATTAGATACAGTGTATATAGACTACTGTACATACAGGAGTGTGCACACCACATGTGTATGTGTGGAGTGTCATTGCATTGAAAATCCAGAAGTAAAATGTGTGTTTGTTGTTTAGACAAGACGTGTCCCAGTGGATGGAAGAAGTTTGGATGCAGCTGTTACTACAAATCTACTGAACGTAAAACCTGGGAGGAAAGCAGAGCACAATGTCTGCAGACCGGAGCAGATCTGGTGATCATTAACAGCCAAGAAGAACAGGTTAGTGTATCTGTGTGTGTGTGTGTGTGTGTGTGTGTGTGTGTGTGTGTGTGTGTGTGTGTGTGTGCGTGCGTGCGTGCGTGCGTGCGTGCGTGCGTGCGTGCGTCTGTTTAGTTTTACTTTAGTCGTCAGAAAGGATTTACTTTTAGTCTGTAGAACTGTAAACTGTAGACTAAAATGTATTTTGGCCTTGATTGGTGTCATAATAGCTGATTTTCCCTTACCTGCATGCTGAAAATAGCCAATCTACATCTGCAATTTTCAAAGCACAACCACACATAAAATGACTTGTCTTTTAGTTCTCTTTTTTTTTCACCTAATGTTTATCCCACAATTTTGAAAACCATTTTTCACCCAGTGCCAATTACCTAAGCTGTAATCCTGGGCTCTGCTCTCCCTTGGCTAACCTGAGGATGGCTCCAAACTGAGCTCATGCTTCCTTCAGTGCATGAGGAGTGAGCAAGCCACTTCTTATCACCTGACAGGGGGAGTTTCCCCGGTTTGAAGTATAGCGCGTGGAAGGAACACGTTGTTCCAAACAGTTCCTTTCCCCTTCGTCAAGCGCCCCGGCTGAACAGGGGGAGGCGTTATACAGCATTACTGCATGTTTTTGTGAGGGTACCTACCCTAGGAAACACGGGGAGAACATGCAAACTCCACTCAGAAAGGCCCTTTGGCCAACCCCTATAGGGTATCAGTGCTGATAACGTGGATGAGGGAACACACCCCCAGCGCCCTTAGCGTCCCCCGGCGGGAATCGAACCCAGGACCTTCTAGCTGTGAGGCATCAGCAGTACTGACTGCATCACCGTGCCCCCTTTAGTCAAGTTTTTAATTTGTTGACGAAATGTCAATATATTTAGTCTTACTTTTAGTCATCATAGGCACCTATGATGGGTGCCTATGCAGGGGCGTCACAAAGGGGGGGGGGGGGGGGGTCTCGAGTTACTAGGGCCCAAGGTGGAGGGGCCTTAATTATTTTATACTTCAACAATTGAAAAATAGCAGATATACAAGCTCAAAGCACGGCACCAAGTATCGCGCTGTGAGCTTGTAGATCTGCTATTTTTGAAAAGTTCTGTGCAAATCTTTATAATGTATTATTTAAGCAAACATTTGTAGTCGTTGAAGAGGTGAACAGCTTTACCACCATAGGACAGTTGTTTCTTCTGTGAGGCGAGGTGCTCAATGTGATCCTTGACATCTCCATGGTGAACTTTCATTATAAGGGGTCTGGGTGGCATGCCCGCATTCCTGGGTTTTCCTGGGCGATGCCCACGGTCCAAACGTGGTTCTTCACTGAGACTTGGTACGTCCTTCAGAACCGTGGCACAGAACTGCCTGGCGTTATTCTTTTCTTGGCCCTCATTGACCCCAACCAAAATGATGTTCAAGCGACGACTGCGTCCCTCCAAATCTTTACTTTTCAAACTACAGACTTCAGTCTGCAGCTTTGTCACTGTGGTTTCCAGACCCATAACAGAGGAGCTCCATTCTGTAGCAGCTGCCTCCAAGTCATCAATGCGTTTGGTATTCTGAGTGCTAGTAGTCTGTAGAACACTGACCGTGGAGTGTAGCTCTTGGCCAATGGAGGACAGTTCTTTACGAAGGGAGGAGGTCGGGTTGTCCATTTTCGTGCCCAGCACCGCTATTTCAGCCATGATCTTGTCCATAGAGGCTGAAGGGGGAACGTCGTCGTCATCGTCGGGTGGTAACGGTTGAGCAAAGGGGTCGATGGGGCCGGCCGGCCGCGGTGTCTCAGATTTACCCCGCAAATCCTTCTTCTGAAGGTCTTATCCACAGAGGAGGAGGGGGGGAAATGTCCTTTACAGGAGGCATGGCAGAGGATTCGACCGCAGCGGCCGCGCGTAGGTTTTCGGTCCGGTCCCGGTTCCTCCTCTGAGCCACGTTCTCCATTATTAATCACCACGCTGTTTGTATCGTGTGCGTATCCGTCAAAAATACTGCAAATACTGAACTAAAAAAGACGATTTGGCACGAAGTACTTGGCCAGCTGTTGTAGAATAGTCTTAGCTTTGTGTAGGCACAATTTTTGGTTTGTTTTATGCCCTAAATCACATATTAAATAGTTTTTGCCAGCAGAGCTCAGGACAAAGCGACTTCACATGTCTCGTAGGCGGTGCCTCCCCAGCAAACATTTCTAACTCAAATGCTTCTGGGGGGTCCGTGGAACTAAATATTTTGAGATGGGGGTCCGTTGCCAAATACATATCATTTTGGGGGTCCTTCGCATGAAAAATTTTGAGCACCACTAACATAGAAACATAGAAAAAAACCTTCAAAGACTTTTCATGTTTAAAAAAAATAGCAGATCTACAAGCTTGTGAGCTTGATTTGCTATTTTTCAATAGTTAAAGCTCAAATAACGCAGTGAATCCTTGTACCCAGGGCCCAGAATTTGGCGCGACACCCCTGTGGGTGCGTGTATGTAGCCTGAGTATGAGCTGCAATACCGCTGGTGACCATGTAGCGCTGTTGGATCACACACACTCACTCACACACACGCGCGCGCGCGCACACACGCACACACGCACGCACGCACGCACGCAAGCACACACACACACACACACACACACACACACACACACACACACACACACACACACACACACATGCATGCATGCTCTGCACGCAAGCACAAACACACACACACACACACACACACACACAGATGCAAGCACACACACACGCCAACACCAACCCACACACATACACACCATGCATGCACACACACACACACACACACACACACACACACACACACACACACACACACAGATGCAAGCACACACACACGCTCACGCACGCACATGCACACACACACACACACACACACACACACACACACACACACACACACACACACACACACACACACACACACACACACACACACAACCCTGAAATGAACTGCTAAACACACACGGTCACGCACACACACCAGTGTGCCACCGCTCACTTCAAACTTGGTTTGATTTTCATTTTATTTGAGTGGATTTGCTTGTTTTTATTAGTTGTGTAATAATAGATTCAAACAACATCATCCCAAAAAGATTATAAATAATCTAAAACTATAAAGGGCATTTTGTCTATAATTTCAGTTTGTTTTATTTTATTTGTTAATTTATTTTGTAAACACACAATACAGTTTCAGTTAGATATAGTTTATTTGTTTTAATTCTCGTTTGTATTTTGTTCAGTTAACGAACATGTTTTTACTGAATTATCTTAGTTATTATTTTTGTTAGTTTTAGTTAAGCTAACTATAATAACCTTGGTACATGCATGTCTGTCTGTGTGTGTGTGTGTGTGTGTGTGTGTGTGTGTGTGTGTGTGTGTGTGTGTGTGTGTGTGTGTGTGTGCTTGCGTGCGTGCTCATACACGTGCATTTCGATTGTCCATCATCCTCATGCATGTGATGAAATGAAAACTTGAATGCATTGAGGAAAATTAAATTGTGGTTCAATCATCTTATTGTACAATTTATCAGGACTTCATCAAAGGATTGCCCCAAGGGGATCCATGGATTGGTCTGAACAGGACTGAGGGCAGATGGTCCTGGGTTGATGGAACTCCTCTGAAAACACCACAGTGAGACATTTTACACGTTTTTCTATTGTAATTCTAACAAAGTCACTGTATGTCAGTGACTGAGTGGATGTGGTTGTCAATATATGATGTTGTTTACTCGGCAGGTACTGGGCCAGTGGAAATCCTGTTAATGATGAAGACAGGAACTGTGCAGCCTACTGGAGTGGAGGATGGTTTAATAACTTATGTTCAACTAGAAGGTACCATATCTGTGAGAAGTGATGTTTCTCTTAACTCCACTGATGAAACTGCAGCTTAGTCTTCTGCTTTGTGAAGTTAAACTGAGAACAGTTTGTACAGAAGTACAAACCGTTGTACCCACGATCACATTAATATAAACCACCAACTGTTATTGCTTAGCATGTTTATTAATTTAGCTTTAAACGGAGATGAGACTCTGTAGGCTGGTTTTGTAGTTTGCTTCCTGGTTCAGGTTAAAAACTACAGCCTGGTAAAAAACATGTCAGTCTGCAGAAGACTGACCTTATAGCACACCATGATGTAAGCCAGTGGTTCCCAAAGCTTTGAGCTCAATACCCAAATGAGAAATTAGACGTTTGGGACCCAAACTAATGAAAATAGCAGATCTACAAGCTCACAAGAGCTGTTGAGTGGTCTGGTTTATTAACCAGACCACTTAAGAGCACCACTTTGTGAACTTGTAGATTGTCTATTTTCACTAGGCCTACTTGTAAATTGTTATTTTTTTAATTCATGGCATGTCTTAGAGGTGTTTGTTTGTTTCTTTTAAAATGTATACAAAATAAATTTCAAACACATTTAAATTTTGGGGGGCATTATAAAATCTTCAATTGGTCCGTGACCCACAGTGATGTAAGCAACACAGCTGCATAATCAATATCCTATTGAAGGTTACAACTGGGGTGTATACTCTCCACTGGTGGAAAAAATACTCTGATGTTTTACTTATGTAAAAGTAGTGGTAAGACTTTTTATTACGTTCACCTGTATAATGCATTTTAACGCATTTATAATGTTTATATTGTGCTTATATGTATCAATACTGCAATGTAGAAATAATCTGTAAGTAAAAGTACAGAATTAAAAATTCACTTGAGTACAAAAGTATTAGAATGAAAATATTCTTAAAGTACAAACAGTTGAAAGCATTCATTGTGCAGAATGTCCCATTCCACAATTTCAAAATGTATAATTTTTTTTGAAACAAGCAGATCTACAAGCTCACAATGTTGAACCCTGGCATCCCTATTCTGAGGAGAACTTAAGCCAAAAATAGCAGATCTACAAGCTTTCAACGCCACGCGCTGCAAGGTGTTGAGAGCTTGTAGATCGGCTGTATCTGAAAAGACACATTAACATGAATCCAACATAGACTGATGACAGTGCTGTCAAACATGTCATGAATCTGTCTGTGAAATCGATAACACAGTGTTATACAAATTATGTAGGGGTCCCTGCTTTATTTTTTACATCAGGGGTCTTCAACATTTACATTTTTTACATCAGGGGTCTTCAGTGTTCTCAGTTAAGGGGTCCTTGGCCTGAAGAACCCTGGTGTAAACACATAAAAATGTTGAAGACCCCTGATGTAAAACATAATTAAAGGATGCTGAATGTATTCTTATGGGCTTGAGATCAGCTTGTATGCATATGGAGATAGCTTTGATTTTACCTTTCTTTCTTTTTGCAGATTTTTATATCGTTTGATTTAGCTTTTTGTTCTTCTTGTTCTCCCCCAATGGAAACAAGCCATAGTTCTTTCTTGGGTTTAAATCCTATTAGTAGACCTTGGATCTGAACTGTACTGTGCTGTGCTTTTCCTATGCAACCTGCTAATAAAGTATTCAATCAATCAATCATCCATGATTATTATGTTTTCACCCATATATCCTATCCTCACAGTTCTACGGCATACACAGTATGTCACTTTGTTAGTCTCATAATTGCCCAACTCTTTTTTTTTTTTTCGAAGCCACTCAGAATGCTTTTTACATTCCAAAATCACTTTCTGCTACTCAGTTACTCCCATTGATTGCTGACGGAGACACAAATTCATCCATACGGATGCATTTTGTGGAGCCATTTTGTGGGCATTTTGTGGACCCCACAAAACTATGGTTTAGCGATGAAAAGTGATGAGTCATCACTTTTTTACAGTTTTGTGGGGGCATTTTTAGCCCAAGGAATGTTTTCCGTGCAAAACACATGCTTGCAATGGATTCAGGATCATGAAAAACCCCTAGTTTGACCCCTCATAGATTTTTTCTCCCCCTGCATAGTAAAGTTAATGGGACACAAACTTTAGCGGCTGATAACACCAATTTAGCTGTGTTTCAGAAAGGATTATCATACCAAAATATAATCTACATACAGTATAGAGCTTCTTAAAAATCCTAAGTAACCTTTGCCACCTTTCATTGCACATGGCCCATATGGACTAATTTGCCCGGGACCCAAACTAGTGACAATAGCAGATCAACAAGCTCACAACGCTTCTCTTCGTGCCGCGTTGTGAGCTTGTAGATTGGCTATTTTTACTTGTTCTTAATTATTGTTTTTTTCTTTAATCTAGGGAATGTATTAGATATGTTTGTTTGATTGTTTAAAATGTATACAATTATTAAAATTGTTATATTAAAAAAGAGGGGATTTATTTTTTAAATATATATATTTTTTTAAAGTAGGAAAAGAAAATGTCAAGTCGTGAACCATAAACGTGTCTGTGGCCCACAATGGGTCCCGACCCTCTGTTTGGGAATGCATTCCGTAGTGTCCACGTCCTCACATAGTGCATGTGTGTGTGCGTGCCCGTGCACATCACGTGCACAGACTGGAATCAGCAGACAGAACAGAGGATATTGGTTCCAAACCTCATATCCTGATTTTATTGTTCAAATGTTGCAGGACAAGATAAAACAACACAGTGCAAATAAACACACACACACACACACGCACGCACGCACGCACGCACGCACGCACGCACGCACGCACACACACACACACACACACACACACACACAGTCAAACAACAGCGTGTATTAAAGGGGATTTTTTAATACACAGATTAAGGATCTGGTGTCAATAAAAGAAAGTTCAAACAACACATACGTCCGTTTATTAAAGGGAAAGTCCACCCTGAAGACTTCATTCACATGATGCTAATTCTCAACAAAATAGCCGATCTACAAGCTCACAATTGAAACCTTGTAGAACGGATATTGTATCCTCTTCCTATTGGTTATTTGACAATTTGAACAGTTTTTATAGTACCATTTGTTGATTACTTTTGATGCAGGTATTAAAAGAAAGTTCTTAAAAGTCCTTAAATTGTCACGTCGATGTCATCTGGGGACCCCCAACCCAAATCATGTGGGGACCCTGACCCACAGGTTGAGAACCATTGCTCTTGCATGAGGAAGATTTCTCCTTTTGTAGTCTTTACATCATTTTGTAGTCAACAGGTGGCTGGTCCCCTAGTCTAATTTAAAATGGGTTTAAATTGGTATAATGGTTTATTTTGGTATATACGTCTTTTACTCTAACTCGTAGTGCAAGGGGTGTCGCACCAAATTCTGGGCCCTGGGTACAAGGATTCACTGTGGGCACCCCATGAATGTTCTCCATAGGGGGTTTTATCCCATTTTGACTGGGAACGCATAATTTTCTGTGCTTCTATAACTATTGAAAAATAGCAGATCTACAAGCTCACAGTGTGGCACGAGTGCCGCGCTGTGAGCTTGTAGATCTGCTATTTTGGAACATTTTGAAAATTAAAGTATTTTTGAGACGATAAATGTCTTGTTTTGAAAAACCTATGTTTCTATGTCAGTGGTGCTCAAAATCTTTCATGTGAAGGAACCCCCAAAATGATATGTATTTGGCCACGGAACCCCATCTCAAAATATTTACTGTAGTTCCCCCAGAAGCAAAATCTGAGTTACAAAATACATATAGGCCTATTCAAAGATTTGCACACATTTTCACAACTTCTCAAAAATAGCAGATCTACAGGGTCCTACTAATTGCACCACAATACCCAAAAGTACACAAAATAACACAAAAGTACACAAAACTACCCAAAAGTATACCCCAAAGTACCCAAAAGTTCCCCAAAGTATACCCAAAAGTACACAAAACTACCCAAAAGTACACAAAACTACCCAAAAGTATACCCCAAAGTACCCAAAAGTACACAAAACTACCCCAAAGTACACAAAACTACTCCAAACTACCCAAAAGTATACCCTAAAGTACCCAAAAGTACACGAAACTACCCCAAAGTACACAAAACTACCCCAAACTACCCAAAAGTACACAAAAGTACACAAAACTACCGCAAACTACACAAAAGTACACAAAAGTAGGCAGGGACCAGCACCCAGGGGGTCCCTGGTGGCCGCCCCACCACCGGGGCCCACCACGGACCCCCAAGGACCCCCACGGACCTCAGCAGCGCTGGAAAAAGCAAATGAAAAAATAAGCGAATCTAGCAGATCTACAAGCTACGTGCTGTTCCACTCCACATGCCGTGGCTTGGATGGGGGGGTGGTTGGCGGACCCCCACTCCTCAGGGGGGGTCCCCAGGGGGTCCCTCGCCACCGACCCTCCACCGGGGCCCCACGGAGCCCCTCGTGGACCCCCACTGCGGTCCCCCGGCAACTAGACCGTCCGGAAGGGTCTCTGGACCCAAAAGTACACAAAAGTACACAAAACTACCCAAAAGTATACCCCAAAATACCCAAAAGTACACAAAACTACCCCAAAGTACACAAAACTACCCCAAACTACCCAAAAGTATACACAAAAGTACACAAAACTACCGCAAACTACACAAAAGTAGGCAGGGACCAGCACCCAGGGGGTCCTTGGTGGCCGCCCCACCACCGGGGCCCACCACGGACCCCCAAGGACCCCCACGGACCTCAGCAGCGCTGGAAAAAGCAAATGAAAAAATAAGCGAATCTAGCAGATCTACAAGCTACGTGCTGCTCCACTCCACATGCCGTGGCTTGGATGGTGGGGGGGGGGGGGGGGGGGGGGGGGGTCGGCGGACCCCCACTCCTCAGGGGGGGGGGGGGGGGGGGGGGGTCGGCGGACCCCCACTCCTCAGGGGGGGTCCCCAGGGGGTCCCTCGCCACCGACCCTCCACCGGGGCCCCACGGAGCCCCTCGTGGACCCCCACTGCGGTCCCCTGGCAACTAAACCGTCCGGAAGGGTCTCTGGACCCAAAAGTACACAAAAGTACACAAAACTACCCAAAAGTATACCCCAAAGTACACAAAACTACCCCAAAGTACACAAAACTACCCCAAACTACCCAAAAGTATACCCCAAAGTACACAAAAGTACACAAAACTACCCCAAAGTACACAAAACTACCCCAAACTACCCAAAAGTATACCCCAAAGTACCCAAAAGTACACAAAACTACCCCAAAGTACACAAAACTACCCCAAACTACCCAAAAGTATACACAAAAGTACACAAAACTACCGCAAACTACACAAAAGTACACAAAAGTAGGCAGGGACCAGCACCCAGCGGGTCCTTGGTGGCCGCCCCACCACCAGGGCCCACCACGGACCCCCAAGGACCCCCACGGACCTCAGCAGCGCTGGAAAAAGCAAATGAAAAAATAAGCGAATCTAGCAGATCTACAAGCTACGTGCTGCTCCACTCCACATGCCGTGGCTTAGATGGGGAGGGGTCCGCGGACCCCCACTCCTCAGGAAGGGATCAAATTCAGGTTTGTGTGTCTTAGACAGTACATGTGTTTATTAGCTATCTATCTGGCATATGGTTGAAGCATTCCATTTCATTCTGATTATGATATGATTGTGCCATGCTTTCAACAGGTCTGAGCTACAAGCTCACAACGCGTCGCATCGCAATCCGCTTTGAGCTTGCCTTGCCCATGTAGAACTGCTATTTTCAGAAAGACAGTGTATACAATAGGGCTAACATGTATGTTTTATAATATTTTAAATTTAATCAGAATTTAAATTTATCAGAACATGTATCTTAGACTGATTTCTGAAAAAAAGGCTAATCCAGAAGGTACATGTACATTCAAGTATGACTGTACAGCAGTTACATTACAAGTTGTCTAAGGGACTGAAGTGTTTGTAGACTACATGGATTAACGCAAAATAAAATGTTACGACTGAACATGTTTCTGGAGATGTCATTTACAATGTAGTGAATATTGTTAATCTTACTGCAATATGATTTCAAATGATCAACCAGTGTAACAACTTTTGCTTTGCATTTCTAAGTGTGTTTCAAAGTATGCTGTTTTGCTTCACTATTGCTTACCATCATTTTGATTATCCATTTCTTTTTTGGGAAAAAAAAGAGTTTGAGTCAGACCTGTTGAAAGCATGGCATAGCCTAATCATATCATAATGATCAGAATGAAATGGAATGCTTCAACCATATGCCAGATATCTAATAAACACATGTACTGTCTAAGACACACAAACCTGAATTTGATCCCTTCCTGAGGAGTGGGGGTCCGCGGACCCCTCCCCATCCAAGCCACGGCATATGGAGTGGAGCAGCACGTAGCTTGTAGATCTGCTAGATTCGCTTATTTTTTCATTTGCTTTTTCCAGCGCTGCTGAGGTCCGTGGGGGTCCTTGGGGGTCCGTGGTGGGCCCCGGTGGTGGGGCAGCCACCAAGGACCCCCTGGGTGCTGGTCCCTGCCTACTTTTGTGTACTTTGCGGTAGTTTTGTGTACTTTTGTGTATACTTTTGGGTAGTTTGGGGTAGTTTTGTGTACTTTGGGGTAGTTTTGTGTACTTTTGGGTACTTTGGGGTATACTTTTGGGTAGTTTGGGGTAGTTTTGTGTACTTTGGGGTAGTTTTGTGTACTTTTGGGTACTTTGGGGTATACTTTTGGGTACTTTTGGGTAGTTTTGTGTACTTTTGGGTATACTTTGGGGTACTTTTGGGTACTTTGGGGTATACTTTTGGGTAGTTTTGTGTACTTTTGTGTTCTTTTGTGTACTTTTGGGTATTGTGGTGCAATTAGTAGGACCCGATCTACAAGCTTGCAGCGTGCCACGCTGTGAGCTTGTATATCTGCTATTTTTCAATAAAGTATAAAATAATTAAGGCACACAATAACATAACATCATTTTAACACTTTCTGTAGACTTTTTTTGATAGAAAATCTTCCTCCAAGTATAATCATAATACCTGATGATCATGTTTTTGGAGGGAAAGTCACGTCACCCTGTCTTCAAGGATGCCTAGAGCTGAAGGAAGCTCTGGTGCAAAACATACTGTATGTTACACTATAGTCAGGGTATTAAAACATACTGTATGTTACACTATAGTGTCAAAGTATTAAAACATACTGTATGTTACACTATAGTGTCAGGGTATTAAAACATACTGTATGTTACACTATAGTGTCAGGGTATTAAAACATAATGTATGTTACACTATAGTGTCAGGGTATTAAAACATACTGTATGTTACACTATAGTGTCAGGGTATTAAAACATAATGTATGTTACACTATAGTGTCAGGGTAATAAAACATACTGTATGTTACACTATAGTGTCAGGGTATTTAAACATACTGTATGTTACACTATAGTGTCAGGGTATTAAAACATACTGTATGTTACACTATAGTGTCAGGGTATTAAAACATACTGTATGTTACACTATAGTGTCAGGGTATTAAAACATACTGTATGTTACACTATAGTGTCAGGGTATTAAAACATACTGTATGTTACACTATAGTGTCAGGGTACACCTATATACATGCTCTGCTGCTGTGCTGCGTAAGCTCATGTTATGTATAGATTTATGCGCAGGGCGTCTGAGTCAGCAACTTACACCATCTCTACCAGCATGGATAGAAAACCATCAATATTCAATGAGAGATATGGCAGCCACACTGCACATGGATCCTAGAGTTCGCGTAGAACAGCTATTTTCCAATAGCCAACAAATTATGAACCCATGCATGCACTGAATCCGGGAAAGGGTTAGATCGTCAATTTTCCGGAAAGATATTTAATGTGGAGTGAAAACAGAAAAGAGAGTAGTATCCTCACTACCCTAAACGTAGACACTAATGCTATCTTGCTATCTCCCCCCCCCCCCCACACACACACACACACACAGAGCTGTGGTTGAACACCTTCTCTTATGAGATGGCATTCTATATCAAGCACAATGAGTAAGGTGTACTAACGGAAGCTAGATGTTTTCCTGTAGCTTCATGATCTCATCTCAAGTCACACAGCACACACGCAGACCTGGCCAGTGTACGGCCCGGGGGCCGTATGCAGCCCTTTGGTTCACTCTGACCGGCCCACGTAGAGTCAATGGTAAATTACAAAATAAACACATTTTCAATTTTTACCTCATGCATGGACTAAAGCTGCATTGTTTTTATTTAGAAGGTTTTTATTGACGTACATATGGGCGCAATGCGTGTGCGTGATCATTGGATGTTGTCTCAATAACAAGCAGGTGGTCAGACTGGTCACACGTCAAGACAACCTGCCTTACTTTACCCATCAAAAAATGCTAAAGTGGCTAAAAAAAGGAAAGTCGATGCAGGGTTTTCAACAAAAATTGGACTGCTTAGTATTTATTTACTGAAGTCGGAGGTAAAGCTGTGTGTTTAGTTTGCGGGGAGCACATCTTGCGGGGAGCACTGCCTGTTGTTCATGTGGCCCCATGGAAAAAGATATTGCCCACCCCTGGCCTAGAGGGTCAACCGACGGTGGATGTTACAAACGTAACATGAAGTGTTTAAAAAACTGAGCGCCCTACCTCAACACAAGGCCGCTGGCCTTGATAAAATTCCAGCTAGATTTCTCAGAGATTCAGCCGCCACCATTGCTCCAATCATTACCCACATAATTAACCTTTCCATCGAACAGGGTCATGTCCCACAGGACTTCAAACTAGCAAAAGTAACCCCCCTGCATAAAAAAGGTAGCAAACTAGACCCACTACCGTCCCGTTTCCATTCTTAGCTCCATATCCAAAGTCATGGAGAAAATAGTCTACGAACAGATAGCAAGATATCTCGATGAGAATAATCTGATTTACGAGTTCCAATCTGGATTCAGAAAATCTCATTCCACTGACACATGCCTTCTCTATTTGACTGACCAAATCAAACACGAAGCGGATGACGGCAAATATAGCGGCATGGTCATGATGGACCTCCAGAAGGCATTTGACACCGTAAATCATTCTATTCTGATTGAGAAACTAAAAGCCATCGGTCTTGACAGCGCAGCAGTGAGTTGGATGCAATCTTACCTGGTGGGGAGGGAACAGGTGGTGGAGATTAACGGTACCCTGTCCCCCCCCCCCCCCCCCCCCCCCTCCCAGTAAGCTGTGGTGTTCCTCAAGGTAGCATACTGGGACCTCTGTTCCTGTTCGCGGATGACTCGGCTCTCCTAGTCTCGGGCAAGGACCACTTGCAGGTTGAAAAGACACTTAACTCTGAACTAAGTAAGATCTGCACATGGCTTAATGACAACAAATTATCAATTCACCTGGGAAAAACTGAGTCCATCCTCTTTGGATCAAATCATAACCTCAAAAAAGTCGATAACTTCAAAATCAAAGTGGGTGACAAGGTCATTACACGAAAAAACGAAATCTCTTACTTAGGATGTATCCTTGAAGCTAATCTTTTCAGTGAAAAGATGACTTCTAAAGTAATAAATAAAATCAACCAACAAACTCGTTTCCTACAGAGGATCGCCCCAATGGTCAATTTCAACACACTGAAGACCATAGCTGGTGCAATAATCCAGCCCCTCTTTGACTACGGAGTCCACGTATGGTATCGTGACGCCCCACAAGCCCTGAAAACGAAACTCCAAACAGCCCAAAATAAACTAATTAGGGTCCTGCTTAACCTTCCCTATCAGACTCACCTCACTGCTACTCACCAGTTAAGAGTGGGGTGGCTCAGAGTAGATGACAGAGTACAGCAACTTGTAATAGGCCTGGTGTACAAGATACACTACACCACTATGATACCCAAGTACCTGTCAAAATACTTTATAAACATTAACTCATTCCCTGCCAGGCCCGATAGTCCCGAGATTATTCCAATGTCTTTCCCCGCCAGGCCCGATAGTCCCGAGAATTAAAAAAAAAAAAAAAAAAAAAAAAAATCTTTTCAAATTTTTTTTTTCTTTTTGACCCCAAAAAATGGAGTAGGCATGATAGCAATCGCGAAATTGCATGTTTAACCCCCATAGCAACCCCATATTTCAAGCATGGCAGCCATTTTGGCAGCCATCTTTGTTAAACATAGTGGCTGTTATCTCATGAATGCCTGAACGGATTTCCATTCGGATTTTTTTGTTTGAAAGCTGTGAGCAATGTGGACACACGTGGTGCATTATCTAGGCATGGGTGTGCATGATCCGTGCACACCCAATTACATGGAAGTCTATGGAGACGAATGGCAGGTGGGAGTACGGAGGTATGTTAAAATGGCGGTCAATGTGTTAAGGATGTCCATAAACACCAGAGGCAGCGCCACAGATCACTTTCAACCCAGAGTCAAAACCAACAAAGTGTCAAACTCTTTTTTCTGCTATACCACCAAAATGTGGAAAGCCTTACCGAAGGCCATACAGAAGTGTGGATCACTAGCATCCTTTAAAATTGCCCTGAAAAACCACTTACAGGCAGCAGCCGTTCGCAACTGGTAAAAAACTAACCTAGCCCAACCCTACCCTCCCCTGCCCCTTCTTTGTATATACTTACTTGTATACTGTTTAGACTCTTTTTTTTTTGTTCTCTCATTTTTCTTTTCTTTACATATCTACTGCATAGTACTGTGTTCTATTCGTCTGTCATTCAATGTTATATGAGATACTTAAATGGTTTCCTGTAGAAATAAGCTTAGTCTTTTCATGGATCTCCTTTTACTAGACCTTGTACCAGTGAACTGTACCATAATTTATTCTTATATAAAACCTATAAGAATGCTATCTAGCTTTCATGTATGGTCATTTAGATTTAGGGCAGGCGAGTGCTACGTTAAGTTCTATGGGCTTATGTGGAGTCTGAAGAGGTGAGTCTTCAGGCCACGGTATATGCACTAGAGCTGGGATCGGGCCCATTTTTTCTGTCCGTGTCCGACAGTTTTCTGTCCGACCCGAGTCGACGTCCGAGCATTAATCATGAAAAAGCGTCCGACCCGAACCGAGGCCCGAACCTTATGTTTTCAACGCTTTTCTGCCTCGTTTCTTTTTCTTTGAGGAAGCCACTGATTTACACTCACTAGCAAACGTGTTATAATTTGCAGTGCATGCAGCGTGCCTGCTTGTTACCCTTAATGTGAATATTAAGCCACGCTGTAGTTTGTGAAAGTGTTCAAATAGTAGGCTATGTCGATTATTAAATAATAAGAAATAATAACGTGCGTTGCGCTCGATGTCTGACTGCAAGTTTCTGCGCCTGGAAAATAGCAGATCTACAAGCTCACAACGCGTCGCGGATGCGAGGCGTTGAGAGCTTGCAGATCAGCCACATTTTGTCACGGAACACGCCATGATGAAGAAGTATAAGCCAGGATTTACTTGAGCGATGTGATGTGTGCTGAACGGACGGACGGACGGACGGACGGACGAGGCTGGCCTGGCACAGTGCACTGCGACTGCACACAACAACGCCGAAAAATAAACATCCAATGCAAGGGACAGGAGTGGAACACAGCTAGGAGCTCCATTCAGCAGCACGACACTTCCAAACCAGTACAGCGCGCTGCGCGTTTACCTCAGCGTGGGACTTTTCTCCATGGTCAGAGTTGTCTCCGTGGCTGCAGCATTAGCGCGAGCAGCACACACACACACACACACACACACACACACACACACACACACACACACACACACACACACACACACACACACACACAGGAGTTGCACGCTGCGTGCATCATCAGAGAGAGTGCATGATGCATGTCATAGGTAGGCAGAGGCTATATCAAAAATATGTCCGACCCGAATCAACGTCCGACAATTAATTAGGAAAATGCGTCCGACCCGAGCCCGAGCCCGTCGGGCTTGTCGGGTCCCGTCGGATTTCGGTCTGGTATCCCAGCTCTAATATGCACCCACATACAGTATGTTGTGTTTATATAGTGCCTTTATCCAAGGCACTTTACAATGATAGTGCTTACATTCACCCATTCACACACACATACACACTCTGGGGGAGGCTGGGATCTAACTAAGCAGCCGCACTATACCTCCTAGCTGAGCCACTGCCACCTCTGTTTTTTTACTATTTTTACAGTAAAAAACATTTTCAGTTGGTTCAAATAGCCGATCTACAAGCTCACAACATGTTGATGTAGATCGGTTTATAGATAAGAGCTAAGGCACTGGAGCTTCTTGCCCTTAGAATAATGATAGTTCTACAGCAGTTCTACAGCAGGCCTGCAGCACAGGCCTTCCATTCATGATCATTAATATGTATATGTATATGTATATGTATATGTATATGTATGTATATGTATATGTATATGTATATGTATATGTATATGTATATGTATTCACCCATATCCTATGCTCCCAGTTCTATAGTAGGCTATACATCATGTCACTTATGACTTATTTGTAATATAGAGTCACATTAACAAAAGTTTGTTGCAGACTGCCAGGACCTCTGGTGGGAAACTATCCCAATACAAACTGTATGAAAACTCTGTTAGTGACGGTTCTCAGGGCCGGATTGGACGGTCTGACACTTATGGCAGGTTTGGCTAAGCAAAAAAAAAAATTAAATAAAAGATAATAAAAATACATAGCCTACATAATGGTGTCTTTGAGTGTCTTTGGGCCGGTGAAGACCACAAATGCCAGCGGTGATTTATTTGTGCCAGTACGTGCCTGTTGGTTCTTAATAATGGACAGTTGTGTGCTGTGCGTGACTTTAGAGCAATCGTGCAAGCTACAGGAAAACATCTAGCTTCCGTTGGTACAACTTACTCATTGTGGTTGGTATTTAGAATGCCATCTCAGAAGAAAAGGTGGTGAACCACACAGCCTAGCAAAGAAGATGCTGCTCTCTTTCTCTTTCTTTCTGTGTGTGTGTGTGTGTGTGTGTGTGTGTGTGTGTGTGTGTGTGTGTGTGTGTGTGTGTGTGTGTGTGTGTGTGTGTGTGTGTGTGTGTGTGTGGGTGTGTGTGTGTGTGTGTGTGTGTGTGTGTGTGTGTGTGTGGGGGGGGGGGGGGGGGTTATTTTCATTGGTGGAGTGTGAGCTGTCATATGCAATATAACAGTAGTGTCTCTACCTTTAGGGCAGTGAGGATACAGTATATTCAGGTGTTGTGAAGAGCTGGACCAAATAACTGCATAAAGAAGTAATTTGTACCTTTTTGAATGAAGTCATAAAGGTACAAATGGCTGTAGCAAGACATTCTGATAACATTGAGCTACAAGAGGGAGATCCAGACTACCAGAATGACCCCACCATTACAGCAAGAAGAACTGAAGCAGAGGGAGTTTACGAGAGTCTTGATCTCCAAAAGATAGACGATGCAGTCTATGAAGGTCTTCCAACCAAGAAGGAGAAAGATCTACAAAAGTTACGACAGTCTGGTAAGATTACTGGCTACAAAGCTATACAAGCTTGCAGCGTGTCACTTCGTGCCACGTTGCCAGCTTGTAGGCCTACAGTATACAGTATACTGTACATCTGTTATTTATTTTTAAATGTTTGAATAATCTTGAGAGTTTGCAAACTATTGGTTTAGAAGGCAATTGTAGAATTGGCCTCTGGTCTTAAAGGGATATTTCACACAAAAAGCACATTTTATCGTTTACTCTGGCTTTTGGGAGCATCCCAAACAGTTTACTGTATAAGTTGCATACTGCCCTCCTATAATACGTACCTTTAAAAAAAAAAATGATATAGGTTTTTGATTGATTGATTGATTTATTTATTGACAAAATATATGCACAAAACAAAGCAGTGTACAAATAAAACATCAAAAGGATAGACACAAGAAAGCTAAAAGCTTATTTCCATCATGGTCCTCTTTGTGTGTGTGTGTGTGTGTGTGTGTGTGTGTGTGTGTGTGTGTGTGTGTGTGTGTGTGTGCGCGTGCGTGCGCGGACATGTGTGCGCGCATGTCCGCGTGCGTGTCTGTGTGCGTGCGTGCGTGTGTGCATGTTTGTACATGTTGGGGGGGGGGGGGGGGGGGGCTTCAAGAAGAGTTGGCAATGAGCCAGCTCTTTAGGGATGACTTAAAGCTAGCCATGGAGGTAGTAGACTTAATTATTTTGGGTAGATCATTCCATGAAACTGTTGCAGTATACAAGAATGAACTTTGGCCCATGCAACTGTTGAATGGGTAAGGCACAAAGTTGGTAGAGCTTCCTCTAGTTGAGTACCTGTGTACTGTACTGACCTTGAGAAAATATTTGTTTAAGTATTTAGGTGCAGCATTATTTACAATCCTATGCACCATACACATTTTTATTTGGATGACTCTTTGCTCAACTTTGAGCCATTTAAGGCTGTTAAAATGGGCCGGTAAAAGATGTGTTCTGGGATGTAATTTGAGGATCAATTTAACTAATTTGTTTTGCGAGGTCTGAAGCTTTTTCTTGAGGATCATTGGGATGTTAGGTTAAAAATAAACAACTTAAAAGTGTCTGGGGTGTGACAGTTTCGCTACCAAAACAAATACGGCTTTTGGGAGTTGAAAGCGTACTTTCCCTAGTGGAAGCACTCTGAGCCCCCCACCTCATGACTAAAATATACTTTTTGCCCAGAGAATAAAAGATTTCACTGGAAGGTGAAAATCTGGTCAATGGACAAGATCTGTAGGGCGCTTTGGAGTAACAAAAATTTCAGGTGAAATATTTTCTGTCCAAAAATAATATTTTAGACATGAGCTGAGCGGTTCCGAGTGCTTCCACGAAGTGGGCTTTCAACTCCCAAAAGCCGTATAGCGAAACAGTCTTTTTTTTTTTTTTTGGACCAGAATAGAGGGTGCACAGGCTTTCGGCGGGCGCAGCGGATGCAAAGTGACGTAGCGTTAAGGAGAAGACCGGCTTCAGTTCTGAACACCGTCTTGATCCACCCAAAACAGGGTCATCAATATGTCCGTACAAGGACACATTTGTCTATGACAAAGACTTGGCTGCGTCCGTGGAATATTTTAGATTTTCTTCTTTACACATGATTATATTTCAATAAGCCCCAATTACTGATTGTCAATTTCTGTTTTTTATTTTTGTTTTATTATTTTCAGACAAGTTAAATATTTCAGGAATGGTTTGATGTCAAACTCCTGGTTCAGACCACAAAGAGCTATATAATAGAGATAATGAATATACGGTAAAACATTTCATGTTTGTAGCAGGCAGCGCTCCAGATTGCTTCTGGCAGGGGTCATCTCCATGCTGGCTTGTGGTGGACATTTTTGTCAAAATGCCATTTTTGCCACTGACAAAATGAGCATACAATAATAGTACCAGAAACACAGAGCTGCTGTAACCCTGAATGACCATAACACATCTGTGACTCTGAGAGTGTTCAAATGGAACCAAATGGACCCGTGGACTGGTATTGTGCCAGACATACTGTAGTGTAGTAAGTGTCACACATATTCTGATCTTATGATCAAACCTTATTATGGTGTGTAAAAAAGAAAATCTATGAATGCCACATTTTCTTTGTGTGTTTTTTTTTTTTTTTGTTCTCTTTTGTTTTCAAGTACTGTACTTAAAGGGATAAGAAACCCCGCCTCTTTATTTGTTTCATCAGACTTGAGAATATGAAAAGATTTCTAAAATGTAGGCGTGGTTATCTGCCGTTGTGGGGGGAGGGGCGGAGTAATGGTGTTCTATCAGAGAGAGACAGAGCGAAGCTGTCAGCAGTGGGCACTTGTTGCTGTTTCCATTTCGGAAACATTTTTTAAAACCAGCCATTGGAGGTGTAAAAAGTATAAAGATTCGGAAACTCCATGTTCTATAACCAGTCAAAATGGGCAAGTATTTTACAAACAAGCTGTCTGAGCTTTTATCCATGGACAAACTTTCTCCAGCTCAGCCTATGGAGTGTTTACCACGGAACCGAAGAAGGGACGCTAGGCTAGCGCTGGTAGCTATTTTCTGTGTAGTGTGTGTGTGTGTGTGTGTGTGTGTGTGTGTGTGTGTCGTGACAGTGCGCGCACACACATAACGTCCACACACGAAAAATAGCAGATCTACAAGCTCACAACACGTCGCGAAAGCGACGCGTTGTGAGCTTGTATATCGGCTATGTAGCTATGTAGCCGAGCTAAATAGCCGTAGAGCCGAAACCAACGTGTTTACATGAGAAGCTGCTGCTGCTACGGCTATTAGCTCGGCTACGTAGCTGATCACAATGCGTCGCTTTCGCGACGCGTTGTGAGCTTGTAGATCTGCTATTTTTCGTGTGTGGACGTTGTGTGTGTGCGCGCACTGTCACGACGTACGCACACACACACACACACACACACACACACACACACACTACACAGAAAATAGCTATCGGCGATAGCTTAGCGTCCCTTCTTCTTTGGTTCCGTGGTAAACAGTCCAGAGCTGGAGAAAGTTTGTCCATGGATAAAAGCTCAGACAGCTTGTTTGTAAAATACTTTAACCATAGACTGTAGAAAAACATGGACGAAGCGAAGCCATTGGTTTCTATGCAGCGCAAATGGCCCTTTCTACCCCTTGGAATGGGTTGTAAAGGCATCAGAGATGCTATTGGCTGCCAACAGTCACGTGCAACGCAGGGATACATGGGAGAATGTGGTCGGAGCCTCCCGAAATACAGCACACGAAGAAGAACACAGCCGGCTGGTATTAGTTTAGTTGACCACGCCCCCCCGCAAATTTATCATTCATTTTAAAATACATTGGACCACATTTCGACAAAACGAATATGATGGTGATTGAAAGGCAATTTTTAACTAGCGATAGGAACCATAAAGTATTTATGAAAATGTTAATTAAGGTTAGAAAACGAAAGGGGAAAATGAATGGGATCCAATGCTGGGAAATTCTTTTTGCGATCGGCCGGGGGGGGGGGGGGGGGGAAACAGCGCAACTAGCGGCCAATCATAGGAAGTTTTAGTTCCGTATTGGAGTCATTTTAAATCGGCAGAACTATGCCCCTGATTTTAACTGGTTATAGAACATGGAGTTGCCGAATCTTTATAATACAAACAGCAAAAAGTGCCCCACAGCGACAGCTCTACAGTCTATGCTCTGAACGACACAACAAGACGCCACAACGAGGGCAGAATGAAACCATGCCCCCCCTTGATGCAACTCTATATTAAACAAACATCTATCTATAAATGCGACAAATCTCTGTCTGTCTGTCTGCGTGCGTGTATGTAATCCGCGTATCTCGAGAACCGTTCGTCCCCACCAAAGTCTGACCTCACCAGCCCATACTTGGGCATGGACGACTTATATCTCCATATACGGAGATGGCCATATATGGAGATACGATGACATCACAGAGTCCACAGCTGATGATGTGGCGTGATGTCATACAATACACAAACAAGCCCTATATAAAGGGGCAATTCTCACCAGGGAAGAGAGCATTGCCTGGAATGTTGAATCTCCATATTTGGAGATAACCTACGCATCACACAAAGTCTGACCTCACCAGCCCATACTTGGGCATGGACGACTTATATCTCCATATACGGAGATGGCCATATATGGAGATACGATGACATCACAGAGTCCACAGCTGATGATGTGGCGTGATGTCATACAATAAACAAACAAGCCCTATATACTGATGCGATACGATGACATCACAGAGTCCACAGCTGATGATGTGGCGTGATGTCATACAATAAACAAACAAGCCCTATATACTGATGCGGAGATATGAGCAGGGCAAAGGTGTGACGTGTGACGTGTGACGTAGTGACCGACCGACGGACGGACGGCCGGTGGAGGTTTCATAGTAAACTGCTCCCTGACGGTCGCAATAAAATGAATGCCTGTGTGCGGAGCTGATGTCTGACATCAGAGTTTTCAGCAACCGTACTGTGTGTGCAGAGATCTCCATATATGGGCATAAGGGGACAAAGGCAAACAGATGGTCAAAACGGGTCCTATGACCAGTAAGACTCCCTAATCGGGAGATAAGCGACCGTTGGTCGCTTATCTCCACAAATATCACAACCTCCACCTCTCACGTCATACGGGTAGCCATAGTTACACCTGGAATGTTGAATCTCCATATATGGAGATAACCTACGCATCACACAAAGTCTGACCTCACCAGCCCATACTTGGGCATGGACGACTTATATCTCCATATACGGAGATGGCCATATATGGAGATACGATGTCATCACAGAGTCCACAGCTGATGATGTGGCGTGATGTCATACAATACACAAACAAGCCCTATATAAAGGGGCAATTCTCACCAGGGAAGAGAGCATTGCCTGGAATGTTGAATCTCCATATATGGAGATAACCTACGCATCACAAAGTCTGACCTCACCAGCCCATACTTGGGCATGGACGACTTATATCTCCATATACGGAGATGGCCATATATGGAGATACGATGACATCACAGAGTCCACAGCTGATGATGTGGCGTGATGTCATACAATAAACAAACAAGCCCTATATACTGATGCGGAGATATGAGCAGGGCAAAGGTGTGACGTGTGACGTGTGACCGACCGACCGACCGACCGACCGACCGACCGACCGACGGACGGACGGCCGGTGGAGGTTTTCATAGTAAACTGCTCCCTGACGGTCGCAACAACAGGTATATTGGGGTTTGCATTAAAGGGTGGGGCATTCATGGGGTCTGCTCCAAAAAAGAAAAAGAAAATAAAAGAGACAAAGACAAACATAAGACAAGCAACAAAGCGTGGGACTGAGACGATGACTTGAATGATGCAGATTTAAGCAGGCTGCGTATTCTGCTAAAAGAAGAAACAAACAAAAAGCGACAGAGATCTCATATATGGGCATAAAATGGACGCAGATAAACAGATACCTCCATATATGGCATATATGGGCATAAAATGGATGCAGAATCACAAAGATCTCCATATACGGGCATAAAGGGACACAGACAGACAGATACAGAGACCTCCATACATGGGCATAAAATGGACGCAAATAGACAGATATCTCCATATATGGGCATATATGGGCATAAAATGGACCCAGAACTATATCTGCAGTGATCTCCATATATGGAGATATCTCCATATATGGGCATAAATGGACACAGGCAAACAGATGGTCAAAACGGGTCCTATGACAACAGGTATAATGGGGTTTGCATTAAAGGGCGGGGCATTCATTCCCTATTTACATCGTTCCCGAGTTGGCCAGGTCGCCGACTAGAAGTTAATTGTGGGCTCGCCTGGAAGGCGAGCACACGTATGTTATCTTCATTATTTATTTCTATACTATACTAGTCAGTATCCTCAAAACTTTGGCGCGCTTCATCTCTTAAACGCTTACACCTTTCAACACCATTCAAATTTTTATGTGTTCAGCTTACTGAGGACAAGTGTGCGTGTATTTTTCTTTTTGAAATGTTTTGTAGTATAATTATAAAAAAATAAAAATGTTTAACTTTAAGCACCCAATGCATTTCCAATGGGTTTAGTGAGGAAAGGGACCCATGTTTATATTAAGGCGCTGTGGCTGCAATATTCACACTTCAGATATGCTATTTATATCAATGCGTTCACACAGGTCTGCTCTCTGATTTGATCCAAATATCTAAGCTGTGTGATGTATAAAACTATAGTTATAGTTAAAACTATAAATAAATGTCCCTCTCCACTCTACTGATTACACAGCTGTGATCAAGAATCAAGTCCGGGCGATGGGATGTAAATCCCATAGCCATATATCCTAGAGCCCGCAGGGACAGTCAGCCATATTAGTGGTTGTTGTTGGTTGTCAGGGAGATATCAAAACCAATGCATTTCCAAGTCAGATCCACAAACACAATAAAAGCCATGCTCCACTCCTCAGTCTGGAGTGGCCACATAGAAGAACGCCTTGGTTATAGACATAGTGGAGGACAGATGTGATCTGGGATTGTTAGCCAATATGTATATGCACTCAATATACTCCACTACAGTTGGAGTCCATTTGACAGTTGCTGGTTCCCAAACACAGAATCAAAAATGTAGATCTAGAACACATAGAATATGTACAGTACAGTAAGGTTCAGTAGAGTACAGTAAAAGTACAGTAAGGTTCAGTAGAGTACAGTAAAGTACAGTAAGGTACAGAAAGGTACAGTACAGAAAGGTACAGTAGAGTACAGTACAGTAAGGTACAGTAAAGTACAATACAGTACAGTAAGGTACAGTAGAGTACAGTAAAGTACAGTAGAGTACAGTAAGGTACAGTAGAGTACAGTAAAGTACAGTATAGTAAGGTACAGTAGAGTACAGTACAGTAAGGTACAGTACGGCACAGTAGAGTACAGTACAGTATAGTACAGTAAGGTACAGTAGAGTACAGTAAAGTACAGTACAGTAAGGTACAGTACAGTAAGGTACAGTAGAGTACAGTAAAGTACAGTAAGGTACAGTACAGTAGAGTAGAGTAAAGTACAGTACAGTAAGGTACAGTAAGTTACAGTAGAGTACAGTAAAGTACAGTAAGGTACAGCAGAGTACAGTAAAGTACAGTACTGTAAGGTACAGTACAGTACAGTAGTGTACAGTAAAGTACAGTAAAGTACAGTAACGTACAGCACAGTAAGGTACAGCAAGATACAGTAGTGTACAGTAAAGTACAGTACAGTAAAGTACAATACAGTACAGTAAGGTACAGTAGAGTACAGTAAAGTACAGTAGAGTACAGTAAGGTACAGTAGAGTACAGTAAAGTACAGTATAGTAAGGTACAGTAGAGTACAGTACAGTAAGTTACAGTACGGCATAGTAGAGTACAGTACAGTATAGTACAGTAAGGTACAGTAGAGTACAGTTAAGTACAGTACAGTAAGGTACAGTACAGTAAGGTACAGTACAGTACAGTAAGGTACAGTAGAGTACAGTAAAGTACAGTACAGTACAGTAAGGTACAGTAGAGTACAGTAAAGTACAGTAAGTTACAGTAGAGTACAGTAAAGTACAGTAAGGTAAAGTACAGTAGAGTACAGTAAAGTACAGTAAGTTACAGTACAGTACAGTACAGTACAGTACAGTACAGTACAGTAAGGTGCAGTACAGTATAGTAAGGTACAGTACAATACTGTAGGGTACTGTACCTTACAGTACCTTAAAGTATCCTATTTGTTGGGTTGGAATCGAGCCCACACTGTTTCGAAGGAACAGTATTTCTAGTATTAATTAGATATGCCTACGTCACATTACACAATAGAACAGTGATAGCTAATATTTAATGAGTGGCGCCAAAGATTTCTTTTCGACCTAGAAACTGGAAGTACACAGAAATAGCTACAGAGACAGCAGAAAGCTCTGAATCCCCAAGCCTATAGGCAAACTGAACCATATCACTGCTCCCTATCACAAGTGACTCATTGATATAATTGCGACCGTAAGGTCGCAGTTTAGTATGAAAACCTCCACCGGCCGTCCGTCGGTCACACGTGCGGTCGACCGCACGTCACACGTGCGGTCGACGTGTGATGAGGTCACGATGAGTCATCTATGCCCAAATATAGATTTCTAGGTCAGATGGCCCATAGAGTTTGTGATGTCAAACCTAGCAACCCAATATAAACAAACCTGATGTCAGACCTGAAGTATCCTTTTATACCCATATATGGAGATACAGAGATCTCCATATATGGGCATATTAGAAAGCCCATATATGGGCATATACGGATGACATCAGGGATATCCATATATGGGCATAAAAGGGACAAGGGCTTACAGTTAAGAGATCTCCATATATGGGCATATCAGAAAGCCCATATATGTTCATATACTGATGACATCAGGAATATCCATATATGGGCATAAAAGGGACAAGGACTTACAGTTAAGAGATCTCCATATATGGGCATAAAGGGACAAGGACTGTTACAGTAGATATAGAGATGTCCATATATGGGCATAAATGAACAAGGACTGACAAACACTGAGATCTCCATATAACCTATGGGAATATAAGGGACGAGGACTGTCAGCTTGTAGACCTATTTTCTAAATATTGTTGTACATTAAAAACTTGAAATGGGTCGTTCTGCATAGTACTTGGGATTTGTTGATGTAAATGTTCACATAGAGTGTAATAATTGGTAAAACAAACTTTTGGCCTATTTGTGGAGATAAGCGACCAACGGTCGCTTATCTCCCGATTAGGGAGTCTTACTGGTATATATTTATAGAAAAAGTGATTTTGTGTTTCATGGACCTTTAAGTGCAATTTTGAAGTACCTTTACTTTAACTTTACTGGAATATTTCCAAATTCCAGTGCTTTTACTTCTACTCCACGACATCTCAGAGACAATTATTGCGACCGTCAGGGAGCAGTTTACTATGAAAACCTCCACCGGCCGTCCGTCCGTCGGTCGGTCACACGTCACACCTTTGCCCTGCTCATATCTCCGCATCAGTATATAGGGCTTGTTTGTTTATTGTATGACATCACGCCACATCATCAGCTGTGGACTCTGTGATGTCATCGTATCGCATCAGTATATAGGGCTTGTTTGTTTATTGTATGACATCATGCCACATCATCAGCTGTGGACTCTGTGATGTCATCGTATCTCCATATATGGCCATCTCCGTATATGGAGATATAAGTCGTCCATGCCCAAGTATGGGCTGGTGAGGTCAGACTTTGTGTGATGCGTAGGTTATCTCCATATATGGAGATTCAACATTCCAGGCAATGCTCTCTTCCCTGGTGAGAATTGCCCCTTTATATAGGGCTTGTTTGTGTATTGTATGACATCACGCCACATCATCAGCTGTGGACTCTGTGATGTCATCGTATCTCCATATATGGCCATCTCCGTATATGGAGATATAAGTCGTCCATGCCCAAGTATGGGCTGGTGAGGTCAGACTTTGTGTGATGCGTAGGTTATCTCCATATATGGAGATTCAACATTCCAGGTGTAACTATGGCTACCCGTATGACGTGAGAGGTGGAGGTTGTGATATTTGTGGCGATAAGTGACCAACTTATCTCCCGATTAGGGAGTCTTACTGGTTGTACTTTTACTACACTACAATCATTTCATTACAAACTTTAGATAGTAGTTACTTTATAGATTTGGATTATTATTAGATTATACTTCTCGATTTGGCTCTTCTCTCCTGCTCTTCTTTCCTCTGTTTCCTCCAATGCTCACCTGAAGGCTTATTGTCTCTTGGGGCGTGCCGTGCACCGTCACTGTGCAACTTACTTGTGCAAATTAATTGTTGGAAAATCTGCAATAATAATAAAGACATTGTCACTGTCTATTTTAACATGACAGAGTCTCATGTCATGTTTATTTACCAACAATGCCTCGCTGGCTCGCTTCCTCACAGCAGCTGAGCGCAGCTGCCTTTGTGGGTTGCCTGTGTGCTGCGCGCGTACATCCCATTTTAGGCACCAGCCAGACGCATGTTGTTCAAGTGCAGCAGATGAGTAACAGAAGAGGGGTGCAACATATATTTATTCTTGTTTTTGTTCAATTGGGAGGGGAGCCTGGGTGCCCCAAAGTGATTTTATTTTACTTAATGTATATTTATTTTATTTTTAGGGCTACATAGCGGTGCCCCCATCAGATCTGGCACCCCATGCGAGCAACTGTCTTGCAAGCTGGTGCTGTGTGTGTGTGTGTGTGTGTGTGTGTGTGTGTGTGTGTGTGTGTGTGTGAGTGTGTGTGTGCGTGTGCGTGTGCGTGTGCGTCCGTGCAAGTGTGTGTGCGAGCATGCATTTCCGTATTGTTAGTCCATACAGCTAAAGCATTGTGCAACCAGCCACAGACACATATGGTCACATTTTGTCAATGATGTGCAGCCTGCGAGCTACTTCAGGAAGATAGGCATCCACTCGAGAGGTTTTCAGACACACATGTGGGGCCACTATGTGGGCCATGTATGTGACGTGTCAACATGTGGGGCCACTATGTGGGCCATGTATGTGACGTGTCAACATGTGGGGCCACTATGTAGGCGATGTAATGTGACGTGTCAAGATGATTTGGTGGTCTGTCCTTCCTCTTGCTGTTCACTGAGTACTTCCTCTTCCTGTTAATAGCAGTGAACTGTGTTTATTTGCTCCAACCACAACCAGTGTTCTCTGCTTTCCCTGAGAGTTCACTTCTCCCCTAGAGCAGGGCTGGGCAGCATCTTTTTCCAGGGCTGTACTGGCTTTGATAAAGTGAGAGAAGGACCACACATGGATTATTGAAATGAATCATATAGTGCTGATTTATGTTAAAATGCATTAATTTGTTGACAGCCTGCTTTACAGTAGACTTAAACCCTTCTGCTCCTTGGGGAGCATAGGTAATTTATGAACTGTCTTCTTCCAGCTGGTTCGGTGTTGGGCGATCTTCTCTGCTTCCTTCCAAGATGTTCCTTTCTCCCTGAGTTCCGCCTCGACAGACCTTTTCCTGCTGTTTCTGGGTCTTCCTGGTTTCCTTTTCCCCTGAGGGTTCCAGGTTAAGGACTGCCTGGTTGTATTGGAGGGTGGTTTCCTCAGGGTGTGCCCGATTCAGCCCCATTTCCTGGGTTTAATTTGGATTTCGATGTGTTCTTGTTGTGTGGTTTGCCAGAGCTCTTCATTTGTGACGGTGTTTGGCCAGTAAATTCCCAGGATTTGTCGTAAGCATCAGTTAATGAAAGTTTGCAGTTTGTTTGATGTTGCTTTTGTTGTTCTCCATGTTTCCGCCCCGTACAGTAAGACTGACTTGATGTTGGAGCTGAGGATGCAGAGTTAAATTTTTGTGGAGATGTCTTTTGACTTCCAAACTTGCCGTAGTAGTAATCTTGCTTGTATGACTCTATTGCTGCCTCCATCCTTCCCAACAATGCAGTAGGGTCAACTATTATTTTATTTCATCTGATGACATTTAGCCTCTCAGACCTAAAACTATTTTTTTATTGTTGGATACGAATACGATTTTGCCCACAATTCCATGCTGGATTGATGTTGGTATACAAAAGGGGAAAAAACAGGCAAACTTTGATCAAACAATTCTTCTAGTGTAGACTTGAAAAATGAAACCAAGTGGAACCATCTCGAGAGCATAAAATGAAACCAAATGGACCCGTAAGCATTCTTTAGGGTTCATTTTAGAGTCTCAAGATTTATTATGTTGGAGGATGATACAGTATAGGCCTAAATTACTGTGGTTGTAGGGTTGTATGCTGGGGTCATCAATGTGTTTGTGTAGACTAAGACTAAGACTCATCCATGGCTACATTTTGAGTTAATTGCACTGTACCTCTTGATCTTTTTCAACCTACTATAGGCTACACAACGTCTCTTCACCAAAAATAGCAGATCTACAATCACGTTTTGACGTTTTGAGATTGTAGGTCGGTTATTCTTTGTTGAACGTTCCCCCCAGAACAGTTTAAGTGGTTAAACACCAAGCAAAACAGTTATTTTCGGTTGTCCTATAATGGAAACAGATATTCTCAGGTTCTCAAGTTTTCTTTGTTACATACTCAAAGGGAATGATTATGTATTTATTTACTGTAATATGACATGATATAAATGTAATGTGCTATAATTCAGAGGTGACGTTGATGAAAAAGTCTGTTTGCGTGTGGGGAGGAATTATTGGACATAAACAACTAAATTGTTGAGAACAATGGGTAAAAGGCAAAACAACACATAGGGTGACATTTTTCTTAAATTAATGAAGACAGTAATATTCAGGATAGTTTACTATTTGTTGCGACCGTAAGGTCGCAGTTTAGTATGAAAACCTCCACCGGCCGTCCGTCCGTCCGTCCGTCCGTCCGTCCGTCACACACGTCACACCTTTGCCCTGCTCAATGTATACGTGTAACGCCTGATACTGAGGTGATGTGTCACGGTGACATCACAGATACTGAGGTGATGTGTCACTGTGACATCACAGGTGAGATCGCAGTGATGTCAGATACTCAGAGCAGGGATCTCCATATTTAGGCATAAACAGGTGACATCACAGTGATGTCAGATACTCAGAGCAGGTATCTCCATATATGGGCATAAAATGGATTCTGTTAGGGATCTCCATACTGTATATGGGCATAAAAGGGATTAGTGATGTCAGATACTCAGAGCAGGGATCTCCATATATGG
>NC_137823.1:17875345-17890345 GCF_963921795.1 Nannobrachium achirus | reverse complement strand
TGTACAGCACTGACCGTGGAGTGTAGCTCTTGGAAAATGGAGGACAATTCTTTACGAAGGGAGGAGGTCTGGTTGTCCATTTTCGTGCCCAGGGCCGCTATTGCGGCCATGATCTTGTCCATAGAGGCTGAAGGGGGAACGTCATCGTCGTCGTCGGGTGGCAACGGCTGAGCAAAGAGGTCGATGGGGCCGGCCGGCCGCAGTGTCTCGGATTTACCCCGCAAATCCTTCTTCTGAGACGCCTGCAAGGTCTTATCCACAGAGGAGGAGGGGGTGAAATGTCCTTTACAGGAGGCATGGTAGAGGATTCGACCGCAGCGGCCGCACAGAGGTTTTCAGTCCGGTCCCGGTTCCTCCTCTGAGCCACGTTCGCCATTATTAATCACCACGCTGTTTGTATTGTGCGCGAATGCGTCAAAAACACTGCAAATACTGAACTAAAAAGACGATTGGCCCGAAATACTTGGCCAGCTGTTGTAGAGTAGTCTTAACTTTGTGTAGGCACAATTTTTGGTTTGTTTTATGCCCTAAATCACATATTAAATACTGTTTGCCCTAAATCACATATTAAATACTGTTTGCCAGCAGAGCTCAAGACAAAGCAACTTCACATGTCTCGTAGGCGGTGCCTCCCCAGCAAACATTTGTAACTCAAATTTTGCTTCTGGGTGGTCTCTGGAACTAAATATTTTGAGATGGGTTGCCAAATACATATCATTTTGCTGGTCCTTCGCATGAAAAAGTTAAAGCACCACTCACATAGAAACATAGAAAAAAACCTTCAAAGACTTTTCACGTTTTAAAAAAAATAGCAGATCTGCAAGCTGGTGAGCTTGATTTGCTATTCTTCAATAGTTAAAGCTAAAATAACGCAGTGAATCCTTGTACCCAGGGCCCAGAATTTGGTGCGACACCCCTGTGGGTGTCTGAGCATGAGCTGCAATACCGCTGGTGACCATGTAGCGCTGTTGCATCACACACACACACACACACATGCATGCATGCACGCATGCATGCTCTGCACGCACGCGCATACACACACACACACACACCAACCCACACACATGCACACCACGCATGCACACACACACACACACACACACACACACACACACACACACAAAGATGCAAGCACACACACGTTCACGCACGCACATGCACACACACACACACACACACACACACACACACACACACACACACACACAATCCTGAAATGAACTGCTAAACACACACGGTTACGCACACACACCCGCGCACCACCGCTCACTTCAAACTTGGTTTGTTTTTCATTTTATTTTATTTTTAGTTCATTTAGATTTTGGACATTTTTAGAGTCGATTTGCTTGTTTTTATTAGTTGTGTAATAAATAGATTCATACATCATACCAAAAAGACTATAAATAATCTAAAACTATAAAGGGCATTTTGTCTATAATTTCAGTTTGTTTTATTTTATTTATTAATTTATTTTGTAAACACACGATACAGTTTCAGTTAGATATAGTTTATTTGTTCTAATTCTCGTTTTTATTTCGTTCAGTTAACGAACATGTTTTTATTTAATTATCTTAGTTATTATTTTTGTTAGTTTGAGTTAAGCTAACTATAATAACCTTGGTATGTGTCGGTGTGTGTGTCTTTGTGTGTGTCTTTGCAGTGGCGAAACTAGCCAGGTCAGTGCCCCAATGCGGGATTGTCCAGGTGTGCCCCCAACCCCCAACCCTGCTGGTGCTATCTGCGCGATTCAAACTCATCTCAAGCAGTTAAACCATTGCTGGTTTAACATCGCTTTTCCCTGTTTTTCTGTCTGATTTCTGATTTATAATTATGTAGCCATAGACAAGAAACAATACGAGCCAAAACAAATAAAGCCTATATCCGTCTATAAGGCCAAGGTGGGCAAAGACAACGAAATAGGCCTATAAAAAGCCATTTGAAATGCTTATTAAAGTAAACACATTTTCTTTTACATTTAATAATTACATTTTATTTTAAATTATCCAGTTCCCTCATGTATACATTCAACTAACACAACTCAAAGTATAAAGCGTGTGTTTTCTTTTTTTCTTTTTTTCTTTTTTTACAATAATTGAATGCAGTTGCGTAGAATGCGTAAACAGATATTATAATCAGATATAAGTCCTTCATAATCAACACAATAATGTCCATATGACACGAGCTTAATTTCACACAGCCCACTTCAGCACCTTGGACAGGGTTTCTGGGTTGAGAGGAGACAAGAAAGGAGAGAGGAGAAAAAAGAAATGAAGATAGTGGCTTAACATTTTGGCGACGGCGCGCCACAACAACACAGGTTAATAACGTAGTGATTATAGAAATAAATGAAAGGAGGCTCTGCCTCTGCCTTGCCTCATAGCTGAATCTTCCTTGATTTTCGCTCTGCAAAGTCATTTATAATGTCCTTCAGATCCAGCTGGCGTGCACGGTCATTCTCGATGGACAGTGTGGCAAGTCCACTAAGGCGTCCCTGTCCCATAGTACTCCACAGATAACTTTTGATCAGCTTTAATTTAGAGAAGGAACGTTCGGCTGTTGCCACTGTGACTGGTATGGTTAGGAAAAGCAGCAATACAGTGCAGACTTCATCGAAACTGGCACTAATGATGTTGTTTTCTACAATAAGCAGTTTCGTTAGCTCTTGAATGGTCTTGACCTTTGCAATGCCGTCTCTTAATAACGCACGGAATGACACCAGTTGTATCGGGAATTCGTTGTCAGTCTGCCGTTCTCCCAGTGGACCCTCCTCAACCTCAGCCAAGTTGACTCGGTCCCCCGCCGGGTTGGAGCTGCTTGTCGCGGCCGAGGCTGCCGCAGCATCATCCTCTTCTTGTTCACCGGCGGCCCCCTCGATCGGCTCAACACTATCATCTTTCTTTTTTAAGAAACCAAGTATTTTGGGAAGTTTTGCTCTTTTTTTCTCTGCTTCTTCTTGCAATTTTCGCTTCTGACAACCGCTTTTCTGTTTCTGCTTCCCCATTGTTATTGTGTCTCCACTCTGTCGCGCCATTTACACCTGTAACCTGTGACCTGTCTTTATTCTTCCGGCACCTTTGTCTCCAACGCCGGGGACAGCGCCGCCGCCTGCCCTCTCACATAAAAGTAGCAGCCATGGTCCGAATATAAAACATTATGTTTTTGCAACATGAAATCAACCTTGGTTAATGATATTGTTTAAGGGGCCCGCCGGCACTCTTTTTTTTTTTTTTTTTTTTTGACTCCGACCTGCGTGTGCCCCTGAGCGTCTGGGCCCTAATGCGCATGCGTCGGCCGCGTCACTGGTAGTTACGCCCCTGTGTCTTTGTGTGTGTGTGTGTGTGTGTGTGTGTGTGTGTGTGTGTGCGTGCGTGCGTGTGTGCGCGCGCTCATGCACGTGCATTTTGATTGTCCATCATCCTCATACATGCATGTGATGAAATGAAAAATGTAATGCATTGGAGAAAATGCATTGTGGCTCAATCATCTTATTGTACAATTTATCAGGACTTCATCAATGGATTGGCCCAAGGGGACAATTATGGGTCATGGATTGGTCTGAACAGGACTGATGGCAGATGGTCCTGGGTTGATGGCACTCCTCTGACAACACCAGAGTGAGACATTTTACATGTTTTTTCATTGTAATTCTAACAAAGTCACTGTATGTCAGTGACTGAGTGGATGTGGTTGTCAATATATGATGTTGTTTACTCTGCAGGTACTGGAACAGTGGATGGCCTCTTAATGATGAAGACAGGAACTGTGCACTCTTCTCCAGGAGATTGGGTAATTACCCATGTTCATATAGACAGTACTATATCTGTGAGAAGTGATGTTTTTCTTAACTCCACTGATGAAACTGCAGCTTAGTCTTCTGCTTTGTGAAGTTAAAGTGAGAACAGTTTGTACAGAATTACAAACCGTTGTACCCACGATCACATTAATATAAACCACCAACTGTTATTGCTTAGCATGTTTATTAATTTAGCTTTAAACGGAGATGAGAGGTTTTGTAGTTTGCTTCCTGGTTCAGGTTAAAAACTACAGCCTGGTAAAAACATGTCAGTCTGCAGAACATTGACCTTATAGCACACTTTGATGTAAGCCAGTGGTTCCCAAAGCTTTGAGCTCAAGACCCAAATGAGAAATTAGATGTTTAGGACCCAAACTAATGAAAATAGCAGATCTACAAGCTCACAACACGGTCTTCAGACCACCACGCTGTGAACTTGTAGATCGTCTATTTTCACTAGGCCTACTAAATTATTATTATTATTTTAATTCATGGCATGTCTTAGAGGTGTTTGTTTGTTTGTTTCTTTTAAAATGTATACAAAATACATTTCAAACTAATTTAAATTTTGGGGGGATTGTAAAATCTTTAATTGGTCCGTGATCCACAGTGATGTAAGCAACACAGCTGCATAATCAATATTCTATTGAAGGTTACAACTGGGGTGTATACTCTCCACTGGTGGAAAAATACTCTGAAGTTTTACTTATGTAAAAGTAGCGGTAAGACTTTTTATTATGTTCACCTGTATAATGCATTTTAACGCATTTATTATTTGTATATTGTGCTTATGTATCAATACTGCAATGTAGGAATAATCTGTAAGTAAAAGTACAGAATTAAAAATTCACTTGAGTACAAAAGTATTAGAATGAAAATATTCTTAAAGTACAAAAAGTAGTATTCATTCATTGTGCAGAATGTCCCATTCCACAATTTCAAAATGTATATATTTTTTTTAAACAAGCAGATCTACAAGCTCACAATGTGTTGCATCGGATCAGTAGAAGTACAATATTTGCCTCTGAGATGTACTGGAGTATAAGTAAAAGTATTGAAAATTGTACTTAAGTACACTTACTTAGTTACTTTCCACCACTGATACTCTCATGGTCATGGAGAAATAAACCCTGAGGTGATTAGGGTGTTTATTAGACCCCTGTGCATAGCAGAGGGTCCCTGATATCTGATTTTACACTGTAAGTCAGGGGTCTTCAACATGGGGTCCGGGACCCCTAGGGCAGGGGTGGGCAACTTTGATGATGGCGAGGGCCGCTATATTTCCACCTTCACTCCAAAGGGCCACATTGCATAATGCTATGTCCAACCTTTTCATTCTAGTATCTCATACAAAAAAAGCAAAAATAGCAGATCTACAAGCTCAAAACGCATCGCACTGCGATGCGTTTTGAGCTTGTAGATCGGCTATTTTTGCTTCTTTTGAATTGGAATCCTAAATCATTTTTTGTTATTTTTTTTATTGGAATCCTGAAATGTAACATTTTGATTTAATTTCAAACTCGTTTAGTTATATACTCATGTTAACTTTATGAACCTAAATACAAATACATTGGACATAAAAAAAATACATTTTAATACTACTATACTAGTCATTAAGCTACTAATATAGACTGAAGGAATTAAAGCAGGTCATGTTTGGAATTGTAACAGCTGAAATCAAAAATATATCAGTATTCCGGTATTAACCTGTGGGCCGCATTAAGTGAAGGTGGGGGCCGCATGTGGCCCCCGGGCCGCCAGTTGCCCATGTATGGCCTAGGGGGTTCCCAGAGTTACTACAGGGGGGCCCGCCAAATATTTGTGTTAGAGGACAATTATTTTTATATTAACAATTTGAATCCTCGCATCCCTATTCTGAGGAGAACTTTAGCCAAAAATTGTCGATCTACAAGCTTTCAACGCCTCGCGCTGCAAGGCGTTGAGAGCTAGTAGATCGTCTATGTTTGGCTATTGGCTTCAGATGGTTACATGTCTGAAAATACACTTTAACATGAATCCAACATAGACTGATGACAGTGGTGTCACACAAGTCATGAATCTATCTGTGAAATCTATTAAAACGTTTAATCTGCAGCACATAATATATACTGTAGTAGGGGTCCCTCCCTGTTTCATCTCTCTCTCAGCTAAGGGGTCCTTGGCCTGAATTCTTTTTGAAGACCTCTGATGTAAATAATTAAAGGATGCTGAATGTATTCTTATCTTTGATGTTACCTTTCTTTTTTACCTTTCTCATATTTTTATACCGTTTGATTTAGCTTTTTGTTCTTCTTGTTCTCCCCCAATGGAAACAAGCCATAGTTCTTTCTTGGGTTTAAATCCTATTAGTAGACCTTGGATCTGAACTGTACTGTGCTGTGCTTTTCCTATGCAAACTGCTAATAAAGTAATCAATCAATCAATCAACCATCCATGATTATTATTTTTTCACCCATATATCCTATCTGTTTTAAATGACAGCAGGACTCCCCTCCGGCACAAACAAAAACCTGGACATTTTCCTTGTGCAGAACATGAAAACAAAACAAAGTAACAGTATACCTACTCATATCAAATGTATGTCTCATAATTGCCTAACTCACTTTTTGGTCAAATTATTATTTTTTTTTTTTTACTCTAACTGCTAACACTGCTGCATCATTGTTTCTTATTGCCTGTATGTCCGAAGCCAATCAGAATGCTTTTTACATTCCAAAATCACCTTCTGCCTAAGTTACTCCCGATTGCGAATGGAGACACAAATGCATCCATCCAGAATCAATGGGGGTACATTTATTATAATCAAATTATTGGCTTAGGAATGCGACAATGACAAAATAAATATTATTGAACTCAACTCTTCAAGTTAACTTTTTGACAGGAATAATTTTTGATAACAAGCATTCTGATAGGCTGAGCATAAAGGCCAGGATGAATCAGCAGATAAACATGACTTCTCATGATGATTTATTATTTCTTCTTTCCTGAAAACATTAAGAATATGACGTAGGTAATTATATTATGCTAAGGACTGATGTGTTCCAGACTCATCAGCTTGTTGCAGGCTGCCAGGACCTCTGGTCTGAAAGGTCCTATCACAATAAAAACTGTATGATAAAACAATCATTATTTAAACAAGTTGAACAGAGACACTCTTCACATTGCTTGGTGATTTCAAAAGAAGATAATTATCAGATAAGTGGAGTCCATGCTCAAAACCTTAGTTCCACAATTAGAGTTTTACAAAATCTACAAATTAATTTCTATGTCTGTATACCAGTGGTTCCCAAACTTTTTAGCTCAAGACCCAAAAGAGAAAATAGACATATGCCCTGGACCCAAACTAGTGAAAATAGCAGATCTACAAGCTCACAACGCTTCCCTTCGTGCCACGCTGTGAGATTGTAGATCGTCTATTTTTACTACTTCTTAATTGTTGTTTTTCTTTAATCTAGGGAATTTCTTAGATATGTTTGTTTGTTTTAAAATGTATACAATTATTCAGATTGTTATATTACAAAATATAAAAAATATATATTTAAATATATATTTTTATAGAAGGAAAAGGAAATGTCAAGTCGTGAACCATAAAAAAAGGTTCTGTCCCACTGTATGGGAAACACTGGTGTATGCTGTAGGTCTATCTGCCCAATGGACTCTATTGTGTCCACGTCCTCACATGCGTGTGCATGTGCATGCGTGTGCGTCTGTGTGTGCACGTCACGTGCACAGATTGGAATCAGCAGACAGAACAGAGGATATTGGTTCCAAACTTCATATTCTGATTTTATTGTTCAAATGTTGCAGGACAAGATATGTGAACCATGTTGACATAGAAGGAACCTTATCTGTGAGAAGTGATGTTTCTCTGCTGGGGCTCCCCCAGGTGGCCATCCTCGGGGATGCTGGCCTGCTGTGCTTGTAGAGAGCAGGTCGGCAACCTTTTTGAAATGACTTGCCTTGTATTTATTTTCTAGAGAGTCAGTGTGCCTGTCAACATACATGTTAATGACACCCCATCAATATTCTGACATATTTTGATTGTCAGGACATTGTTATAATGATCATTAGACTCACCTACATCTCCTCGACTCCCTCCCCAGTCAAAGTACAGAATTTTAATGAATGTAGAATTATGTGCAGGATTTAATTTGGTGACAATACTTGATTTTAAAATATAAATCCTCTCTCTCACACTTCTGCCAGTGTGCCAGTGATCACCTTCCCCTGTCACAATGTTGGCACCCGTGCCTAAGGTTGCCTAATGCCTACCCCTGTTGTCGAGCAAACCTGCACTTCATTTGACAACCAGGGGTCATCCACATGTCCCTGGAGTGTCCTTGTCCTTGGATCATTTTAAATGTCCAGGTTTTCTTCAGGATATTTATGACAGTGATTTACTTCGACATTATGGCACATTATGAGTCCACTAGTACTAGTGGTTCTCAACACTATGGTACATTATGAGTCCACTAGTATTAGTGGTTCTCAACACTATGACACATTATGAGTCCACTAGTACTAGTGGTTCTCAACAACACTATGGCAAATTATGAGTCCACTAGTACTAGTGGTTCTCAGATGCTTTATTTTCAAGGACCTCCTTAACTCTGAGAGAGTACCAGGGGTCCAGTTATCCAGATTTAACATGAAACAAACCCGGAACCGGTGTGTTTGTTTTCGTAGACACTCGGCGAACTGGATGCACCGCGGTGGACATCCGTTTCTGTCGGGTGGAAACCTCATTATGTCCGAAACTGTTACTTTTCAGGATTCAAATTCAAAAGTAGCAGATCTACAAGCTGGAAACGTGGCGCGAAGCAACACGTTTTCAGCTTGTAGATCTGCTGCTTTTGTATGACTTCGAGTAGGGGGTTCATTTACCAAAATATGGAGTTAAGAGGTTTTGAGCTCCCTAAAAACGGATGTTTAACGTTGGAACGACATTCAAGGTTTCCAGTGCACACATGTGTTGCAAACCAGTGGTTCTCAAACGTTGTTATGTTATGGACCCCCAAATTATGCCAGGGACACCCCATAAGAGAGGACTTTTATTGCTCTAGCAGTAATTCAGATTGACATGCTTTAATTGATGTTCCTCTAATTGTGGAAGGTTTTCAGCATGGACTCAACTTATCTGATAATTATCTTCTTTTAAAATCACCAAACAATGTGAAGAGTTTCTAAATTCAACGTGTTTAAATGATTATGTTTTATCATTCAGTTCTTATTGTGACATGGAGGTCACTCAGTTTGACCTTATGCTGTTAGAGAAAATGATATGATATGTACAGCATGCCCTAAGGCAGTGGTTCTCAACCTTTTCAGGCCACGACCCCCAACAACATCATATTTGAACTGGGGACCCCCCACCCCGACGAGCACTAAGAGTTAAGGCATTACATTTTGTATAACACGGTTCTATTGTGAAAATAGCCGATCTACATGCTTACAATGCCTCCTGAGCATGCAGATCTGCTATTTTCACCATTTCTGTCTCTTATATTTGACAATTTGGCAATTGTTTAATTTGACATTTTAGTTAAATTGTCTCTTTAAAAACAAGCACATACACTTAAACTTTATGTTGGTTTGTATACTGTTGAGTGAGAAAACAATGTTTCACCTTAAATTAATCATCTCGGGATCCCCTACCGCCCCCCCCCCCCCCCCCCCCCCTCAAGGGTGGGGGGCAACAAAACAAAACATGTTATTCATATAATTAAACTAGAAGCAGTGCTCTTCCAAGCACAGGTCTCCACCAGGTCAGGTAGGTCCTGTGGTACTAAATGTGAAAAGGGTGCCATGTTTTCTTTGGACTCAATGTGACGCTGCATGCATGATTTGAGGCATTTTGTTCCAAATTTTGTTTGGCAAAAGTCAACCTGCTGGTGGCGCTATAACAGGCCAATGTGTAAAGGGTGGCATTAGTCGGATGACCTAGTGGGAATGTGTGTGCAGAATTTCTCTGTAATCACAAGCTGAGTTCATGATTGAAGTAATTTTGTTCAAAATGGACCAATCCTACAAACTTTGGAAGCCAATGTTAGCTAATTACGATGGGATATGAAATATCGGACAGATCGGACTTGATCACATGACTATAGAGATACTGTGTACTGATTTGCATGATTTTTAGATAAAATATCAAGGAATAATAGGAAATAAATGTTGTACATATGTCGGCCTCCTGGTGGTGCTACAAAAGACTGATATGAAAAATGCAGGGCAAAGGTTTTTTCTTGGCCTCTAGGGAGCGCACATACAAAGTTGTACACTGGTCAGTGGAGTTATAGTTATAGTTAGTTTAGCAAAAAATCAGCCTCCTGGTGGTGCTAGATCAGGCCCATGTGAAAGAATTCTGAATTGGTATCCAGAGAGTGTCGGTGCACACTTTGGAAGCGACCGGGCCAACGGCGCCGGAGATTAGCTGTTAACAGACGGACGGATGGACGCCCGGATGCAGAGACGCACGGACGGATGCCCGGATGCAGAGACGCACGGACGGATGGACGGACGGACGGACGGACGGACGGACGGACGGACGGACGGACGGACGGAGGGAGGCAAAAACATAGTCTCTCCTATGCCTTTCGGCTGGTGGAGACAAACCTGGTCGGACAGGTTTGGGGAAGAAAAGAAAATAGGCCTATATTAAATATAAATATTCTTAAACTACACTTGTGACTTTTGTTTTTATTATCATCATCATCATCACGAATCAGCGTTTGCCGGCAGGTTTGCCTGTCAGGTTGTTTTGTTTACATCATGGCTAAGAAACGAATGTACGATTTCTTTGATGGGCCTAATAAATCAAAAAAGACTTGTACAAGTACTAGTGTTGATGAGTCAGTGACTGTCGAGTTATTGTCATTGGAGGATGAGGAAGAGGAGGAAGCAAAGTTTCCACGGCCTCTGGTAGATGATGATGACCCCAGCAGAAGCACTGTTCAGCTGGGGCTGAGTCTTCCTGCACCTGCAGTGAGGGCCAGTACCATGCCATGTTATAGCTGCACTTGATAATGTTAATACGAATGCTGTATTACATTATCATTGCCTGTGTCCGTTTGTACATAACTTGTGTGTGGAGAGGGAAAGGGAAGTGTGGTTCTTGATCTTGATTATGTTACATTTTGGAAAAGAATAACATAAAAAAAACAAAATTACCCTGGATAAACGGACAAAACCCGACAGCAGACCCCCAAGCTCATAACTGTGACTGTGAGCTTGTATATCAGCTGTTCTCAGCGTGCAGTGCCGTTGCGGGGTCTTGAGCGTCTCTTCACAGTCAACAGCCAACACAGAGGAGGTTGAATGAACTGAAAAGCGCTCCCCAAAATAATAGGTTTGGGGTCGGGTCTGTTGGGAACTGAATGATTATATGAAACAGGCATGTTCAGTCTCAGTGTTGGTACCTAAACAAGAAAGCCATCTATACTATCCTGCTGGCTGGTGTCAGTGGCTTGGCCACTGTGTGCGCCATTTAGAGTTCTCAAATTCTGCCCGAACCCGACCATGCCCGAACCCGACCCAACATTTAGGGTAGGGTAGGGTCTAAAATGTATGCTAATTAGTCGGGCCAGGTAGGGCCTCGGACTCAATGAAAAAAGAAAGGATATATTATTTAATTATTTCATATTACTTTTACTCTGTGATAGTTCCCAAACCCGACCATACCCGACACAAACCGACACATTTTTCGGGCCGGGTAGGGGCTAAAATGTATGCTTAGGGCTGGGCCTTCATTTTCAGGCCCTTATAGGCTTTTGGATTTGTCTCCACACTGTCCACAGCGTGTGGAGAGGCAAACAGAAAGTGTAGTGTGCAGTTCCTGTGTGCAGTCAGTGAGTTCTCACTAACATTTCTCTGCCCTACGAGGGCTCAACTTCAGTCAAAATAAACAAAACTATTTCGCTACTCACCAAAGGTAGTTTTAGATTGTTGAAAGTCTATTCTCCGCTGTGGGAAACCTCTCAGCACCCCACCCACTCTGTACAATACACTATTTTCGTCATGAAATAAAACACATCCAACTCGACCGCCCCAGACACAACTCAGCAGCTGCGGTCGAGTTTGGATTTCATGACAAAAATAATGTATTTTACAGAGAGGCTGAGAGGTTTCCCACCACGGAGAATAGACTTTCAACAAGGTAAAAACAACCTTTGTTTAGGTGAGTAGAGAAGTAGTTTAGTTATGAAGTTGAGCCCTCGTAGGGCAGAGAAATTCCTGGTCCTGTCTGTGAGTCAGCCGCCTGTCAGAACGTTAGTGAGAACTCACTGACGCTCTGGACCAGAGCTAGGCTCAGGGGCGTCACGACTCACCAGGGGGGGAGAAAGTGGGACTAGGGCCCAAGATTATTTTATACTTTAGCTATTCAAAAATAGCAGATCTACAAGCTCACAGCGCTGCATCGTGTGCCGCACTGCGAGCTTGTAGATCTGCTATTTTGGAAAAGTGGTGAAAATGTGTGCAAATCTTTGAATACCGGTATATGTATTTTTTAGCGAACATTTAATTTGCTTCTGGGGGGTCCCTGGAACTAAATATTTTGAGATGGGGGTCCGTGGCCAAATACATATCTTTTTGGGGGTCCTTCACTTGAAAAAGTCTGAGCAGCACAGACATAGAAACATAGGTTTTACAAAAAACCTTAGAAGGATTTGAAACATTCAAATATTCAAATTGAAATATGTTCACGATTTTTCAAAAATAGCAGATATACAAGCTTGCAGTGTGAGCTTGTATATCTGCTATTTTTCAATAGTTAAAGCACGACATAATGCGTAATAATGCGTTCCCAGTCTACTCTAAATGGGTTAAACCCCCTCCCCCTATGAATAACATTCATGGGGGGCCCGCAGTGAATCCTTGTGCCCAGGGCCCAGAATTTGGTGTGACACCCCTGGCTAGGCTACACCCACACTGCCTCAGTGCCCCAGCAGCCCATTGTACCATGTTCCCCTCTGCCTCTTTCTTGTTAGTGTGGTTTCTGGACACCAGTGGGTTTAGTTAATGTGAACTCTTAACTCCCCCTGACTCCCCATGGCCCTCATCTTTAAATGAGTGCAGTGACTTACAGTAGATGAGTCTGGGATGAGCGTGTATCAATTTTTGGCTAAAACTCCTGGGCCACGAGTTCCTATAAATTTGTTAATACTTCATGTTGTGAAATGAACAGCTTTTTTTTTGCTTATTTGTTTCAATGTTATAGGCCAGTGATACTCAAACTCCAATTTTGACTGGCCCACCAGCTTAATGTCCTCAAAGTTGTGCATCCAACAAGCTTTAAACTGAGCAGATTGGACCTTGCGTTCCAGAGATAATGGCCAAAACATCTTGAAAACGGCCATAGAAATCGCCGATTTTCGCCGTTTTTATCCCCTCTTTTTTTTTACCAGTGGCTCTGCCTCTGCCCAACTTATTAGCATACCCAAAATGTTATAGTAGGCCTAATGCAAATGAAGAGACGTACTGTAGCTCTACTTAACAATGCATCATTAGCCATTTGGTAGCTAAACAGTCTGGGTCTATTTTAAGTAGATTGTTTTATTTTATTTTATTTTCCTTAACTATCGGTTTTCACAAGTTTATTTTCTGTAAAAAGCCATTTGTGTTGAATGTGGCAAAGTCATAAATAGCATTGTGAAGCAATTGAAAGAGAGATGTGCTCAGCTATCTTTAATGTTATCCAGCTCGATAAGAGGCAGACAGATATCAACCCAGACAAATACAGACAAACGTACATTAATTTGTTTTGGTGTTTTTGTGGAATATGCTAATTTCACAGAATTATTAAAAAGAGAGAAAATGTAGCAAATTACTTTGATTACAAATGTTGGTTGACAGAATATAAATGGAATTCCAAGCCATAAAATAATGCACATTGAAATTGTCTTGAGTTATGTGGAAATAAAGCAAAACGTTATCAAGTAATGTCATTTTATCAACTGGCCCGCGGGGGATAGCTTCGCTGTTTCTACATATCATCTTTTCGACACCCAACTCTAACCTTTATCCTAACCTTAACCTCCGTGGGGTGAGTCGCTAACCCTCCGGTCGAAATGATGGTCGTTCGAAAGAGCGAGATTTTACCGGCCCGCAGCCCCTTGTCATTTTTGTAATGTGGCCCACCGGTTCAGAAGTTTGAGTATCCCTGTTATAGGCTACTATGTATTAAAATGTAAATCCTCCCTAAACCTTAATTTACCGTAATGATCAGTATGATTATTTCTGTTGATACTTTATTTATTTATTGTAATTTAGTTTTTTGGTATTGCTGCTTTTGTGCTCTCAAAACCTGCAACATCAGCTTTACGGGCAACAAGTGTCCTTGTTGACCGTAAAATGAGGAAATGCCAGGCCTGGTGTGAGATATGATCTATACTGGACGACAACGTGAAGTTGACGATAAAGTCGACCACTTCTGTGTCTTTATAACCACTTCTCTCTTTTAAATTGTCAGTCATCAGTTTCCAGAAGTGTGTGTGTGTGTGTGTGTGTGTGTGTGTGTGTGTGTGTGTGTGTGTGTGTGTGTGTGTGTGTGTGTGTGTGTGTGTGTGTGCGCGAATGCAAAAGCTATAGTTTCCCATCCATCTACTAACCAGCCCCCCCCCCCCTGCTTAGCTTAAAAGATAAAGCGTTTTAAGGGAAATGTGTTTCTTGCTGAACCACTGTTGCATTTCATCCTTCTCTTCACTTTAGATAATCTATTTATTCTTCCTGATAAGTGTGCTTATAACCAGAAACAAGAAAACTGCTGCGCTCATCTGAAAAGTACAAAAGCCCCTAAATGAAGTTGTCAGCAGAAGTAAACAGACACATTTATAAGGGTGTGAAGTGTGGTTTATAATTTACCCCATCATGCAAGTCACACTTAAAAGTGTCAGTTTGCTACAGTAGGTTCTGCTGACAGGCTTTTTACCGGCTTATACTGCCTCTTCTATGTACTGTAGGGCAGTGGGTTCTCAAGGTGTGGCCGGCGGACCCCCAGGGTTCCTTGAGGGGTCGCCAGCTAAATTAATAGTACAGCGTCACTCAACACAGATGTAAATATTGTCATGAAATGTTAAACACAGCCTTGTTTACAAACTCATTTAAACTTTTCAATGATTCTGAAACAGGTATAATGGCTTCCAAAGTTTGCAGGAGCGCTCCATTTTAAACAAAATGCCTCAAATGATGAACAAGGCGTGCAATTTTACACA
>NC_137823.1:17822845-17870345 GCF_963921795.1 Nannobrachium achirus | reverse complement strand
AAAATGACGTCATCTGCATCATGTGTATACGTTGGCCAATCATATCGCCTATCATAAACACATGGTACACTACTGGCCAATCACAGGCGCATCTTGCTGACTTCTCAGGAAGTAGCTTGCCTCAACATAACAACAACATATTCTCGGGTGAAGGAGTCCGTTTCTCCGGAATGCCTGAACGCACAGGAACAAGGGACCCCTCTAAAGATAGATCTCGGCGAGCTGCAGGCGGACGCGGTGGCGAGAGGCCCGGTCCGCGGCGAAAAACGGCCGAAAGCCGCGGACGCGACCGCGGTTTGCTATACAGCTCTGACCACTAGTTGAGCAACTTACACAGTATAGCTTTAACTCATATATTAGGATTTATAAGACATAATACTTAAAATACATAAAAGTGGAAAAACTGTACTGAATGTACTTTCCAACAGTTTGTGGAACAACAGTCTAAGTCCGTACAAGCAATATTCAGCAGACAAAGGGAGCAGATAACATCAAAATTGACAATTGAACAAAATGAGGGGGGAGTGCACTAACAATTTAACAGATTAGAAATGACTAGTTTGTGGTTTACAATCTGGCAAATCAAAAAATATCTATATTAAAAAAATATACATGGACTTAGACTGTTATTCGTCTCAGGTACTCACTTACTGAATGTACTTTCTTTTTGAGCGGTGGTCACAACGCTCCTATACGTGGCCGTGTGTGTGGGTATGCGTGTCTGTAGCCTGCAGTGTGTGTGGGTATGCGTGTCTGTAGCCTGCAGTAACCTTTTCTGACCACACATGTTAAGGGAGGGGCGCTGTTGTTCAGACTCACATTCACACACACACACACACACACACACACACACACACACACGCGCACGCACGCACACGCACACACACACACACACACACACACACACACACACACACACACACACACACACAGCCTCCACCGCTCAGTTCACACGAGTGTGATTTTTTTGTAAGACACAGAAATTATGTATGACACTACTATGGCACAATTGCAAATTATGACTCCACTAGTGCTAGTGCGTCTCAAATGTTTCATTTGCAAGGACACCCTTAACTCTGAGAGTGTACAAATGGAACCAAATGGACCCATCTGCTAAGTTTGTATGTCTGTGGCAAGATGTATTTTTTTACAAAAATGTCCACCACAATCCAGCATGGCGATGACCCCTGTCTCCAAATTAACACCAGAGCGGTCAAGGTTTGGGCCTCTGTGGCCTTCGTCAGGTTTACCGAGCAAGTGAACAAGACAGGTATATGAAGGCATCACATTACTCACTGACAGAGGACACCCTAATTTTGATTCAATACATCGCCCACTAATGTTCTTATGTGGCCATAAGTAAAAAAAAATAAAAATAAATAAAAACTAAAAACAAAACAATTATACAGTACAAATCAAGAGTCCATAAACAAAATACCTGTCCACAAATGTATAGAAACAAAGTGAGTCCACACAGTCAATTATTTACAAGAGAGAGAGAGAGAGAGAGAGAGAGAGAGAGAGAGAGAGAGAGAGAGAGAGAGAGAGAGAGAAGAAAGAGAAAAAAAAGTAAAATACAATAATGCAATATTAAAATAGAAAGAAAAGACTAGTTAAATGTCACATGAATGGTTTGATGTCGAACTCCTCGTTCAGACCACGAGGAGCCATAGAATTGTTATAATGAATACCAGTAAGACGCCATAAGGGCGAGAAGCGACCACGCCCTAAAAGGCGAGGTTGCACACATAGGCGCGTGCACATGGGCTTGTGCACCCATCCGCCTGGGTGTCAGCAGACTGCTGGGCGAGCGCTGGTGCTTTGGCATGAGATCAACTTTGACCAAAAAAAATGCACAGACCTGGTTGGTTGTTAAATTGTTTGGACATAATGTGGCCATATTTTCCCAAATATGGAGATGACTGATGGCTGACATCATAGATGTCTGATGTAATTTAGACCACATGGGACTGACAAAATATGACCATATATGGGCATTCCCAGATATGGGCTTAATAGTGATGACATCAGGGATCTCCAGATATGGGCATGAAAGCGACAAGGAAGGAATTAATTTCGTAACAAACTCACCTTCACGTCATGTGGGTAGTTGCAGGTAGACAAAGTCGCCCACTGAATATTAGTAGGCCTACTCCAGTACTACATATATGGAGCTACCTGACACATCCTACTAACCTATCTACCGTAGGTCTGACCTCATAAACTCCATATTTGGACCAGGTCGATCTTTTGCTCCAAATATGGAGCCAGTAAAGACATAAGGTGCCCCTCCCCGCACTTCCGTGAAACCGGTTTTACCTAGTTGCAAATACTCGAAAACAAAGGCAACTTGATATGTTTGTTTGATTGTTTAAAATGTATACAATTATTAAAATTGTTATATTAAAAAAAGAGGGGATTTCTTTATACTAACTATACTATACTTTAACTATATATATTTTTTTTTAAAGTAGGAAAAGAAAATGTCAAGTCGTGAACCATAAAAATGTGTCTGTGGCCCACAAATGGGTCCCGACCCACTGTTTGGGAATGCATTCCGCTGTGTCCACGTCCTCACATAGTGCATGTGTGTGCGCGTGCACGTCACGTGCACAGACTGGAATCAGCAGACAGAACAGAGGATATTGGTTCCAAACTTCATATCCTGATTTTATTGTTCAAATGTAGCAGGACAAGATAAAACAACACAGTGCAAATCACACACACACACACACACACACACACACACACACACACACACACACACACACACACACACACACACACACACACACACACACACACACACACACACACAGTCAAACAACAGTGTGTATTAAGGGGATTATTTAATACACAGATTAAGGATCTGGTGTCAATAAAGGAAGTTCAAACAACACATACGTCCGTTTATTAAAGGGAAAGTCCACCCTGAAGACATCATTCACATGATGCTAATTCTCTACTTCAGGTTCTCAACCTTTACAGGCTGCTGAGGCCGGGACAAAATAGCCGATCTACAAGCTTGCAATTGTGACCTTGTAACGGCTATTTTTGCCTCTTTCTTATGTTATTTGACAATTTGACCAGTTTTTTATAGTACCATTTGTTGATTACTTTTGATGCAGGTATTAAAAAAAGTTCTTAAAAGTCCTTAAATTGTCACGTCGATGTCATCTGGGGACCCCCAACCCAAATCATGTGGGGACCCCGACCCACAGGTTGAGAACCATTGCTCTTGTATGAGGATGCTTCCTGCTTTTGTAGTCTTTATTTTGTAGCCAACAGGCGGCCGGTCCCCTAGTCTAATTTAAAATTGGTTTAAATTGGTATAATGGGTTCTTTTGGTATAATAATCATTTGGTATGCGTAACTCATAGCGCAACTAGGGAGAATAAACCAATTTATACATGCTATGTGGGGAACAAAAACTATTCAATGTCAACCAGAACCACCGTTTAGTATACTGAACCCACCACCAGAACCACCGTTAGTTTACTGAACCCACCACCACCAGAACCACCGGAACCACCGTTTAGTTTTTTCTAAAGCGGATCACGTGGCTCGGTGATCTGGTTACTGGGCTTTGCTCCAGGCTTTCCTCCGCAGTGGAAAGTCTGGTGATGCGAGGTTAAAGTGGTGGCACCATAGTTTTGTACTTTTTCTTTTTTGTTTGTGTCTATGGAGTTAACATTATTCTAATAGATCACCGGATGTGGTTATGATATACAAATATGTCTTCCCTGTGTTTATTTTTGTTTTTTTCCTGAAAGCTGAAAGCCTCATCAGAGTCAAAAGTCCCAGTTGAAATACACGCTTTAATGTCATCATAAAATCAACCCCTCCCCTTTTAACCATACAACAACAGCTACTGTGTGGGTGTGGCTAACATCAGCTGGGTCACCACCCACCTGAAAACCAGGCATACTTAATGAACAGGTGGGTGTGGCCACATAAAAACATAATTTTAACACATTATGTAGACTTTTTTGAAAGAAAATCTTCCTCCATGTATAATCATAATACCTGATGATCATGTTTTAGGGGGGGAAATCACGCCACCCCGTCTTTAAGGACGCCTAGAGCTGAGGGAAGCTCCAGTGCAAAACACACTGTACAGTATGTTACACTATAGTGTAAGGATATTAAAACATAATGTATGTTACACTATAGTGTCAGGATATTAAAACATACTGTATGTTACACTATAGTGTCAGGATATTAAAACATACTGTATGTTACACTATAGTGTCAGGGTATTAAAACATACTGTATGTTACACTATAGTGTAAGGATATTAAAACATACTGTATGTTACACTATAGTGTCAGGATATTAAAACATACTGTATGTTACACTATAGTGTCAGGATATTAAAACATACTGTATGTTACACTATAGTGTCAGGGTATTAAAACATACTGTATGTTACACTATAGTGTAAGGATATTAAAACATACTGTATGTTACACTATAGTGTCAGGATATTAAAACATACTGTATGTTACACTATAGTGTCAGGATATTAAAACATACTGTATGTTACACTATAGTGTCAGGATATTAAAACATACTGTATGTTACACTATAGTGTAAGGATATTAAAACATACTGTATGTTACACTATAGTGTCAGGATATTAAAACATACTGTATGTTACACTATAGTGTCAGGGTATTAAAACATATTGTATGTTACACTATAGTGTCAGGATATTAAAACATACAGTATGTTACACTATAGTGTCGGGTACAGCTATATACATGCTCTGCTGCTGTGCTGCGTAAGCTCATGTTATGTATTGATTTATGCGCAGGGCGTCTGAGTCAGCAACTTACACCATCTCTACCAGCATGGATAGAAAACCATCACTATTCAATGAGAGATATGGCAGCCACACTGCACATGAGACACACTAGAGCTTGTGTAGATCCGCAATTTTCCAATAGCCAACAAATTATGAACCCATGCATGCACTGAATCCGGGAAAGCATTTGTGTCGTTTTAGACTTTAGCGTTGGCATATTGAAAAAATTGCAGATGTACAAGCTCACATCTAGACACTTCGTGCCACGCTACGAGCTTGTACATCTGCTATTTTCTTTTAAAGTGTTCAGTCTAGAAGGCATTCGTAGAATTGGCCTCAGATCTTATTTTCCTAGGGACCCCAAACCCAGTTCAACCCCAAGGACCCCAGGCCACACTTTGAGAACCAGTGACACCCATAAGTATGACATTAATAATCCTCAACTGTGGAATTATAGTGGAATTATATCAGGTTTAAAAAAAAATCGTTTGTACTGGCGTCAACTAAAATGCTGGACGAGGCTCTGAAAAAGCATCGACTGAGAGATTAGATTAACCACTATCTGTGCACTTGTCAGCAGGGGTGAAAGCCCAAGACACATTTCCCTTGTGGACAATAACCTTTACCTTGACCTTGAACTGAAACAATGTTTGTGGGAATGTGAAACATATAAATAAAATACACATTTCTAATGTCATAGACCTGCAGAGCATTGCTTTTTTTATGTTGAGCCTTTTTTGAGAGAGAGAGAGAGAGAGAGAGAGAGAGAGAGAGAGAGAGAGAGAGAGAGAGAGAGAGAGAGAGCGAGAGAGAGAGAGAGCATCACCTCAAACACTGACCGAAAGCCACATCTGGGTGAAGAACAGGATTGTGAAATGCATCACAGGGTGGATCTTCCCTTGTAAATCAAGGAGTTTGGCCATTAATCAACATCATTTAGAGAAGTGGTTCTCAACCTTTTCGGGACGCGACCCCCAAAATAATTATATTTTAACTGACGAGCACTAAGAGTTGAGGCTTAACATTTTGTATAACATGTTTCCATTGTAATATTTGACAATTTCGCCAATTTGTAACTTGTCATTTTAGAGGTACTAGAAGCTGGGCCGCCCGAAGCGTCTAGTCGGCGACCTGGCCAACTCGGGAAGATGTAAATGGGGAATGAATGCCCCGCCCTTTAATGCAAACCCCATTATACCTGTTGTCATAGGACCCGTTTTGACCATCTGTTTGCCTGTGTCCATTTATGCCCATATATGGAGATATCTGTATCTGTCTGTCGGCGTCCATTTTATGTCCATATATGGAGATCACTGCAGATATAGTTCTGGGTCCATTTTATGCCCATATATGCCCATATATGGAGATATCTGTCTATTTGCGTCCATTTTATGCCCATATATGGAGATCTCTGTATCTGTCTGTCTGTGTCCCTTTATGATATCTGTTTACCTGCGTCCATTTTATGCCCATATATGAGATCTCTGTTGCTTTTTGTTTGTTTCTTCTTTAAGCAGCATACGCAGCCTGCTTAAATCTGCATCATTCAAGTCATCCCCCCAGTCCCACGCTTTGTTGCTTGTCTTATGTTTGTCTTTGTCTCTTTTATTTTCTTTTTCTTTTTTGGAGCGGACCCCATGAATGCCCCACCCTTTAATGCAAACCCCAATATACCTGTTGTCATAGGACCCGTTTTGACCATCTGTTTGCCTTTGTCCCCTTATGCCCATATATGGAGATCTCTGCACACACAGTACCGGTTGCGGTCCTTTTATGCCCGTATATGGAGATCTCTCTGTCTGTCTGTGTCCCTTTTATGCCCGTACCGGTATATATGGAGATCTCTGTATCTGTCTGTCTGTGTCCCTTTATGCCCATTATGGAGATCTCTATTTCAGACCAAAGACCTGAAATTTGATATACATTTATATTGTCAGGACCTCAGGAAAGACAACATTGTTGAGAAAGTGGCGCTTTCTTTTGGTTTCTTCATCTAGAGCAAGAATACGCAGCCTGCTTGCTTTGCCAACCCTGCTGGCTGCCACATAGAACTGGCCATGGCTGAAGAAGTCTCCAGTGCAGTAGATCCCAACTCTGTGTAGTGTCTGGCCCTGAGACTTATTCACAGTCATGGCGAAGCAGGGTCTGATTGGAAACTGGCGGCGGCGCATGGTGAATGGGAAGGTGTTCTCGGATGGGCACAGGGTGATACGTGGAATGAGGAGTGTGCGTCCCGCATTGACGCCAACCACAGATCTTACAACCAGGAGATGAGGCAGGATCTGATCAAATGATGTACCTTGATCCATTGCAGTGTCCATTGTGCTGGTCAAAGTTTCTAAGTAACATGATCAACATGCCCACCTTTAGAGTGATGCGATGGGGTGGCATACCAGATGGGCAAAGGGTATTTAGCAACTCAGGTGGGAACACATAGTTACCCTCAGACTCTGCAGTATCCACACTGCAACAAACATGCTCCTCTCCTGGAAACATCTTTGTCATGTATTCGTTGACCATGTCAATTTCAGAGTTGGTTGGGCATAGTATGACACGCTGACATAGCCACTCAGGGTTGGCAATGTTGTTTTGAATGTCCTTATACACCCAACTGACCATGTCGTCAAGTGTTTCCCTTGAAAGTGTGAGCGATTGATCGAGCTCAATCGCAAATTCACCCTCCTCGGGTTTAACAGGAAGCTTTCCCTCCCCAAGGTCCAGCAGGAATTTGGCAAAACGTTCTTTCTCGTCATGGTCATCTCCAGCAGCGTGTGTGATCCTCATGTTTTGAGTCAGCCGAAGAATCTTGACTTTCTTCCACAGGTAGGACCACTTCAAACACCTCCCCACTATGTCAAGACGTGAACCATGTGGCACAACGGTAAGTATCTGTCTCCAGTCACCACTGAATACCATTGTGATGCCCCCGAATGGATCCTTCGAGTTGCGCAGATGCTGGAATGTCCGATCTGCTGCTTCCAATGCACGGCGATCCATCATTGAGACTTCATCAACCACCATGACATGTGTCATTCTGATCAGTTTTGCAGTGTCATCGTTTTCGCTGATGTTGCACATGGAGTCATCGGTGAGAATGAGAGGGCACTTGGTCCTGCTATGAAAAGTGGTTCCTTTAGGCAGCAAGGTAGCTGCAATGCCACTTGCTGCTGTTGCCAGAGCTACTTTGCCTTGTGCTCTAAGTTTATGTAGGATGAAAGACAATGTTAATGTTTTCCCAGTTCCACCACTTGCATCAACTGCGATCATCTTGCCAAGTCCCTTTTCGACACTTTCCATTACTGTGTCGACAACAACGCGCTGCTCGTTATTGAGAAGTTCCTCTGTTTCAGCGATATGAGCCAGAAGCTCTGATTGGTCGTGCTGTGTCTCGTACTGGATAATGCGAGAGTTGTGTGGCTGAACATTTAGTGGATCTGGCTCAGGGAGACCAAAGTTACGGCTGAGTGTAAAGCCCTGCCTCTCAACGTGGTCCTTCAGTTCAAGGAGCACTTGATTCACAATGTTTTCATCTGGCTGATTGACACGTGCTGCACGCATGAGATCCTCGCACAGAACACGTTTGTGTCTTTCCCAAAAGTTCAATTGGTTCCCTCTGAGAACGAAGATGAGCATGGTGGCAAACACTTCACGCAGTGCTGGGCCAAAATTGACATTTGCAGCCTCATCCATAACAAAATCCATCTCTTGGTCATCTTCAACAATGCCATGCGCAATGCAGGCTGCCAGATAGGTGTCCATGACCCTATCACCAACACGTCGGAGGTCCTGGAAGCATATTGGGCCAGGTACACGGTAGAGTAGGATGCGGAGATAGTACAGCTCAGCAGTGTGAGGGTTGAGGGCAATCATGGGGAGTCGTCCAACAGTGTCAGCCATATGGTCTTCCCGAGAAGTCATTTTTTTCGTCCGCAAGTGGAATGCTTTTGTCTTGTAAGTGAAGTGTTGAAATACATCAGGATACAAAACATGTCGCATATGTGGGTGTTCAGTCATGGCATTAAAGAAGGCGGTGAGTGTGGTTGCAGGGGCCCCTGAGTCCACCACATTCTGTGCGTCACCCTGGTCATTGAACATGATGATCTGCTCATCCTCCAGATGAATTGCTAGCATCTCGACAGGTGGATGTTTGCGTTGAATGGGGAAGTTATAGATGCGCCAGAATGACTCGGATGCAGTAATGTATCGTCCTAGTTCGTATCGTGTCACTTCATCATGTCGCAAATCCTCTTTTGCTTCTTCCGGAATGTCCAGTCTCACCAGGCACTGATCTGGTCCCTTTTCAATATATTTGTAGATGTACTTAACACTCGCGACAGTAGACACAATTTCGAGGTTGATGTGGCAATTGTACCGCTGCGTGAGGTATGGATTGTAAGGTACAACCCATGCATTGTTGACAGCTACAGGAATTTTTTTGCCCTTTTCAGGGCAAAAAAGGTTCTTTGTGGTGGGAGCACCGGGTGCTCCTTCACTCCTTCTTCTGTAGAGAGCAAAGGAGTTCTCAGGAAAGCTGGTGTTCTGTCGCAGGGGTTTGGGATAGTCCTTTGTACATTTCCCGTTTGCCATGCAAGGACTGTCAGGGTTCAAGTGTCCACATGGACCATGAATCATACATTTTGTGACAATCCGATGTAGTTCTGGATTTGTGTCTTTGTTAGGAATTTCGGCAGAGACCACACGATCAATATCAGTTGAGTTCCTGGGCTTGTCGCGGGCTGCCATGGTCAGGAGCATGTGAATATGTGGAAGATGGCGCTTTTGCGTTTCTTTCACCATTACATAGGCGTCCACGTGGCCCAAGATGTCATGCTTGAGGATGTCTGTGAGTAATCCTTCCGTCTTCATGTGGAACACTCTAGCGATGATGTCTGGTCTCTGAAAGGGTTGCTGACCTGGAAGAATCGATTCCTTGATTTCTGGCCACTCTTGGTTGCATGTCATTGTCAAAAAGAAGTCAGGCTTTCCCTTGACTCGGACCAATGCCATTGCATCCTGGAACTGCTTGGCAAACCACCGTGGAGATCCATAAATTGAAGGTGGCAGGATGGTCAGGCGTCCAGGTAACACCTCAGCGTCGCTGTTGAGGGCATCAACAATAACGTTGTACTTTTCAGCCTTGATGGACTTCTGGTTGTGGCGGACCCAGTTGAGGCGGTGTGATTCAATTTTAGCCATCATGTCACATGCATACTGGTGTGTCAGTTTCCCACCACGGAGCAGTAAATTGAAGTGATGAGCTGGGTCACGCACTTGAAGATGATAGCAATAGAAGGCAGTTGGTGAGATTCCTGGCAGCTCAGTGTGGTAACCCTGGGAACCGTAAGGCATCAGGAGTACATAAGATAATGGATCATATGCGGGATGCATAGCATCGATTGTCTGAATTGCTCCTCCTCTGACATGAAGAGCGACAGACAATCTTCCAAACTGCTCGGTCATGGTAGCTCCAGGAGCAATGACAGCCACGTCACTATCTGAGGATGGAAGGTTAATAGTTCCACGATGGAGGTCTCTGCGCCTTGTCCGAGCTGTTAGGACAATTTGAAGGTCATTAGTACTGTCATTATTGGCCAAGTACTCGATAGCTGACTTGAACTGCCTTACGTAGTGGTTGCAGTTGCGAATGGCTTGTTGTGCGGTCACCAAAAAAGAAACATTGAGCTCGCTGTTCGAGGCATGGGCTCGACGGTACTCTAGCTCATGGGCAGGATCGTGGAAGTAGATCTGAGCAAATTTTGGGGTTTGACCCTGCTCTGCAAGGGGAGAAGAAATGTAATGATATATCTTGCCTTGAATGCGTGGGCCAGGATTGAACCCACTTATAGGTACCGATGTCTCTGGTTCATATTGGCACATTTCCTGGGGCAATCTGCCCAGATCATGTATGTCATGCATGTTTTCTTCTTCTTTTTTAGTTTTTTACTCTCAAAAAAGCATCTGCAATGTAGTGCATTTGAAACTACATTGTAGTGCACATCATGGGGTGATCACTGCTTACCTCCTGTGAATTGTTTTATTTAAATTTTTGTTTATTTTATTTTTATTTTGTTGCTGAGTGAGGTCAGCAGCCAAAGTGACATGAGTGAGATGAAAAAACCTGAGTGAAATGTGCCAATGTCAACCAGAGACATCGGTATCTCTCGTAAACCGATACTTGCCATTGACAGTGCATTGTTGTACTGTCTTGCATGCTCCACAAATTTCTGATTAAGGAAAAGGTCCATAATAGCTTGTGGAGGCTTTGGTGGGATTGAGCCTGGTTTGTGATTTTCAGGGTCATATGTAAGGTTAATCTTCCCTGAGTTGCAGCAGAAACCCTTTCTCTCTTCTTTCCATACCAAGGCTTTGCAATCTGAGCATTCGGGACATAGAAACAGTGAGGTTTTGCTCAGTGTGTGTCTGGAATCAACGTCCTCTTGAAATAAGTCAGTATCTTGATACCGTGCTAGATTCCGTTTGGCATGGTGCACTTCTTCCAGTCGGGCACGGTGAAGTTCCTGCTGGTGCTCGCTGTCCCTTGCCTGGCGCCCGGCTCGCCTATCCGACGTCTCCTCCAGGCGCGCACGTTTGGATTGTGCATTATTTGCTGCTTGGCGCTGTGCTTGCATGTCCGACGTCTCCTCCAGGCGCGCACGTTTGGTTTGTGCGTTATCTGCAGCTTGGCGCTGTGCTTGCATGTCCGGCGTCTCCTCCAGGCGCGCACGTTTGGATTGTGCGTTATTTGCTGCTTGGCGCTGTGCTTGCATGTCCGGCGTCTCCTCCTGTCGTGCACGTTTGTTCCGTGCATTATTTGCAGCTAGGCGTGCGTCTCGTGCTTCATGTGATTCACATTTCCGTACATTTTGTAGTGTGTCACGCATGCGTTTGCGGTGGGCTCTTGTTCCTTTAGGCATGTTACCCTGAACAAAGGTGGGAAGGCGATGAGGTCTCTCCTCATGTTACCCTGAACAAAGGTGGGAAGGCGATGAGGTCTCTCCTCTGTAGCTGCTTGCATCTGATCTCTGAGATAATGCCTGTCTTACTTATATACAGGAGTGATGTCAGAATGAGTCAGCAGAAGTGATGTCAGAATGCCAGTGATGTCAGAATGAGTCAGCAGAAGTGATGTCAGAATGCCCATCTGTTTGCCTGTTTGTCTTTGAGTCAGCAGAAGTGATGTCAGAATGCCCATATGCCCATATATGTAGACCATCTTGAGTCAGCAGAAGTGATGTCAGATTGCCCATATGCCCTGCCCATATGCCCATATATGTAGCCCATATGGAGATCTGCCCATATGCCCATATATGGAGATCTCTGTATGAGTCAGCCCTTGTGCCGATACGTCCATTTATGCCCATAGCTGACTTGAACTGCCTTACGTAGTGGTTGCAGTTGCGAATGGCTTGTTGTGCGGTCACCAAAAAAGAAACATTGAGCTCGCTGTTCGAGGCATGGGCTCGACGGTACTCTAGCTCATGGGCAGGATCGTGGAAGTAGATCTGAGCAAATTTTGGGGTTTGACCCTGCTCTGCAAGGGGAGAAGAAATGTAATGATATATCTTGCCTTGAATGCGTGGGCCAGGATTGAACCCACTTATAGGTATCTCTCGTAAACCGATACTTGCCATTGACAGTGCATTGTTGTACTGTCTTACATGCTCCACAAATTTCTGATTAAGGAAAAGGTCCATAATAGCTTGTGGAGGCTTTGGTGGGATTGAGCCTGGTTTGTGATTTTCAGGGTCATATGTAAGGTTAATCTTCCCTGAGTTGCAGCAGAAACCCTTTCTCTCTTCTTTCCATACCAAGGCTTTGCAATCTGAGCATTCGGGACATAGAAACAGTGAGGTTTTGCTCAGTGTGTGTCTGGAATCAACGTCTTCTTGAAATAAGTCAGTATCTTGATACCGTGCTAGATTCCGTTTGGCATGGCACACTTCTTCCAGTCGGGCACGGTGAAGTTCCTGCTGGTGCTCGCTGTCCCTTGCCTGGCGCCCGGCTCGCCTATCCGACGTCTCCTCCAGGCGCGCACGTTTGGATTGTGCGTTATTTGCTGCTTGGCGCTGTGCTTGCATGTCCGACGTCTCCTCCAGGCGCGCACGTTTGGTTTGTGCGTTATCTGCAGCTTGGCGCTGTGCTTGCATGTCCGGCGTCTCCTCCAGGCGCGCACGTTTGGATTGTGCGTTATTTGCTGCTTGGCGCTGTGCTTGCATGTCCGGCGTCTCCTCCTGTCGTGCACGTTTGTTCCGTGCATTATTTGCAGCTAGGCGTGCGTCTCGTGCTTCATGTGATTCACATTTCCGTACATTTTGTAGTGTGTCACGCATGCGTTTGCGGTGGGCTCTTGTTCCTTTAGGCATGTTACCCTGAACAAAGGTGGGAAGGCGATGAGGTCTCTCCTCATGTTACCCTGAACAAAGGTGGGAAGGCGATGAGGTCTCTCCTCTGTAGCTGCTTGCATCTGATCTCTGAGATAATGCCTGTCTTACTTATATACAGGAGTGATGTCAGAATGAGTCAGCAGAAGTGATGTCAGAATGCCAGTGATGTCAGAATGAGTCAGCAGAAGTGATGTCAGAATGCCCATCTGTTTGCCTGTTTGTCTTTGAGTCAGCAGAAGTGATGTCAGAATGCCCATATGCCCATATATGTAGACCATCTTGAGTCAGCAGAAGTGATGTCAGATTGCCCATATGCCCTGCCCATATGCCCATATATGTAGCCCATATGGAGATCTGCCCATATGCCCATATATGGAGATCTCTGTATGAGTCAGCCCTTGTGCCGATACGTCCATTTATGCCCATATATCTGTGTCCCCTTTACGCCCATATGAGTCAGCAGTGCCCATATGCCCATATATGTAGCCCATATGGAGATCTGCCCATATGCCCATATATGGAGATACATAACCATGGTTGCGTACGCGATGTCAGAGCCTTTTATGAAATGATGTCACAATGAGTCAGCGCTTGCGTCGATTTCCTTCGGAACAGCCTGATGTCAACAATCAGCTCCGCATAAGGAGATTCCGAACGTTTTGCGCCGTTTCGGAAAAAACGTGCGTCGGGTCGGGTGGAGGCCGGGCACTGCACTCCGCGCCGCGGCGGAGAACGCGCGTGCCGAATCTGAAGCCGGTGGGACGAACGGTTCTCGAGATACGCGGATTACATACACGCAGACACGCAGAGACTTCTCGCATTTATAGATAGATTAAAGGGGAAGACCACCCATTTTCAATATTGAACATTAATATATGTCATTAATATATCTTAGAGGAGTTGTGAGGAAATAGAAAAAAAGTTCCCCCCCTTCACCACCTTGGGCCCTAGTAACTCAGTCCCACTTTCCTACCCCTTGTGACACCCCTGATCAGCAGATCCACGAGAGCTTGTGGATCTGCTACTTTTGATGCTTTCGTGTGGGGCTGAGAGTATGATCAAGTAGGGACCCTTATAGATCTGTTATTCTGGTCAACGTTTGCCTGTTATCTCTCCGTGGAATTGTGGACAAAATCTTAAAGACAACAAAATAAGTCTTGTGTCTTGTGAGAGGCTAAAATCTCACCAAACAATGGTCCACGGCTCAAATGCTGAATAAATAACTGACCTTGACATGAAAAAGGTTGAACCACAAGTATGGAAAAAAACCCACAAAAAGTTAGAATAAGGAGATAGGAGGTTTCTTTCTGCCCGGACAGCAACGATGTGAAACATCAGCTCCAGTGGGGACTGCTCGGTGGTCAACAGTTGAGGAGCGTGGTCGTACCGGGCAGCTCCCAGGGGTGAACGTGTGAGGAACTGAATCAGTGTGAACCAGGCTGTGACTGACAGTGAGAAATGGTGCTAAGTCGACCAACCCACTGGTAAAGGTTGCAAAACGTTGCTGTCGGAAAATGAAACCTCTTATATTGTCACCTTATTAAACTAATGGCCTAAGTCATATTTTCAAGGTTTTCAGGAAACACAAAAAACTGTGCCAAATGTAGAATATATTATATTTCTTAATTATTTCAATTCCAAAATACATGAAAAAACATGACTATTGACATACAAATAAAGGTGTATGTCAATCATGTAACATGTAAGGATAAAATTGTGTGTGTGTGTGTGTGTGTGTGTGTGTGTGTGTGTGTGTGTGTGTGTGTGTGTGTGTGTGTGTGTGTGTGTGTGTGCACGGCACACTGGGGAGTGCTTTGCTTCTCATTTTAGGAGTGGAGAGATTCTGATCAGTCACAGACTCCATTAAGAGACCCGGAGGACGATGAGAGTTGTGTGTGTAAGTGTGTGTGTGTGTGTGTGTGTGTGTGTGTGCGTGCCTGCGCGCGCATATGTATGTGTGTGTGTGTGTGTGTGTGTGTGTGTGTGTGTGTGTGTGTGTGTGTGCACGTGTGTGTGTGCGTGTGTGCGTGCGTGCGTGCGTGTGTGCGTGTGTGTGTGTGCGTGCGCGTGGAAAGTGTGTTGGGAAAGTGTGTCCCTTGTGCTGCCGACTGGAAAATTGACTCTGTGTCAAAAACTAATCAAATCGCACCAAAGGTGAATGGAAAGCGGTGGGGAGGGGAGTGTGCACCGCATGCGCACGTGGGCTGACGAAGTAACCAGGGCCTGCCTCGCAAAAGTCGCTGACACTTGGACGATGGAAGCTGCAGCAGATGGTGGCGGAACCTAAAGGGCTCGGCGACAAACCTCACGTTAGCGATGGAAGCCTTCTGGGGATCCGGTAACCGTGTGACACGTGTCCCATTCGTACAGGATGTGCTGCGGGGGTTCGGGGACGCATTTGGGCTGAATGAATGCGTTTCTTGTGGGGAGATTTACAGAAGCGGAATATACCAAGTCAATCAGGGGGAACTTGATAAATATAGGGGAGTAAACACATATGAAAAATAACAAAAGAAAACATTTTTTAATACAAAATTCAACAAATTAAAATTGCATGGACCCCCCTCAAGCCAAAATAAAAAAGTCATGGTCCCCCCTAGCCTGATTTCAGACTCTACGCTGGAGCTTGAGTCTGAAGTTGTCCCTATTCTATTTGATTACAAAGGGGAGGGGATTTGAAATTTGAAATTCCCAATCACAAGAGATCTGGTGGGAGGGGTTGTGTTTGACTTGTGTACACAAAACATTCCCTCCTCCCCCTCCCCTCTGTGACATGCACCAAACAGGTCATTGTCTTTGATGTTTTATTGATTAGAGAGAATCACTAACGAGCTATCGACACTTGTAGTTGTAGCTCTTCTGAAGTTCAAAGGAGGCAATTAAGAACTCTGGTGAGCCACCCCTCCCTCCACTGTTTCTGTTGATTTTCAAAAGTTAGACGCACCCCTCCTCTGTCTTGCATTGATTTCATTGGTCGGTTAGCCAAGAAACCGAATCAAGAGACGCGTCATATGACACCTCCAGACCAAGAGAAGCAGTCCACTCAGAGAGTGGGCAGGTCTATTGGCTGGAGCCAGGCAAGGTCCCCCTGACAATCAAATTATTATTTGAGAACCCCCCCCCCCCCCCCCGGCTTTGGACTATACCAACCTTAAGTATTAGACGAACACTCCCTAATGCTGTCTTGCATTATGATAGCTGACCCCCCCCCCCTCACTCACACACACACACACACACACACACACACACACACAGAGAGAGAGAGCTGTGTGGTGTAACACCTTTTCTTATGAGATGCAGCATTCTATATCAAGCACAATGAGTGAGGTGTACTAACGGAAGCTAGATGTTTTCCTGTAGCTTCATGATCTCATATCAAGTCACACAGTACACAAGAGAAGTGTCCATTATTAAGAACCATTGCAACAACAGCACACACACAAAGCAGCCTATATAATGCTGCTTACATATCTATACTATAATTTTGCGAATGTCTGAGTGTCTGTCACAGCGTTTCTCCTCAGTGGCTGGAGCAATTGATCTGAAATCGCATCACCATAAGCATATGAACACACCTGACATAACTGTGAAGCCCGTTTGTCACTTTCACAAATCGTATGCTGTATATTAGCATTTTTATGGTGTATCTACTATCTATTCTGCATCTAGCATGAGGCACATCTATTCTGCATCTAGCTTGAGGCAAAATGTTTAACCAGCTCTGTGTGTGTGTGTGTGTGTGTGTGTGTGTGTGTGTGTGTGTGTGTGTGTGTGTGTGTGTGTGTGTGTGTGTGTGTGCAGGCAGGCGGGTGTGTGTGCAGGCGGGTGGGCGGGCGGGCTGGGGGGGGGGGGGGGGGGGACAGTATCTCTGTAGCCATTAAACGAAACAGGTTTCTTACATTGATGCTCCTACATCATGCAAGCACCAGTTAAAGTTACTTTCCATCCCTCATATACTGTGTGCACAGTGCACATCCCATAATCCACACACTGCACATCATTTTGGAGCTCATATCTTTGAACGGGTAAGGGCTAGTTGTATATAATTTTTAAAATACCCAGCATTGCATTTGGGAAGGCATAGCCTTCCCTCTCCTTCATTACCAGCCGCCTATGCCTAAGAATGTTATCTAGCTTTCGTGTATGGTCGTTGAGGGCAGGTGAGTGCTACGGTAAGTTCTATGGGCTTAGGTGGATTCTGAAGAGGTGAGTCTTCATGGCCACGGTGGTATGCACCCACATACAGTATGTTGTGTTTATAGTGCCTTTATTGATTGATTGATTTTTGATTGAAGACTTTATTAGAAGTTTGCATAGGAAAAGGTACAGTTTCATGACGGTACAGTTCACTGGTACAAGGTCGACTAAAAGGAGATCCTAGAAAAGACTAAGCTTGTTTCCATTGGAAAAGTATCTCATATAACATTGAATGACAGACGGATAGAACACAGTTCTATGCAGTATTAGGAACCAAAAAAAAAAACATACAGTAGGTAAATACAAATTGGGTCAGGGGAGGGTAGGGCTGGGCTATGTTTGTTTTTACCAGTTGCGAACGGCTGCTGCCTATAAGTGGTTTTTCAGGGCGATTTTAAAGGATGCTAGTGATCCACACTCCTTTAAGGCCTTTGGTAAGGCGTTCCAATTTTTTGTGGTATAGCAGAAGAACGAGTTTGACCCTTTGTTTGAGTTGACTCTGGGTTAAACTTGATCTGTGGCGCTGCCTCTGGTGTTGTAATTATGGACATCCTTAACGTTTATAAAGTATTTTGCCAGGTACATGGGTATCTTAGTGGTGTAGTGCACCAGGCCCATTGCAAGTTGCTGTACTCTGTCATCTACTCTGAGCCACCCCACTCTTAACTGGTGAATAGCGGTGAGGTGAGTCTGATAAGGAAGGTTAAGCAGGATCCTAATTAATTTGTTTTGGGCTGTTTGGAGCTTAGTTTTTAGGGCTTGTGGGGCATCCCGATACCATACGTGGACTCCGTAGTCAAAGAGGGGCTGGACTATTGCACCAGCTATGGTCTTCAGTGTGTTGAAATTGACCATCGGGGCGATCCTCTGTAGGAAACGAGTTTGTTGGTTGATTTTATTTATTATTTTAGAAGTCATCTTTTCGCTGGAAAGATTAGATTCAAGGCACTTTATAATGATAGTGCATTACATTCATCCATTCACACATACATTCATACACCGACGGAGAAAACCATGCGAGGCACCAACCTGCTCATCGGGAGCAAGGCCTCATTTACACTTGGCAGCCAAATCCAGCCTGAATCAGATCTGTGTCACATCCAGATGGGAATATCTGATTTGCTCCATGTGAACATGTGACCATTTAAACCAATCGGATTCCAATCCAGATGTGGCACAGATCTGATTCAGACTGGATTTGGCTGACAGTGTAAATGGGGCCTTAGGGGTTCAGAGTCTTGCTCAAGGACTCGACTCTGGGGGAGCCTGGGATCTAACTAGAATCTATGGCCACATTCTCATAATATAATTCGGTTTAGTCGTGCGAATGGGAGGGGTGAAGTTGCCACATTCTTGCATATTTAATTGATACGTTTGCCCTCACACTGCACATTGTCATCCGAAACAAGGAATCACTGAGTCCACGTCAGTCCACAGGACATCTATCTATCTATCTAGGTCGTCCTCAGACGAGCCCTCCATCGTTGTTTCCAGTCATCTCGGTTCTCCATACATCTGGCCAGCTCATTGGTGTTCTGTGTCCCTACGTCTTCCTTGAGTACGTCCACGTATGTTTTTGTGGGACGTCCTCGCGACCGGTGCCCATGCGTTGGCTCCCACAGTACCAATTTGCTGGCTGGAAGCTCCTGGTGTCTTTGGCAGTGTCCTGCTAGTCTCATTCTTCTGGTGGCAATTTTCTCGCTTACCCTTGGTATACCCTCATACAGGTTCTCGTTGGTAACATGTGCACTCCTGTTGATGTTGAGTACTGCACGCAACATTCTAGTGTAGCACCCATTTAGAGACTTCTGCAGGGTTGGCTTCAGGGTCCAGCATTCACTGCCATATAGGAGAACAGACTCCACTGTTGCGAAGAAGAAGCTGAGTTTGATTTGGCGGGGGAGGTTGGAGTTCCATACACTGTTCATGCCGTTCAGGGCCCTCCAAGCGAGTGCCTTCCTTACTTTAAGGTCTTTCTCAGTTGAGTCGACCCATGCGCCCAGGTACTTGAAGTCCTTGACTTCCTTCAACACAGCTCCTTCTGTTGTTGTCAGAGGTGAGTGATCAGGTAGGTTATAGGTGATAACCTCAGTTTTCTTAGCATTTAGCCTGAGACCAACTTTGGCACACTCTATCTCCACCCTGTTCAGGAGTTCTTGTGCTTGTTCCATGCTGTCGGAGAGAAGGACATGTATGTATCCAAGCTGCATAATAATGCCTCCTCCATCTCCCTGTGTTTATTAATTCTTCAAGTTCAACTCACAATGTAACCACAGGACCCCTGAAAAATTGCGGCGCAGGCGTTAGCCAATTTATCTGCGGTCGACGGTCGTAAACGGGCGATCAAAAAATAAAACCAGCGGCGGCGGGAGGGACTCGCAAAATCTACCAGCAATAAACCAGACAGCAAATACTTTTAATAGCAAGATATGAATATCTATACGAAGAGGAGGACGTCAACGTCTCTCTCTCTCTCTCTCTCTCTCTCTCTCTCTCTCTCTCTCTCTCTCTCTCTCTCTCTGGCTCTGCCCCTCGTCCGCTGGCTCCCTCTGCGCACCGCGCGTAACAAGCTTCTCCACTTGGAAATGATTTGGCACAGAGAGCGACAGAGAGAGCGCGCGTGCGAGCAAGGGCGAGAGACCCACACATCGGCCTATATAATAGGCCTATTAGCCTATATATGATATAGGCTACAAGTGGCTCCAGTGGCACTTTCCTTTTATCTAACTACTGTGAGCAACTCCTCACAAATAATACACTATGTGTGATCGAGGGAGCGGTGATCAGAAATTAAATCAATGAGGGGAGGGGGCGGCCAGAATGGTCAGACATCTAATGAGAGCGGACGGTCTGGAGGGGGATTTAACCTTTTATAAATAACTATGGATTTAACCCGCACATGGCTCTATATAGCCTACCACAATGTGTCATTGCCTGTATTTAAAGACGGATGGATTCACACCAACAGTGAAGCGTTTGCTGTAGCGAATCGAAACCACCGTTTTTTTGTGGATTTGCATTCGTTTCTTTGATTCGAAAAAGAATACGGATGCATCTTCACACATGCCCAAACATTGTGTATTTTCCGACAATACGCTAGAGGATTAGTTTTAATCGCAATAAAATGTGCCTGTGTGAATGCCGCCTAAACCTCTTGAGCCAGTGCTGCCCCTGTTTTTTACTATTTTTCAAAAAACATTTTCAATTGGTTCAAATAGCTGATCTACAAGCTCACAACATGTCAATGTAGATCATTTTATGGATAAGGGTTAAGCTACTGGAGCGTCTTGCCCTGAGAATAATGATAGTTCTACAGCAGTTCTACAGCAGGCCTGCACTGCCCTGCAGCACTGGCCTTCCATTCATGATCATTAATACATATGTATTCACCCATATATCCTAGTTCTATTGTAGGCTATACATCATGTCACTTATGACTTATTTGTAATAGAGTCACATAATATAGAGTTTTTGGGCTGGTGAAGATGCCAAGGGCGAGTTTCTGTGCCAGTCCGTGCCTGTTGGTTCTTAATAATGGACAGTTGTGAGCTGTGCGTGACTTTAGAGAGATCATGCAAGCTACAGGAAAACATGTAGCTTCCGTTAGCACAACTTACCCATTGTGGTTGGTATTTAGAATGAAAAGGTGGTGAACCACACAGCAAAGGAGGTGCTGCTCTCTTTCTTTCTCTTTCTCTTTGGTGTGTGTGTGTGTGTGTGTGTGTGTGTGTGTGTGTGTGTGTGGGGGGGGGGGGGGGGGGGGGGGGGGTTATTGTCATTGGTAGTGTATGAGCTGTCATATGCAATATAACAGTAGTGTCTCTACATTTAGGGCAGTGAGGATGCAGTATATTCAGGTGTTGTGAAGAGCTGGACCAAATAACTGCATAAAGAAGTCATTTGTACCTTTATGAATGAAGTCATAAAGGTACAAATGGCTGTAGCTAGACATTCTGATAACATTGAGCTCCAAGAGGGAGATCCAGACAACCAGAATGACCCCACAGCAAGACAAACTGAAGCAGAGGGAGTTTACGAGAGCCTTAATCTCCAAAAGATAGACGATGCAGTCTATGAAGGTCTTCCCACCCAGAAGGAGAAAGATCTACAAAAGTTACGGCAGTCTGGTAAGATTACTGGCTACAAAGCTATACAAGCTTGCAGCGTGTCACTTTGTGCCACGTTGCGAGCTTGTAGGCCTACAGTATGTACAGTATGTACTGTACATCTGTTATTTATTTTTAAATGTTTTAATATTTTTTGCAAACTATTGGTTTAGAAGGCAATTGTAGAATCGGCCTCTGGTCTTAAAGGGATATTTCACACAAAAAGCACATTTTATCTTTTACTCTGGCTTTTGGGAGCATCCCAGACAGTTTTTAAGTTAAATACTATAATCCTATAATACATACCTTTTTCATTTTATATATATATTTATTATATATATCCACGAGTTTCCTACGCCCCATAGTGCATTGCGCAAACGTCTGCACCGAGGTTCCGCCGCCGATTTACAAGCTCACAACGGGTTGCATCTGCGACGCGACGTGAGCTTGTATGTCTGCTGTTAAACCCGGAAGTTTGGTCCTGATAGTCTCCAGTAAACTCCCGCGGAAACTTGTGGATATATATATATAGATTTAAACAATAAGCAACTTAAAGTGTCTGGGGTGTGACAGTTTCGCTACTCACCAAAACAAATACAGCTTTTGGGAGTTGAAAGCCTACTTCCCTTACTGGAAGCACTCTGTGCCCCCCACCTCATGTCTAAAATATACTTTTTGCCCAGAAAAGAACATATTTCACCGGAAGGTGAAAATCTGGTCAACAAGATCTGTAGGGCGCTTTGGAGTTGCTAAAACTTCAGGCGAAATATTTTCTGTCCAAAAAGTATATTTTAGGTGAGGTGAGGGGTTCCGAGTGCTTCCACTAAGGAAAGTAGGCTTTCAACTCCCAAAAGCCACCTTTGTTTTGGTGGGTAGCGAAACAGCCTTTTTTTCCTTCCTTTTTTTTTGGACCAGGCTAGAGGGTGCACAGGCTTTCTGCGGGTGCAGCGGATGCAAAGTGACGCAGCGTTCAGGAGAAGACCGGCTTCAGTTCCGAACACCGTCTTGATGCTCCCAAAACAGGCTCATCAATATGTCCGTACAAGGACACATTTGTCTGTGGCAAAGACTTGGCTGCGTCCGTGGAATATTTTAGATTTTCTTCTTTACATATGATTATATTTCAATCATAAGCCCCAATTACTGAATGTCAATTTCATTTTTTTATTTTTGTTTTATTATTTTCAGACTAGTTAAATATTTCAGGAATGGTTTGATGTCAAACTCCTGGTTCAGACCACAAAGAGCTATATAATAGAGATAATGAATATACGGTAAAACATTTCATGTTTGTAGCAGGCGGCGCTCCAGATTGCTTCCTCGATGGCAGGAGTCATCTCCATGCTGGCTTGTGGTGGACATTGTTGTCAAACATTCTTTGTGCCACTGAAATGTAAATGATTGTACAATAATATTACCAGAAACACAGAGCTGCTGTGGCCCTGAATGACCATAACACATCTGTGACTCTGAGAGTGTTCAAATGGAACCAAATGGACCCGTAGGCTATTCCATTTGTACACTCTCTGAGTGAAGGGGGTCCTTGCATTAAACATTTGAGAACAAGTGGACTAATAATGTGCCAGACAGTGTCATAGTAAATACGTGTCACACATATGCTGATCTTCTGATCAAACCTTATTATGGTATGTAAAATAAAAACTAATAATATAGACACTGTCACTGTCTCATGTCATGTTATTCACCAACAATGCCTCGCTGGCTCGCTTCCTCACAGAAGCTGAGCACAGCTGCCTTTTTGGGTTGCCTGTTAAAGTGCCACGTGCGCACATCCCCCATTTTAGGCACCAGCCAGACACAGCATGTTGTTAAGGTGCAGCAGATGAGGAACAGAAGAGTGGTGCAAAGTGTATTTATTCTTGTTTATTTGTTCAATTGGGAGGGGAGCCTGGGTGCCCTTAAGGGATTTTTATTTAACTTTTAGGGCTACATAGCGGTGGTGCCCCTATCCGACCTGGCGCCCCCAGGCGAGCAACTGTCTCACCTGTACCAAAAGCCTGCACTGTGTGTGTGTGTGTGTGTGTGTGTGTGTGTGTGTGTGTGTGTGTGCGCACGTGCGTGGACTAAGGCTGGGCGATATTAGGAGTACCTTCGATATTCGATAACGTTGTTGAATACCTCAATATCGAATTTACTCACGTTATTAGTAATGCTTTTTTGCATGTGCTACGTGCATGCATACAGTATGTGTCTGTTAATTAATTTGACACAGTACCTCATTTCAAGCTGTCTTCGTCGATATGTATACCTCGCATGTTGATACCTCGATATAGGTACATTTTTGATATATTGCCCAGCCTTAGTGTGGACGAGCGTGCATTTTTGTATTGTTAGTCCTTACCGCTAAAGCATTGTGCAACCAGCCACATGTATATGGTCACATTTACGGACGTGGAAGGGGCCGTCAGCGGCTGTCTCTGCTAAATGATGTGCAGCCTGCAAGCTACTTCAGGAAGATAGGCCTCCACTCGAGAGGTTTTCACACACATGTGGGGCCACTATGTGGGCCATGTATGTGACGTGTCAAGATATTTTGGTGGTCTGTTCTTCCTCTTGCTGTTCACTGAGTACTTCCTCTTCCAGTCAATAGCAGTGAACTGTATGTGTTTATTTGCTCCAACCACAACCAGTGTTCTCTGCTTTCCCTAAGGCCGGCTTTACACTGCAGTCAAATCCAGACCAAATCCGATTTTGATTCTCAAATCTGATCTTTTGGCCCGACTTTTCACACTGCATTTGCAAGTGACAAAGATCTGATCTGTGCGTTCTGACTGATTTTAACAGTGTCAGCCCAAAGCTGCCCTGCGTCTACATATCTGCTTTGGTTACCGTGGTAACGACGTCGGCGTCATGACGTCACGTCACAACGTTGACGCTAGTTGATCACATGTTCAGGAAATGCGACATCACAGACAAGCGACAACAAAAACTTTTTCTCTCCTTTTCTTCACTCTTGTGTTTCGCTCTTCTCTCTGGTTGTATCTATTTAGCTCACATGTTTTCTCTCTCCTCTCTTGTTTTTCTCATGTGCTCAGCATGCTGTAATATACGCTGTAATCAAATAGTAAATAATAGCGCTCTGTAATGACGTCGGGGCTCCGCACTCGGGTTGTGCAGGACAAGTGACGCTTCACGCTTGGCCAGTTTGATGTGGCTTGCATGTGACCTGCATATAACTCAATGGGGTGGATGTGGTTGCTGCTTTCAGACTGAGTCAGATGTCCTCAGATCCGATATGGATCGGATTTGAAACTACCTCTGGATGTGGTTTTTCAAAATCGGATTTCATGTGACATGAATGTGACCTGTCTGGATTTAGACTATTTAAAAAAAATCGGATTCCACTTTTGATGTGACTCAGATCTGATTCAGGCTAGATTTTAGTGGCAGTGTAAAGCCGGCCATATGAGTTCACTTCTCCCCTAGAGCAGGGCTGGGCAGCATCTTTTTCCAGGACTGTACTGGCTTTGATAAAGTGAGAGAAGAACCACACATGGGCCCGATTCATCAATCTGGTCGTAAATAGGGTGTATTTTTTTCCTTAAATTTCATCTTAAATTTCAGTAAGTCCAAACGTCAGTCAAATTCATCAAGCAGTGTGTATATCCCATTTTGTGCTTATCCACAGGTGTATGTCATGATGAATTTTGACATACATTTAAGTGCAAAAACAAGGGTAAAAACGAGAGAGCAGCTTCCATAGTACTTATGGCAGGACCATATATGGTAGAGAGCATGACTAAGCACTTTATGATCTGGGAACCTATTCACACCATAGGCTACTAGAAATGAATCACAACTTAAACTTAGCTATGCTGTTGAACTTAATTGTCTTGTCAAAAAAAAAAAGAAAAAAAAAAGAAAAAAAGAGAGAGGGAGAAAAAAAAAAGAATAGGCTGCCTATTTTTTCTTCTCTATAGATCGGCACATTTACAAGGCTACAATTAGTCCTCAATCACAAAATAATAAACATGGGATGGATATTATAATCCTTTTCTACTGAACATTGCCAAAAAGATAATGTTGAAGGAATATAGGCCTACAGTATGAGCTGTGACACGCACTGCTTTCTGATATGGACCAGACCAGCAGGTTGCGAGCTTTATTGACTATTTATCCTATATGTACTGAGGGGAAATGTCACTGTCCCGTAAAGCCACATGTATTCTTATCAGACCGAAGGTAAGACTTATTTTGCTTTTGTGTGTAGCTTTATGTGTTGATGTGATCAATAGGCCTACAGTAGCCTAGTCTATTATAAATTAAAGCCTAATCAGTGTCGCGACGCCCCCCACCTTCTCACCGGCAGACGGAACTTGAACTTGGACTTGCTGCATATAAAAACTTCAACTTGTCTCGTCAAAAAACAGAGGAAAAAAAGGAAAGAAAGAAATGTCGGCGACACATTGACAACATGATATGAAATGCAACTATTCTGATCCCGCAGATTTCAAAATGGATGCTGAACGTAATGCTCTAATGTATAGAATGTAATAGAATACAGTGGTTTACAAGGTTCAATCCATCACGGAATAATACACAAAACAATTATGTGGAAATATCCACGAAGTGAAACGCTGCTTCATCAGAGGTAAGAATATAGGCTAGTGGCAAATACAGTAGGCCTAGGTAGTGCAGTGGGTCTCAACCAGTTGTCCAGGGACCACAGTGATGTGCTGGGGTTTTCTGGTGGTCTCTTGCCAAACAGACCCTTGGGCCTTTATAGATCCTTAACTCTTTAAAATGAAACCAAATGGACGAGTGCGGGCAGTCATCATGCGGTGCGTGAGTGGTCCCCCATCGGCGGGTCCATTTGGTTACAAACTCAGTGACAGCTAATCCACAACTGAATATGTAATTGTTTGACAATTGACATATTATTTTATTTTTTTAAATACATGTGTTGGCACATGTTGGGCAGAATGGACTAATACATATTTTTATTTGATGTTTGGCATAATTTAAAATTGATTTTGCATGAAGAAAAAAGCATTCTAAATATACACCGTGGGCTGATGGCTTATTTCCCGACCGAAAAAAGCATCCTAAATATAGGCAAAGGTTTACACCATGGTCGGAGGTGGTGTATTTTCCATCGTATTTCCAGCACAAATCCAAGACCAAAATACAATGATGAATTCGACCCCCAACTTGAGAATCATCCTAAATGCCGGTAAGAACAAAATATGATCGTATTTTTGGTCTTAAGTGCTTGATGAATCGGGCCCATTGGATTATTGAAAGGAGTTATATATTGGTGATTTATGTTAAAATGCATTAATTTGTTGACGGACTGCTTTACAGTAGGGTATTTTTTTTAAGGTGTAATGTTTATTTACTGTAATGTAAATGTGATGTAAATGCAATGTGTTATAATTCAGAGGTAACGTGGATGAAATATTTGTGTTTGTGTGGGAAGGAATTAATTGGACATAAATAACTAAATTTGGATAAAAAGTAAAACATACATAAAGTTTGATTTTGATTCAGATAATGAAGACAGTAACATTCAAGATAGTTTACTATTTGTATCCAATAGTTAACTTTGCAAGCCTCTCATCCCTGTAAGATGTGTGGAGATATTTATGCTTTTCCAGACTTGACAAAGAAGCAGAGACAGAGAAGGAGACAGAGGAGAGATGGTCCAATTGAATGTAACTAAGAGGGCTTGTATCTTGTTTTTATCAAACAGAGAAAATGCGTCGCAGAATTGTTGCTGTGTGTCTGGGGATGCTGTGTCTTCTGCTGCTGGGTGGGAACATAGGCCAGGCCGTGCACTGTGAGTATTCCATGTCACTAAACTACCACATCACTCACTGTGAGTATTGCATGTCACTAAACTACCACATCACTCACTGTGAGTATTCCATGTCACTAAACTACCACATCACTCACTGTGAGTATTCCATGTCACTAAACTACCACATCACTCACTGTGAGTATTCCATGTCACTAAACTACCACATCACTCACTGTGAGTATTCCATGTTACTAAACTACCACATCACTCACTGTGAGTATTCCATGTTACTAAACTACCACATCACTCACTCAGATGCATCTGTAAAAAAGTAATATCTTGACTGAGTTTTCTTCTAAAGGTGCATTATCATGAAAAGAAGCTTTCAGACAGTTTAATCTCACCATTTGTTGTCCGTTGCAGCAAACAACCTCGTCTTGGAGAACAATCAGCTAAAGACAGACAACAACAACCTGACCCTGGAGAACAATCAGCTAAAGACAGACAACAACAACTTGATCCTGGAGAGAAATCGGTTACAAAGTAAAGTTAACTGTCTTAAGAATGTTACATTTTGATTCAGATAATGAAGACAGTAACATTCAAGATAGTTTACTATTTGTATCCAATAGTTAACTTTGCAAGCCTCTCATCCCTGTAAGATGTGTGGAGATATTTATGCTTTTCCAGACTTGACAAAGAAGCAGAGACAGAGAAGGAGACAGAGGAGAGATGGTCCAATTGAATGTAACTAAGAGGGCTTGTATCTTGTTTTTATCAAACAGAGAAAATGCGTCGCAGAATTGTTGCTGTGTGTCTGGGGATGCTGTGTCTTCTGCTGCTGGGTGGGAACATAGGCCAGGCCGTGCACTGTGAGTATTCCATGTCACTAAACTACCACATCACTCACTGTGAGTATTGCATGTCACTAAACTACCACTCACTGTGAGTATTCCATGTTACTAAACTACCACATCACTCACTGTGAGTATTCCATGTTACTAAACTACCACATCACTCACTCAGATGCATCTGTAAAAAAGTAATATCTTGACTGAGTTTTCTTCTAAAGGTGCATTATCATGAAAAGAAGCTTTCAGACAGTTTAATCTCACCATTTGTTGTCCGTTGCAGCAAACAACCTCGTCTTGGAGAACAATCAGCTAAAGACAGACAACAACAACCTGACCCTGGAGAACAATCAGCTAAAGACAGACAACAACAACTTGATCCTGGAGAGAAATCGGTTACAAAGTAAAGTTAACTGTCTTAAGAATGTTACAGCAAGTGAGAAAGATTACAAACCTCTTTAAAAGAATATGCATTCATGTATTGCCATTTGAATTATTGTCACGTATACATGGTATAAAATGTGACTAATCCCACATTAGTACTGATTTATAAAATATATCACAGAAATATCATGTAAAAAGAAAGAATGTCTTTTAATAATAAAGTTGCAATTTTCTCGAACATACACGCACACACACATTATATAGACTAGAAGCTCGGCCGCCCTTCGGGCGGCCGAGCGTCTAGTCGGCGACCTGGCCAACTCGGGAACGATGTAAATAGAGAATGAATGCCCCGCCCTTTAATGCAATCCCCATTATACCTGTTGTCATAGGACCCGTGTTGACCATCTGTTTGACTGTGTCCATGTATGCCCATATCTGTCTGACTGCGTCCAAGTTATGCCCATATATGGAGATCTCTGTATCTGCCTGACAGTCGGCCGAGCGTCTAGTCGAGGACCGGCCTACTCGGGAACGATGTAAATACGGAATGAATGCCCCACCCTTTAATGCAAACTCCATTATACCTGTTGTCATAACCTATTTTGACCATCTGTTTGCCTGTGTCCATTTATGCCCATATATGGATATATCTGTTTCTGTCTGTCTGCGTCCATTTTATGCCCATATATGGAGATCTCTGCAGACACAGTGCCGATTCCGGAAGACCCTGATGTCAGACAACAGCTCTGCATACAGAGAATCCAAACTTTTTGCGCTGGGTTCCGAAAAATTGCGTATCGGGTCGGGTCAAGGCCGGGCACTGCACTACCTGCTGCAGCAGGGAACACGCGCGCTGAATTTAAGCTGGTGGGACGAACGGTTCTCAAGATACGCGGATTACATACATACATTACATATATATACATACATACATACACACTCACAGAGATCATGTCACAATGAGTCAGCGCTTGCTCCGGAACGGCCCGATGTCAGTCATCTCCGCATACGGAGATTCCAAACCTTTCGTGCCGGATCTGAAAAACTGTGTATCGGGTCGGGTCGAGGCCTAGCTAAGAACGTAGGCAAAGGTCTGAGCTATCTGCGTGCGAAATTTGGAGTCTGTAGCACCAACCATGTGCTGTCAGGGCTCTTTCATGCGATTCGGGCCAATTCGGATTCGCGTCCATTGACTTCAATTAGTAGTCAGGACTCTGCATATGGAGATTCCGAACCTTTCGCGTTGGTTCCGGAAAACCGCATATCGGGTCGGGTCGAGGCATAGCTAAGAACGTAGGCAAAGGTCTGAGCTATCTGAGTGCGAAATTTGGGGTCTGTAGAACCAACCATGTGCTGTCAGGACTCTTTCGTGCAATTCGGCCTCGGCTTCAATTAGTAGTCACGATACAGTGTATTTACATATAGACTACTGTACATACAGGAGTGTGCACACCACAGTGTGCGTGTGTGGAGTATCATAACATTGAAAATCCAGAAGTAAAATGTGTTTGTTGTTTAGATAAGTCGTGTCCCAGTGGATGGAAGAAGTTTGGATGCCGCTGTTACTACAGATCTACTGAGAAGAAAAGCTGGGAGGAAAGCAGAGCACAATGTCTGCAGACAGGAGCAGATCTGGTGATCATTAACAGTCAAGAAGAACAGGTTAGTGTATCGGTGTGTGTGTGTGTGTGTGTGTGTGTGTGTGTGTGTGTGTGTGTGTGTGTGTGTGTGTGTGTGTGTGTGCGTGCGTGCGTGCGTGCGTGTGTGTGTTTTACATAATTTTTATCCCACGATTTTGAAAACCATTTGTCACCCAGTGCCAATTGCCTTAACTGTAATCCTGGGCTCTGCTCTCCCTTGGCTCAGTTCGGGGAGGGCCCCGAACTGAGCTCATGTTTCCTTCAGTGCATGAGGAGTGAGCAGGCCATTTCTTATCACCTGACAGGGGGAGCTTCCCCGGTTTGACGTATAGCGTGTTGTTCCTTTCCCCTTCATCAAGCACCCCGGCTGGCCAGGGGGAGGTGTTATACAGGATTATTGCATGTTTTTGTGAGGGTATCTACCTGTAATGAGCTCCGAGTTACTGAATGCCCCTTCACCTCTTAGGGCAAACCCCGACGCCGTCCGGAACCCCCAGTGGGGTGCTAAACCCACCAAGTTACCAGATCTTTTTTAACAAAACACTATCACTAACACTACACTATACCTTTAAGTTAACACAAACAGGTGTTATAACCTTTCTCATTTGCATAAACCTACTATTACACATATACATATACATATTTACATATTTACATTACATATACTTATTTAACACTAACATAAATACACTTCTCTGAATAAAAGCTGAGCTATCAATGAGACCCTCTTTAACTGGTGAATATTATTACTTTCTACAGCAACTATTTATTTTAGAGACCAGGAAATGCACCTTACTTTAGAAATGTAGACCATAGGTCTGAATGGAGAATGCAAAACCACAAAGACAATGTAAAGTATGAGCTGGTACCTTGTAGCTATCACCCAGGGCTGTTTATGGAGAGAGGCAGCTCGACTTATTAGTACAAAGAGCCCACTGCGGACAAACTGTCCGTCCGGTTAGGGTGAAGGGATTTGTACTTTATTGTCCGCCGAGCATACCCAACTGACACCTGCCCGCGCAGCGTCAGCCTCTGAAAAGGTGAAAGACTTTTAACTTAAGAAAACACTCTTGTTGATTCTTACCAAAGGTCTAGTTCAGCTCCACAGCCAGAAGTTACTTCGAGTGCCTGAAGGTGTTCAAAACCTTCCTCCCATGAGTGCAGCCTTCCCTGTGGGGAAGGAGAGAAAGTCAAACCTTAAAAAGTTGTAAACTCTTAAAAAAATGACTTCAGACAGACACCAGATATAAGTGAATAATAAAAAAGCTTTAGTGGTAAAAACAGTTACAAAATATAAAATCACCAATACAGTAATTGGCAATGAAAATAATAAAGAGAAGTACATTATAAGTACTTGACTAAAAACAGAGAATCTAACAGAGTCAAAATCTCTCTAAGTAGACAGACAAGAACAAGTGGTGCAAAAATTGCACTAAGTACAAAAAGGTAGGCTTCCTTCCAGCCCCCGAAGGGGCTGGAGAATAGCTACAACAACTCTCTCACTCTATGACAACTCACAACTCTCAACTACTAAAAAACACAGACTAAACAGGAGACACGAAGCAGTCTCCTTTAAACAGAAGTCCGTCGCGTCACACTTGGCGTGATTTACACACAGAACATATTTTAGCACACACACGCTGTCACGCGTACATGCACGTACATGCCCTCTCATGCACAGCCTGATGCAATCGAGACGGTCAAGGTGAGACCAAACTGGGAGTCGTCCGTTCTCACATCAGAAGTCTCTGGGAAACTGCTCTCCCCCAGGATGTCATATCTCATGTTGACAGATAAGAGATAACGGCTCGTTAGCACAGCCCAAAGGCTAGGGAATCCTCTGATACGGACGGGCACCTGTCTTGCTCACGCTCAGTCCAAGGTGGGTTTCCCAGACAGAGCGCGCCTCGTAGATGCAGCTGTGTTGGCAGTGTGCCACAGCATACTTTCGTGCTGTGAGAATGTCCCATGTTTGTTGCAAACACACATTACATACAGTATATGAGAAAAGCAGCAGCTCTTTTGACTAAAAACCTACTTCTCATGTATTATAAAATGATGAGAAGTTTTCTACACAAGCAACAATGTATATATGCATTTATACTACTACACCAAGTATTTCAATATATATTTATGCCCTTCTTTCACACTAACATATAAGGATTATATCTGGACATAACTTTACTTGGCTCTTCTGCTAGCGGCGAGAAGTGTAGTTTCGTTTCTCCCTTCGCTTCCCACTCCTGCCCTCCTGGGGGGCAGAGGTCACAGGTGAAGCTGGAGCTGGGTGGGGGCAGCCTGGGTTTGGATATAGGGGTTGTATTGCTTGCATTGGATAATATGCAAGTTGTGGCATGCCCACGGGCACCTGGGCAACTGGTGGAGATGGAGGTGGCGGCATGGCTTGACGGTCAGCCTTGGCAGCATCAGCAGGAGTTGGAGATGGCTGTCTCTCTGATCCCACAGACCCTCGGCGCTTCTCCTGGTGATGACGGTCCTTGTGGCGGTTGTCATGCTGGTACGGCTTGAAGGACCTGGGTGCCACTTTCTTGGGGTCCCGGGCCGGAGCCCCAGGGCCCCTAACACTACCCTACTCAGAAAGGCCCTTTGGCCAACCCCTATAGGGTATCGGCGCTGATGACGTGGACTAGGGAACACACCCCCAGCGCCCATAGCGTCCCCCGGCGGGAATCAAACCCAGGACCTTCTAGCTGTGAGGCAACAGCGCTACTGACTGCATCACCGTGTCCCCTTTAGTCAAGTTTTTAATTTGTTGACGAAATGTCAATATATTCAGTCTTACTTTTAGTCATCATAGCTTATTGCAGCGGTGAAAGCCGCTTCCAAGGAGTGGCTTTGTCTGTCCCGTACATGTTTTTTTGAGGATTCCCATAGATTCCCAAGGAGTGGCTTTGTCCTGTACATGCAGAATTGAGGATTGGTCAAGCTTCACATGACAATTTGGCCCTCCAGACAAAATCATTAATTCATTCAGAATTCAGAATTCATAAAAATATAGACCTAAAGCACATAGAAAGTATAGATCTAGAACAGAATGTATAGATCTAGAACACAGATTTCATAGCTCTAGAACACATAGAATAAAAATTCACCGCTTCACTTCGAACCAAGGTTTGATTTTTTTTCTATTTAGTTTTTGTCATGATTATAATCGTTCGGGATTTTTGAGTGGTGGTACACCGTCTCCTTGTGTATGGGTGCGCAGGGGCGTCACAAAGGGACTGGGACTGAGTTACTAGGGCCCAAGATGGAGGGGCCTTAATTATTTTATACTTTAACTATTGAAAAATAGCAGATATACAAGCTCACAGCACGGCACCAAGTACCGCGCTGTGAGCTTGTAGATCTGCTGTTTTTGAAAAGTTGTGAAAATCTGTGCAAATCTTTGAATATATGTTTTTTTTAAGCAAACATTTGTAGTCGTTGAAGAGGTGAACAGCTTTACCACCATAAGACAGTTGTTTCTTCTGTGAGGCGGGGCGCACAATGTGATCCTTGACATCTCCATGGTGAACTTTCATTATAAGGGGTCTGGGTGGCATGCCGGCATTCCTGGGTTTGCCTAGGCGATGCCCACAGTCCAAATGTGGTTCTTCACTGAGACTTAGTACATCCAGAACCGTGGCACAGAACTGCCTGGCGTTATTCTTTTCTTGGCCCTCATCGACCCCAACCAAAATTATGTTCAAGCGACGACTGCGTCCCTCCAAATTTAAGCACTTACTTTTCAAACTACGATCTTCAGTCTGTAGCTTTGTCACTGTGGTTTCCAGACCCATAACAGAGGAGCTCCATTCTGTAGCAGCTACCTCCAAATCATCAGTGCGTTTGGTATTCTGAGTGCTAGTAGTCTGTAGAGCACTGTCCGTGGAGTGTAGCTCTTGGCGAATGGAGGACAATTCTTTACAAAGGGAGGAGGTTTGGCTGTCCATTTTCGTGCCCAGCGCCGCTATTGTGGCCATGATCTTGTCCATAGAGGCTGAAGGGGGAACGTCGGCGTCGGCGTCGTCGTGTGGCAACGGCTGAGCAAAGGGGTCGATGGGGCCAGCCTGCCGCGGTGTGTCGGATTTACCCCGCAAATCCTTCTTCTGAGACGCCAAGGTCTTATCGGAGGAGGGGGTGAAATGTCATTTACAGGAGGCATGGCAGAGGATTCGACCGCAGCGGCCACACAGAGGTTTTCGGTCCGGTCCCGGTTCCTCCTCTGAGCTGCGTTCGCCATTATTAATCACCACGCTGTTTGTATCCTGCGAGTATGCGTCAAAAACACCGCAAATACTGAACTAAAAAAGACGATTTGGCCCGAAATACTTGACCAGCTGTTGTAGAGTAGTCTTAGCTTTGTGTAGGCACAATTTGTGGTTTGTTTTATGCCCTAAATCACATATTAAATAGTGTTTGCCAGCAGAGCTCGACAAATGTCTCGTAGGCGGTGCCTCCCCAGCAAACATTTGTAACTCAAATTTTGCTTCTGGGGGTTCCCTGGAACTAAATATTTTGAGATGGCGGTGCGTTGCCAAATACCGGTACATATCATTTTGGGGGTCCTTCGCATGAAAAGGTTTGAGCACCACTGACATAGAAACATAGAAAAAAAACCTTCAAAGACTTTTCACGTTTTTTCAAAAATAGCAGATCTACAAGCTTGTGAGCTTGATCTGCTATTCTTCAATAGTTAAAGCACAAATAACGCAGTGAATCCTTGTACCCAGGGCCAAGAATTTGGTGCGACACCCCTGTGGGTGCGTGTATGTAGCCTGAGCATTGTTTTATTTTATGTATTAATTTATTTTGTAAGCACACCATACAGTTTCAGTTAGATATAGTTTATTTGTTTAATTTTTTTTCAGTTAACGAACATGTGTGTGTGTGTGTGTGTGTGTGTGTGTGTGTGTATGTGCGCGCATGCACGTGTGTGTGTGTCTGTGTGTGTGTGTGTGTGTGTGTGTGTGTGTATGTGCGCGCGTGCACGTGTGTGTGTGTCTGTGTGTGTGTGTGTGTGTGTGTGTGTGTGTGTGTGTGTGTGTGTGTGTGTGTGTGTGTGCGCGCGCGCGCGCGCGCGCGCGCGTGCATGCACACGCTCATGCACGTGCATTTCAATTGTCCATCATCCTCATACATACATGTGATGAAATGAAAACTTGAATGCATTGGGGGAAATTCATTGTGGTTCAATCATCTTATTGTACAATTTATCAGGACTTCATCAAAGGATTGACCCAAGAGGACGAATATACTTCATGGATTGGTCTGAACAGGACTGAGGGCACATGGTCCTGGGTTGATGGAACTCCTCTGACAACACCACAGTGAGACATTTTACACATGTTTCTATTGTAATTCTAACAAAGTCACTGTATGTCAGTGACTGAGTGGATGTGGTTGTCAAGATATGATGTTGTTTACTCTGCAGGTACTGGGAGAGTGGAAATCCTGATAATGATGAAGACAAGAACTGTGCAGCCTACTCCTCCTCCAGGAGAGGATGGTATAATAACTTATGTTCAAGTAGAGCGTACCATATCTGTGAGAAGTGAGGTTTCTCTTAACTCCACTGATGAAACTGCAGCTTAGTCTTCTGCTTTTTGAAGTTAAACTGAGAACAGTTTGTACAGAAGTACAAACCGTTGTAGCCACGATCACATTAATATAAACCACCAACTGTTATTGCTTAGCATGTTTATTAATTTAGCTTTAAACGGAGATGAGACTCTAAAGGCTGGTTTTGTAGTTTGCTTCCTGGTTCAGATTAAAAACTACAGCCTGGTAAAAACATGTCAGTCTGCAGAAGACTGACCTTATAGCACACCGTGATGTAAGCCAGTGGTTCCCAGAGCTTTGAGCTCAAAAAGAGAAATTAGATGTTTGCCCGGGACCAAAACTAATGAAAATAGCTGATCTACAAGCTCACAATGCAATGCTTTGTGCTGTGCACAAGCGTAATTTGATAGGGTTTTTGGGTTTTAAAAACCCAAGGGCCCCCCCTAGTGGCGAAAATAAAATTTGTTTTTAATAGGCCTAAATAAAAATATACGCCCAATGCGCCCATATCTACATAAATTCATACTAGGATATTATATGTATTTAGTAATTTCCAATATATTAGGGGTAATCATTGTAGTTTGCGCTTAAATCGCAGACCCGGGCCCCTTTGCTCAGGGCCCCCTTGATCCGAAAACCCATGGGGAATAAGGTCTAATTTCGCCACTGGTGCTGTGTTGTGAGCTTGTAGATCAGATATTTTCACTACTTGTTCATTATTGTTCTTTTTCTTATTTCGTGGCATTTCTTAGGTGTGTTTGTTTGTTTTAAAATGTAAAGACATATGTTTCTGAACAAATTAGATTTTTTGAGGATTGGAAAACAAACAATATATGTTTATTTAATTGATTTCTTTTTTTAATGTAGGAATAGAAAATGGGATTTTTACTCGAGTAGTGACCCATTTGGTCCGTGACCCACAAATGGGTCTCGAACCGATGTTTGGGAAACAGTGATGTAAGCAACACAGCTGCATAATGAATATTCTATTGAAGGTTACAACTGGGGTGTATTCTCTCCACTGGTGGAAAAATACTCTGATGTTTTACTTAAGTAAAAGTATCAGTAATACTTTACTGTTGCCTGTATAATGGATTTATATTATAAATATTTTATAATGAGATAATCAATACTTCAATATAGAAATGCTCTGTTAAGTAAAAATGTATAAACATCTTTTGAAAATAGCAGATCTACAAGCTCACAATGCGCGGCACAGTATTTTCAAATAATCTAAATATAAAGAGACATTAAGTGGTTAATAGGTTCAGTAATACAAATCTAAATCTACAAAGTAGTAACTAAAGTCTGGAAAATAGTAGTGCAGTGAAAGAACAATATTTGCCTCTGATGTACTAGAGTATAAGTAAAAGAAAAATCATACTTAAGTACAGTACTTGATTAAATGTACTTAGTTACTTTGATACTCTCATGGTCATGGAGTAATGAGAAATAAACCCTGAGGTGATTAGGGTGTTTATTAGACCCCGGTGCATAGCGGAGGGTCCCTGATATCTGATTTTACAATGAAAGTCAGGGGTCTTCAAGTTCAACAGGGGGTCTAGGACCCCTAGGGGGTCATCAGAGTTAATACAGGGGGGCACGCCAAATATTTGTGTTAGAGGACAATTATTTTTATATTAACAATTTGAATCCTCGCATCTCTATTCTGAGGAGAACTTTAGCCAATAATTGTCGATCTACAAGCTTGTAGATCGACTATTTTTGGCTTCAGACGGTTACATGTCTGAAAATACACTTTAACATGAATCCAACATAGACTGATGATAGTGCTGTTAAACAAGTCATGAATCTATCTGTGAAATCTATGAAAACGTTTAATCTGCAACACAATGTTATACAGACAATATATAGCCTACTGTAGTAGGGGGTCCCTGCTTGATCTCTCTCTCAGCTAAGGGGTCCTTGGCCTGAAAAAAACATTGAAACCCCTTATGTAAATAATTAAAGGATGCTGAATGTATTCTTATCTTTGATGTCACCTTTCTTGTTTACCTTTCTCATATTTTTATACTGTTTGATTTAGCTTTGTGTTCTTCTTGTTCTCCCCCAATGGAAACAAGCCATAGCTCTTTCTTGGGTTTAAATCCTATTAGTAGACCTTGGATCTGAACTGTACTGTGCTGTGCTTTTCCTATGCAAACTGCTAATAAAGTATTCAATCAATCAATCATCCATCCATGATTATTCTGTTTTCACCCATATATACTATCTGTTTTAACGTTTTAAATGACAGCAGGACTCCCCTCCGGCACAAACAAAAACCTGGACATTTTCCTTGTGCATGAAAACAAAACAAGTTATAAACAGTGTACCTACTCATATAAAATATATGTCTCATAATTGCCCAACTCACCTTTTGGTCAAATTGTTGTTTTTTTACTCTCCACACTTCTGCATCATTGTGCCATCTATTGCCTGTATGTCTGAAGCCAATCACAATGCTTTTTAAAATCCAAAATCACTTTCTGCCTTATAGTTACTCCCATTTATTCCAGATGGAGACACAAAAGCATCCAGCCGGAATCAATTCATTATAATCAAATTATTGGCATAGGAATGCAACAAAGACAAAATAAATATTATTGAACTCTTCATGGGGTGAGTAATCAATCATTTTTTGGATGAACTATTCCTTTAAGTTAATGTTTTGACTTGGGCAGGAATGATGAATGATGAATCAGCAGATAAACGTGACTTCTCATGATGATTTATTATTTCTTCTTTCCTGAAAACATTAAGAATATGACGTAGGTAATTATATTATGCTAAGGACTGATGTGTTACAGACTCATCAGCTTGTTGCAGGCTGCCAGGACCTCTGGTCTGAAAGGTCCTAATAAAAACGGTATGATAAAACAATCATTATTTAAACAAGTTGAACAGAGACTCTTCACATTGCTTGGTGATTTCAAAAGAAGATAATTATCAGATAAGTGGAGTCCATGCTCAAAACCTTAGTTCCACAATTAGAGTTTTCCAAAATGTCTGTATACCAGTGGTTCCCAAACTTTTTAGCTCAAGACCCAAAAGAGAAAATAGACATCTGCCCGGGACCCAAACTAGTGGAAATAGCAGATCTACAAGCTCACAACGCTTCCCTTCGTGCCACGCTGTGAGCTTGTAGATTGGCTATTTTTTACTACTTCTTAATTTATAGTTTTTCTTTAATATAGGGAATTTCTTAGATATGTTTGTTTGTTTCAAAAAATATACAGTTATTCAAATTGTTATATTAAAAAAAGAGGGGATATATATATATTTGTTATTAGTTAGTTAGTTATAAGTAGGAAAAGAAAATGTCAAGTCATGAAACATAAAAATGTCCCACAAATGGCCCACAAATGGGTCCCGACCCACTGTTTGGGAATGCATTCCGTTGTATCCACGTCCTCACATGTGTGCGCGTGCACGTCACGTGCACAGACTGGAATCAGCAGACAGAACAGAGGATATTGGTTCCAAACTTCATAATCCTGATTTTATTGTTCAAATGTTGCAGGACAAGATAAAACAACACATTGCAAATAAACACACACACACACACGCACGCACGCACGCATGCACACACGCGCGCTCACACACACACACACACTCAAACAACAGTGTGTATTAAAGGGGATTTTTAATACACAGATTAAGGATCTGGTGTCGATAAAAGAAAGTTCAAACAACACATACGTCCGTTTATTAAAGGAAACGTCCACCCTGAAGACGTCCTTCACATGATGCTAATTCTCTACTTCAGGTTCTCAACCTTTACAGGCCGGGACAAAATAGCCGATCTACAAGCTCGCAATTGAGACCTTGTAGAATGGCTATTTTTGCCTCTTTCTTGTGTTATTTGACAATCTGACAAAAGTTTTTATAGTACCATTTGTCGATTACTTTTGATGCAGGTATTAAAAAAGTCTTAAAAGTCCTTAAATTGTCAAGTCGATGTCATCTGGGGACCCCCAACCCAAATCATGTGGGGACCCCGACCCACAGGTTGAGAACCATTGCTCTTGCATGAGGATGATTTCTCCTTTTGTAGTCTTTACGCCATTTTGTAGTCAAACAGGTGGCCGGTCCCCTAGTCTAATTTAAAATTGGTTTAAATTGGTATGATGGTTTCTTTTGGTATTCGTCTTTTACTCTAACTCGTAGCGCAACTAGGGAGAATAAACCAATTGATTCACATTATGTGGGGAACAAAAACCATTCAACTCCAACCAGAACCACCATTTAGTTTACTGAACCCACCACCAGAACCACCGTTTAGTCTTTTCTCAAGCTTATCACGCGGCTTGGTGATCAGGTTACCGGGCTTTGCTCCTGGCTTTCCTCTGCGGAGGAAAGTCTGGTGATGTGAGCTTAAAGTGGTGGCGCCATAGTTTTGTAATTTTTCTGTTTTGTATGTGTCTATGGAGTTGACATCACTCTAATAGACCACCGGATGTGGTTATAATATGCAAATACTGTATGTCTTCCCTGAGTTTATTTTTGGTTTCTTCCTGAAAGCTGGAAGCCTCAGAGTCAAACGGCCCGGTTGAAATACACCGCTTCAATGACATCAAAAAATCAACCCCTCCCCTTTTAACCATAAAACAACAGCTACTGTGTGGGTGTGGCTAACATCAGCTGGGTCACCACCCACCTGAAAACCAGGCATACTTAATGAACAGGTGGGTGTGGCCACATAAAAACATAATTTTAACACTTTCTGTAGACTTTTTTGAAATAAAATCTTCCTCCAAGTATAATCATAATACCTGATGATCATGTTTTCGGAGGGAAAATCACGTCACCCTGTCTTTAAGGACGCCTAGAGCTGAAGGAAGCTCTGGTGCAAAACATACTGTATGTTACACTATAGTGTCAGGGTATTAAAACATACTGTATGTTACACTATAGTGTCAGGGTATTAAAACATACTGTATGTTACACTATAGTGTCAGGGTATTAAAACATACTGTATGTTACACTATAGTGTCAGGGTATTAAAACATACTGTATGTTACACTATAGTGTCAGGGTATTAAAACATACTGTATGTTACACTATAGTGTCAGGGTATTAAAACATACTGTATGTTACATTATAGTGTCAGGGTATTAAAACATACTGTATGTTACACTATTGTGTCAGGGTATTAAAACATACTGTATGTTACACTATAGTGTCAGGGTATTAAAACATACTGTATGTTACACTATAGTGTCGGGGTATTAAAACATACTGTATGTTACACTATAGTGTCGGGGTATTAAAACATACTGTATGTTACACTATAGTGTCAGGGTATTAAAACATACTGTATGTTACACTATAGTGTCAGGGTACACCTATATAGATGCTCTGCAGCGTAAGCTCATGTTATGTATAGATTCATGTGCAGGGCTTCTGAGTCAGCAACTTACACCATCTCTACCAGCATGGATAGAAAACCATCAATATTCAATGAGAGATATGGCAGCCACACGGCACATGAATCCTAGAGCTCGCGTAGATCAGTTATTGTCCAATATCCAACAAATTATGAACCCATGCATGCACTGAATCCGGGTAAGCATTTGTGTCGTTTATTAACCTCATAAACCCCCAGCATCCCTAGTCTAGGGGAGGGGAACATTCGCCAAAAAATAGAAGATCTGTGTTAGCTTTTTGTTATTTTGCAGTTCAGTCTTATCAAGTACAGAGGGTTAAATGCTACTGAATTTACAACTAAAAAAAAAGACAAGATTCATCCTAGTGGACAATTTCAGGTTAACTAGTATCCCTAACAAGGTGTGCTTGTGGTTTCAACAGTGTACACACCACAGTCAGGAAGATTATCACAGCACTGCAACACTGCCCCCCAGAGCCCACTGTGGGAAGCACAGGGCTGTGGGACTGATCACCCAAACACTGTCAACATTAGACACAGAGGACTGATCACCCAAACACTGTCAACATTAGACACAGAGGACTGATCACCCAAACACTGTCAACATTAGACACAGAGGACTGATCAGCCAAACATACAGAGGCGTGATTGAGAGAAATATGGAGGGGCAAAATAGGTATTACCACTTGAGCCCCATTTCTAATTGATCTACAAGCTCTATTGATCTACAGGCTCTAAACGCGTCGCCAACAAAAACAGAAAATGTTTGAAAATGTTCGCCTATGATCACATTCCCAAATTAGGGATGCCACGTTGAAAGTGGTTAATGAATGAAGGGCATCGATTTGCGATGAAATCAGATTAATCTGCAAAAAAAAAACAAAAAAAAAAACAGATGGACAGATGTGCATAAAATAAGTGAATGTGGTGTTAAATTTGAACACTAGCTGGTGGCAATTCATGCCATCCCCTGATGCCCCAAATGAAATCCCTGGTCAGACATGAACTGTATTTCAACAACACACAGGGGGTGGAAGCAACTCCTGACTGTAAATCCTGGCAACAATTAATCGTCATGTAAAATGTCATAATGGTGACAGCCCTAGTCATGCATAAAACCAAGTTTGGGATCCCCGGCACAAGATCACATTCCAGTCTGGTCTGGATGAAGCACTCTGAAATATGCACTCATAGCCCTGTTGTACTGGTATTCATTGCATGCTATTTATGAAGAGAGGGCGGTATGCGTTCAGTGGCGTCAGTTTAGAAAAAGCTAAGGTCTGGCAACATGACTGGTGTCTTGCACGCACATGTACCTTAGGGCATGATACATTTATTTTAAGAAGTACATTTTATTTTTTCTCCCGTTTCTTGGGCTGGATATGGCAGCCTGGAATGGTTGTTCAAGTGCAGCTAAACTTGGCATGTTAGTAAACGTGCCACAATTACTGTAACAATAATGCATTGCACCTGTGCAGCTGACCTGCGGAACCTGGGAATATACCATTCTGTCAAGATGGGGAGAATAAAAGTGTGGAGAATATAATTATAATACCTTGTTAACCTACCTTGCATTTGTAGTTATTTTACTGTAATCTAACAACATAACAACCAGCAGATAGACAAGGAGACATTCATGGATTTCTATTTAAAAGTAACTTTTATTTTCCCCCCTGGACTGCTGCATACCCTTGCCATACCCAATTGACGGCCCTGTATGCGTTGCCGGGCCGACGTCATAACCCGCACAATGGCAATGACCGTATAAGGAGATGTTGCTAGGAGAACATGAGGCGTCACGCCATGTGTCGAAACCTCACTAAGCGACTGGACAAGGCTAGGCATTGGACGAGTCTCGTTAAGACCCTCTCAAGAGGCTTGCATGTTAAGAACGAACCAACGTCCGAGCTTCAGGGAAAGAGCTCTATTTCAATGATAGTGCATTACAATCACCCATTCACAAACACAATTCATATACACCGATGAGATGACGGAGGAAACCATGCAAGACACCAACCTGCTCATCGGGAGCAATTAGGCCTCATTTAGACTGGCAGCCAAATCCAGCCTGAATCAAATCTGTCAAAATACAATTAAATTAAAAAACAACAACATTTCAATTGGTTCAAATAAGCGATCTACAAGCTCAGAACGTGTCGACGCAGATCGGTTTAGGGATAAGGAATAAGGCACCGACGGAAATAGGGCCAGAGCTTCTTGCAGTGAGAATAGTGATAGTTCTACAGCAGTTCTACAGCAGGCCTGCAGCACTGGCCTTCCATTCATCATCATTAATATGTATGTGCCCACATATCCTATCCTCCCAGTTCTATACAACATGTCACTTATTTGTAATATAGAGTCACATTAACAACTCAAAAGTGTGCTGCAGACTGTCAGGACCTCTCGTGGGAAACTGTCCCAATACAAACTGTGTGAAAACTCTGTTAGTGATGGTTCTCAGGCCTAGATTAGCACAATTTACTCAGTGTGGTTGAGACAGTATGTAGAATGCCATCTCAGAATAAAAACGTGTTAAACCACACAGTCTAGCAATGGAGAAGTCTTTCTTCTGTGTGTGTGTGTGTGTGTGTGTGTGTGTGTGTGTGTGTGTGTGTGTGTGTGTGTGTGTGTGTGTGTGTGTGTGTGTGTGTGTGTGTGTGTGTGTGTGTGGTTTATTTTCATTGGTGGAGTATGAGCTGTCATATGCAATATAACAGTAGTGTCTCTACGTTTAGGGCAGTGAGGATACAGTATATTCAGGTGTTGTGAAGAGCCGGACCAAATAACTGCATAAATAAAGAAGTAATTTGTACCTTTATGAAAGTCATAAAGGTACAAATGGCTGTAGCAAGACATTCTGATAACATTGAGCTACAAGAGTTAGATCCAAACTACGAGAATGACCCCACAGCAAGACCAACTGAAGGAGAGGGAGTTTATGACCGCCTTGACCCCCAAACGATAGACGACGCAGTCTATGAAGATCTTTCCACCCAGAAGGAGAAAGATCTACAAAAGTTACTGCATTCTGGTAAGATTACTGTCACTAAAACTAAAAAAAAGAGTTGGATATTTCAAAAATATCAGATATACAGTACAATAGGCAGCAGATATGCAAGCTCTAGTAGTGTCACTTCGTGCCGTGTTGCGAGCATGTAGGCCTACAGTATGTACTGTACATACATTTCTTTTAAAATGTTTTAATAATCTTGAAAGTGTGCAAACGAGAAGGCAATTGTAGAATCCGCCTCTGGTCTTAAAGGGATATTTCACTTAAATTGTTGTTGTTTACTCTGGCTTTTGGGAGCACCCCAGACAGTTTTTAAGTTGTATATACTGTCCCCCTAATATGCAGGGACCAATTACCTATTCATTATCTGGGTTAGTCAGGCCTTGGACCTAAAGCAGAAACGCATTAAAAACTATAATGCAGTTGTTTTTACTAATATCGTGAGTAATATCCATATCGAGGTATTCAACAACGTTATTGAATATCGAAGGTCTTCCTAATATCGCCCAGCCTTAGTTTGAAGTTACAATAGGAAGGGGCCGTGTCTGATAAAATGAATAATAAATATCTAAATAGTGAATGGAGCAACTTCAAAGTGTCTGAGGCGTTCCCGAAAGCCTGAGTAGACCATAAAATGTAAAAGACGGAGAAGGTCTGCACACCGTCTTGATGCTCCCAAAACAGGGTCATCAATATGTCCGTACACGGACACATGTGTCTGTGGCAAAGACTTGGCCACGTCCGTGGAACATTTTACATTCTATTTGTTACATACCATTATAATGTTCTTATTATGATACTGTAAGCCACAATTACTGAATGTCAATGTTTTTGTTTTTGTTTTTTTAGAATATGTATGACACGTATTTACTACACTATAGCACACTATGACTCCACTGGTACAGGTGCTTCCCAAATGTTTCATTTGCAAGGACCCCCTAAACCATTTGGCAGAGATCAAGGACCCCCTTAACCCTTACGGGTCCATTTGGTGGGCAGAGATCACATTAACTGCTGACAGAGGACACCCAAAACTGTCTGAGTCAACAGGGGGGGGAAAAAAACTTATATTATACTTCAAGTGTCCATCTAAAATACCTTTCCACAAATGTATAAACAAGTGTCCACACAGACAATTATATACAAGAAAACATTAAAAATGCAAAATACGATAATGCAATATTAAAAAGACAAGACTGTTATTGGAATGGTTTGATGTCGAACTCCTCTTTCAGACCACGAGGAGCCATAGAATTGAGATAATGAACACCAGTAAGATGCCCTAAGGATGAGAAGCGACCTCGACCTAAATGGAGAGGTCACGCACATGGGCGTGCTCACATAGGCGAGGGCATTTGCAAGTGTGACTATTGATGACATCAGGGACCTCCATATATGGGCATGAAAGGGATTGTATGATGTCAGACGCCATTGTTCTATGATGTCAGACAAGGACGGAATTCATTTGCAACACCTGGGATGAGGTGTCACATACTGTGACGCAAGCAAAATATCTGGAGGTTTTTATAGTTAATGAACATTTCAAGTATGTAGCAGGCAGCTCTCCTGATTGCCTCCTCCGGGGTCTTTTCCACCTTTTCAATGCCCATATAAGGAGATGTGCTGATACCGTGGCTTGTCTGTTTGAAATGTAGAGCTACAGGATTTAGTTGCATCTAATGTTAGGGTGATGCTGGCTCATGCAGGTGTGAAGGGGTCTGTTGGTCTTTCCTACATACCCCAAGCCACAGGGACATTTAATAAGGTTTACCACATTAGTGGAACTACAGGTGATCACCCCACAGAGTTTAATGGATCTCCCACTGTGGGGATGTGTTTAGGTCTCACATTTGGTCCTAAAGCCACTTTGGGCACAACTAGCACATCTGTAGTTCTCCTCAGGAATATCATGTAAAAAGGTGCTCTTGTTCTGTTCAGGTGTAGAAGATCTCACCAACTGGTCCCTCACATTGGGAAGGGTGTTTAAAGAACACGGCTGGAACTTCTTTACAGTAAACACAGTGTAGAGCAGGGGTGCCCAACCTTTTTTGAACCAAGGTCTACTTTGAAAATTTGCCACCTAGCTGAGGGCTACCAGCCCAAAATGTACCGTAATACCCATTCAATATACACGTGAAAAACAGAAAATATTAATAGGGATTATAACAGTGTACTCACTGTACTGTACTCATACTGTATAGTAGGAATGATTAATATAATAATTATAATAATTATATTAATCATTCCTACTATATTTTCATTCAATAATATTATAATTGAATAATTATATTATAATAAAGAAGAAGAAAGAAGAAAAGAAGCAACTTCTCACATTGGGCATACAGACAGCATGACCATTTATTTCACACTCTGCATACATACTGACAACACACTCGCACAAAATCTGTGGATTATGTCAACAAGTCACTGATAGTTCTCTTTTCTTTTTTATACATTTTCTTTTCTTTTTCTCCTTTATTCCAGTCTCTACCTTAGTGGGAAACCTGACACTGGGAAGAGGAGGCTAGCTTTTCAAAGTCAGGGTTGTATGAGCTGGTTGCAAGCTTTAGGCAGGCCACAAGGTGTTCATCTGTCATTGTGGCTCTGTACTTGGACTTGATGAAGTTCATGTGAGAAAAAGCAGACTCACACAGGTAGGTTGATCCAAAAAAAGCAGTTATGTTCATGGCACATCTCCTGAGGTTAGGATACTTTTCAGGCATTAATAGCTCCCAGAACTCTCCCTTAGTCCCTAGCATTGTTGCCCAGGATTTGATTTCGATATCACTTTGAAGTTTGAGGATCTCGTCCTCCACATCAGAGCTGTCCAGGTTACACAGTGAGGCCACTTTGGGTGCGATGTCATCCACATCCACATTTCCAAATGGAAAACACATGTAGCTTGCAACAGGTTCTATAGCTGCAAAGTCTGTGAAGCGCCTATCAAACTCTGATATGATGCTTTCAACTTGCTCCACATAACGTGTGCAATCAGGCTGTGCTGTGTCCCCACCCTGATGTTGAACTTCTGCTTGCATGTGAGGAAAGTTGCGCAGGTCACTGCGCCGCAGCCGTCTTGCCCACAGTTCTATTCTGCTTTTAAACAAGTTCACTGAGCTGATCATGTTTATCACACATTTATTCTTTCCCTGCAATTCTAAATTCAGGTCATTTAGCTCGCCAGTGAGATCAGTTAAAAACGCCAAATCCAAAAGCCATGTGTTGTCCTCTAGCTGTGTATATTCGACATGTTTACCAAGCTTGAGAAACTCTTTAATTTCAGGCAGCAACTCGCTGAATCTGTCGAGAAATTTACCTCTGCTCAGCCACCTTACATCCGTGTGCAGCAGCAGGTCTGTGTGTTCTGCCTCTGTCTCCTCCATGTGAGCACGGAAGAGCCTCC
>NC_137823.1:17815345-17820345 GCF_963921795.1 Nannobrachium achirus | reverse complement strand
ACTGTGAGTATTCCATGTCATTAAACTACCACATCACTCACTGTGAGTATTCCATGTCACTAAACTACCACATCACTCACTGTGAGTATTCCATGTCACTAAACTACCACGTCACTCACTGTGATATTCCATGTCACTAAACTACCACGTCACTCACTGTGAGTATTCCATGTCACTAAACTACCACGTCACTCACTGTGAGTATTCCATGTCACTAAACTACCACATCACTCACTGTGAGTATTCCATGTCACTAAACTACCTCGTCACTCACTGTGAGTATTCCATGTCACTAAACTACCACATCACTCACTGTGAGTATTCCATGTCACTAAACTACCACATCACTCACTGTGAGTATTCCATGTCACTAAACTACATCACTCACTGTGAGTATTCCATGTCATTAAACTACCACACCACTCACTGTGAGTATTCCATGTCACTAAACTACCACATCACTCACTGTGAGTATTCCATGTCACTAAACTACCAGATCACTCACTCAGGGAGTTTGTTGACTGACATTTTGTATTGTACTGTACCTTACTGTACCTTACTGTACTGTACTGTACCTTACTGTAGTGTACCTTGCTGTGTTGTACCATACTGTACCGTACCTTACTTTACTGTACCTTACTGTACAAGTCAATTGTTTAAGAAGCGCTGTGTTTTTTGATTCTGTGTTTTAGATCTGTTTTTGATTCTATGTGTTCGATATCTATGTTTTTGATTCTGTGTTCTAGATCTATATTTTTGGAGCTGTGTGCAGCTCCCTATATGTGGCTGTGTGGGTCTGTGTGTCTGTCTGTGTGTCTGTGTGTCTGTCTGTGTGTGTGTATGTAGCCTGACTTCGGCGCGTAACTAGTGCCGCACCATTTACGCCACTCGCGCAATATATACATCAAAATGTGCGGCTCGGCCGGGAATGGTGTTCTATTACCTTTCGTTCCGATCCGCCTTACCATGCCGACGTAATCGTCAAAAAACGACGCTTAATTGTCCCCATTGACTTATAATGGGACAATGCAAGAAATCACTTTCAAGTATTTTTCTCTCGTAAACCATAGGAGCTACAGTTTCAAACCTCGGAGAGGAGATTCATAATGATTTTAAGAATGAATCGAAAAATAATTACATCACTCGGCCTCATGGTGGCGCTATAACGGCCCACTTTACGTTTTGCCCCGTAACTCTTGAACCGTAGATCGGAAAATTAAAATTCTTTTTTCCCTGGATTCCTTGGGTCAAGACGCATCTCCCCATATAGGCCACGCCCATTTGCGCCAGGATAGATTTTCCGCCATCTTGAATTTTCTCCAAAACACACTTTTTGCTCCTTATCCTACATATTTTCTTCAAATGTCACAAAAATCGGTACACATGATCTACACACACACACACACACACACACACACACACACACACACACACACACACACACACACACACACACACACACACACACAGCTCCACTTCACACGGGTGTGATTTTACATTCTGTGTGTTCTAGATCTGTGTGCATGTTTGTGTGCGTGTGCGTGCGTGTGTGCGTGCGTGCGTGCGTGCGTGCGTGCGTGCGTGCGTGCGTGCGTGCGTGTGTGTGTGCGTGTGTGTGTGTGTGTGTGTGTGTGTGTGTATGTGTGTGTGCACGAGTGTTGAGTGTGCCTGGCCTGCACAACAACGCCCCTCCTTTAACTTGCGTGTTGTGTGTGGCCACTCAAGGTATTGCCAGGCTACAGGTCAGGGGGTTAAAGTATAATCCAATTTTCAGTCAGAATTGAATTTAGAAAAATCATTTTTCCTTCAATTGCCAGATTTTCTAGCTCCCTACAACAATCAAATATTGGTTCCCCTGACCAACATACCCACGGATATACCTGTCTATTGGGAGCGCTTTCACCGCTCCAAAAAAACATTGCAAATGCCCTAGCCCACCAAATCATAACTTCATCATGACATCGGAAACTTCCCAATGGACTTCAAGCAACTCTGATTTAAGAGGGTTGACATTTATCTAATATAAATCCTTGTTTTGAGTGGTCTCGTGTAATATTGTAATATTTTGAAATATGGAATTTTTATATTCATGAGTTGTATGCCATAAAAAATTTGGAATAATTCACAGAATGTGCAATGTATTTATGAAAGTTTCAAGAAACATATGAACGTTTCAAGAATATTTACTTTGACAAAATATTAAAATGTTCTGAGATTGATCTGTATGCAGTGTTGACAAGTTGTAAATAAGATAAGAATAATAACATCTGCAAAGTATGCAGTGTTGACAAGTTAATGCACAAAATTAACATATGAATAATAAAATATGCAGTGTATGCAGTATTGACAAGTTCGTCTTCTCAAATCAGATTTCCCTCACAGATGCTTGACCTCATCATGAACAGTAGCAACAACAACTGTGTTGATCTTCACCATTTCTGTCCTTTGCAGATCATTCACCCAGTAAGAGCATGACCAACAACAACAACATGGATAATAAGACCAACTACGACAACCTGATGCAGGAGAAGAATTGTCTTCAGACCACCAACACCAACCTGATGCAGGAGAAGACCAGTCTTCAGACCACCAACACCAACCTGATGCAGGAGAAGAATCTTCTTCAGTCCACCAACACCAACCTGATGCAGGAGAAGAATCGTCTTCAGTCCACCAACACCAACCTGATGCAGGAGAAGACCAGTCTTCAGACCACCAACACCAACCTGATGCAGGAGAAGAATCGTCTTCAGTCCACCAACACCAACCTGATGCAGGAGAAGAATCGTCTTCAGTCCACCAACACCGACCTGATGCAGGAGAAGAATCGTCTTCAGACCACCAACACCAACCTGATGCAGGAGAAGACCAGTCTTCAGACCACCAACACCAACCTGATGGAGGAGAAGAATCATCTTCAGACCAACTACGCTGCCCTAGAGCAACGATGTGATGTCACAGCAGGTCAGCAGCTATAGACATGGAGGCGTTACACTCTCACTCACGGACGTACGGACAAGATGTGGCAGTTTAACTGCTACCTACAGTTGCAATCATCATAATATAAAGACAATTATTTATTTAGTTTAAATGAGGGATACATACATTATATGCATGCATGCGCGTGCACACACACACACACACACACACACACACACACACACACACACACACACACACACACACACACACACACACACACACACACACGCATGTGCACACACTATATAGTATATATTAATTTCTATATTGCCATTTAAATCATTGGCAGGTATACAGCTGTATTAAATGTGACTAAACCCACATTACACTGATTTATCAAATCTATCACAGAAATATCATGTAAAAAGAAAAAAATATAAACTCTAATAATAAAGTTGAAAATTTCTTGTACATACACGCACACGCACATCATATAAAGTGTATGTACATAGACTACTGTACATACAGGAGCGTGCGTGTGTGTGTGTGTGTGTGTGTGTGTGTGTGTGTGTGTGTGTGTGTGTGTGTGTGTGTGTGTTTGTGTGCGTGCGTGCGTGCGTGTGTGCGTGTGTGTGTGTTGAGTGTCATTGTCATTACATTGAAAATCCAGAATGTGTGTTTGTTAATTAGACAAGACGTGTCCCAGTGGATGGAAGAAGTTTGGAGACAGCTGTTACTACAGATCTACTGAGGAGAAAACCTGGGAGGAAAGCAGAGCACAATGTCTGCAGACAGGAGCAGATCTGGTGATCATTAACAGCCAAGAAGAACAGGTTAGTGTATCTGTGTGTGTATCTGTGCGTGTGTGTGTGTGTGTGTGTGTGTGCGTGCGTGCGTGCGTGCGTGCTTGCGTGCGTGCGTGTGTGCGTGCGTGTGTGTGTGTCTGTTTAGTTTTAGTCATACTTTAGTCGTCAGAAAGGATTTACTTTTAGTCTGTAGAACTGTAAACTGTAGATTTAGTCGACTAAAATGTATTTTGGCCTTGATTGGTGTCATAATTGCTGATTTTCCCTTACCTGCATGCTGAAAATAGCCAATCTACATCTGCAATTTTCAATGCATAACACCTCAGCACAACCACACATAAAATGACTTGTCTTTAGTTCTCTTTTTTTCACATAATGTTTATACCACAATTTTGAAAACCATTTTTCACCCAGTGCCAATTGCCTAAGCTGTAATCCTGGGCTCTGCTCTCCTTTGGCTAACCTGAGGATGGCTCCGAACTGAGCTCATGCTTCCTTCAGTGCATGAGGAGTGAGCAGGCCACTTCTTATCACCTGACAGGGGGAGTTTCCCCGGTTTGACGTATTGCGCGTGGAAGGAACACGTTGTTCCAAACAGTTCCTTTCCCCTTCGTCAAGCGCCCCGGCTGAACAGGGGGAGGCGTTATACAGCATTACTGCATGTTTTTGTGAGGGTATCTACCCTATGAAACACGGGGAGAACATGCAAACTCCACTCAGAAAGGCCCTTTGGCCAACCCCTATAGGGTATCGGTGCTGATAACGTGGATGAGGGAACACACCCCCAGCGCCCTTAGCGTCCCCCGGCGGGAATCGAACCCAGGACCTTCTAGCTGTGAGGCATCAGCAGTACTGACTGCATCACCGTGCCCCCTTTAGTCAAGTTTTTAATTTGTTGACGAAATGTCAATATATTTAGTCTTACTTTTAGTCATCATAGGTGCGCAGGGGCGTCACAAAAGGGGGGGTGGGGGGGGGTTGAGTTACTAGGGGCCTTAATTATTTTATACTTCAACAATTGAAAATAGCAGATATACAAGCTCACAGCACGGCACCAAGTATCGCGCTGTGAGCTTGTAGATCTGCTATTTTTGAAAAGTTCTGTGCAAATCTTTTTATGTATTTTTTAAGCAAACATTTGTAGTCGTTGAAGAGGGGAACCGCTTTACCACCATAAGACAGTTGTTGTCTCCACCAGCCGAAGGCTGAGGGAGAGTATGTTTTCCCTTCTGTCCGTCCGTGCGTGCGTCCGTCCGTCCGTCCGTGTGTCCG
>NC_137823.1:17630345-17810345 GCF_963921795.1 Nannobrachium achirus | reverse complement strand
TGTCTCCAGACGATTATATATCTGAAAATACAAATCAACATGAATCCAACATAGACTGATGACAGTGCTGTCAAACAAGTCATGAATCTATCTGTGAAATCGATAAGAGTCTAATCTGCAACACAATTATATACAACGTAGTAGGGGGTCCCTGCTTCATCTCTCGCTCAGCTAAGGGGTCCTTGGCCTGAAAAAAACGTTGAAGACCCCTGATGTAAATAATTAAAGGATGCTGAATGTATTCTTATGAGCTTGAATTCTGCTTGTATGCATATGTCGATATAGCTTTGATTTTAGCTTGTTTTTTCTTTCAGTATTTCTTTCTATCGTTTGATTTTGCTCTTTGTTCTTCCTGTTCTCTTTGCCCCCCCTCCCCCCCCCCCCCCTTCTTATCTTTTCTCTTACTGAAAAAAACACAAACAAAAAACACTCACTTCTTTGCTCCTGTAAACCTGTGATATGATAATGAAATTGATTCTGATTCTGAGTAAAAATTGGGTGTCTGTCAGACGCAGTACAGACAGACTGTCTGTCTGTCAAAGGGGTCTTCAACAGGGCGTCCGGGACCCCTAGGGGGTCCTCAGAGTTACTACAGGGGGTCCTCCAAATCTTTGTGTAATAGGATTCTGAGGGGAGTGTGGGGAACATTAGCGAAAAATGGCAGATCTTCAAGCTCACAGAGTTTTGTAGTAGTTAGATGTAGAGGGAAAGAAGAGAAAACCAGGCACTGTACACAACCAATGATCATGTTTAGTATTGACGCTTTAATTGATTAAATAATGTCTGAAAAAACATATTTACATGACTTAATTGAGAAGCTAATAATAATCTTGCATTGATGATAGTGCTGTCAAACAAGTCTATGAATCTAAATGAAATGTAGTAGGGGGTCCCTGCTTCATCTCTCTCTCAGCTAAGGGGTCCTTGACCTGAAAAAAATGTTGAAGACCTCTGATGTAAATAATTAAAGGATGCTGAATGTGTTCTTATGTGCTTAGTTCAGCTTGTATGAATATGTCGATAGCTTTGATTTTTGAGTTTTCAGTACCTTTCCTCTACTGTGTGATTTTGCTCTTTTTTCTTCTTGTTCTCCCAATGCCCCCCCCCCCCTCCCCTCTTTCTGAAAAAAAAAAGATGGAGATTGAACAAAAAACATCCTCTTCTTAAACCTGTAAACCTACATAAAGTTGACAGACAGACACAGACAGACAGACAGACAGACAGACAGACAGACAGACAGACAGACAGACAGACAGACAGACAGACAGACAGACTGACAGACAGAATATCACATGTCATTGCTGTCGGGCAGAAACCTCATATCTCCAAACTGTCAAGAAGTTATTATTGTCACAAAAGCTCATGTTAATACTTCATTAGTTCAACATGTATAAAAAACCCAAAGACACAGTTTCACTAACACCTTAATAAAAAGCTCACCTACAAGCTCACATCGCTACACGTCGCGACACGTTGTGAGCTCAGCTGTTTTCACTACTTTTGCGTGCCATTGTTGCATGATGAAGTAGAGCATTAATTTACAAAATAAAAACATAAAACGTGTGGAGATAGAAGGTTTCCATGTTGGATGGAAGCTGAATTAGCCAGTAGCTATGCCCCTCCCCTAAAAGCTTTTGTCCAATGCTAGCTTAGCAACCGGCAGCTTGCCAAGGCTGTTGCCAATGCAATCCTTGGCAAGCAGGAAGTTATTCTAAGCTAGCATTGGACAAAAGCTTTTTGAGAGGGGCATAGCTACTGGCTAATTGTGAATGATAAGCTGCTCCTTTTTGTCACTGTGTTGTGACAATAATGATAGAAGCTTGTTCTACAGCAGCACCTGCAGCACTGGCCTTCCATCAACTGAGTACAAAGGAAAACAATGGTTTAAATCCTTTTAGTAGACCTTAGTAGATCTGAACTGAACTGTGCTGTGCTTTTCCTATGCAAACTGCTAATAAAGTATTCAATCAATCAACCATCCATGATTATTATGTTTTCACCCATATATCCTATCCTCATAGTTCTATAATTGCCCATGCAACTCACTTTTTGGTCTAATTGTTTTTGTTAACTCTCCTAAAACTGATGCATCATTGTGCCTTATTGCCTACTGTATGTTCTAATAGCCAATCAGAATGCGGTTTACATTCCACAATCACGTTCTGTCTTAGTTACTCCCATTGATTCCGGATGGAGACACAAATGCAATGGGAATCAATGGGGGTACATTCATTATGATAAAATTATTGGCTTAGGAATGTGACAAAGACAAAAAAAAAAGGTTATCCACCTGTTTCTGCAGGAATTTACTGTAGAATTATGTGTGGGATACATCCGGTAAGTATGTAGAAAACAGTGTTAGGGTTAGAGCTGACATACAAGCTCGCGTCACGTCGCAGATGCAACCGTTGTAGATCGGCTCGGCTGCCGACGCCGGAACTGCCGCCCACCTGCTGTGCAATGCATGATGGGACGTCGGAAACTTGTGGATTGAACTCATCTCTTCATGGGGTGAGTAATCAATATAGAAAATAAGCCATTTTGGGGGTGAACGATTCCCTTAACTCTTGAGAGAGTAAAATGAAACCAAATGGACGCATACGGGTCCATTTGGTTTCATCTTACAAGAAGTCTACACAATTAGAGATGGTAGAACATGTGCCTGTTATCTCTCCTTTGGTTCCACCATCAATACAGCATGGATGGAATTGTGGACAGAATGATTAATCCAACGATAACCAAAAGTTTTAGGTCTGAGAGGCTAAATGTCATCAAATGGTTATCCATGGCTCAGATGCTGAATAAATAATGGACCTTGATATGAAAAGAGTTGTTTATAATCTGTTTATAATGTAACAGACAGACTGCCTCAAGTCCATATGTATAACATAATGCAACATGTTTTATAATGTGAGTGATACAGTACATCTGTAAAAAACAATAAAAAATACAAATTCTGATCTTCTGCTTGACACGTCATATACATGGCCCACATAAGCCGGTTTTCCATACCAGTTTTTAGCCCGACACTACACTACCCGACACGACACCGCACCGCACCGCATTTTCATATGTAGGTTTTCCACTACAGTACAATATCCCCCCTCCCACTAGGCCACTACCCTCCTCCCCTCCGCTCCCGAAAGAAAACGACGCCCCTTTCTTCAACATATGGATCTAGGATCTTTCTCTGTAAACAAACACAACGGGGAGGCCAACTTGCGCTAATTATTTTTAGAGATGTGGTGGACAATGTTTTAGATGCCACACACTCACACAGGTCTTCATCAAGTCTACAACTATAGCGACGACTAACATCGGGATGTTCATGGTCAAATAATAACTTTATTGGTCAAACTACACAAAGAAGTAAGCTATAATGTAGAGACTAGTTGCGCTAGCATGCTAGCGCAGCTACAGTACAGTACATAGGCTGCTGTAGATTCTTTTCCCCATTCAACACATGCAGTTACAAATACAAACAGGAGACATCTCACTGAGATCTATATAAAATAACGGATGGCCGACGCATTGGCCGTTGATAATTGCGACTCGCGACGATAGATATAGCCTATATGTCCACTGTTTGTGTAAATTGTGTTGGTTAATATGTTCTTGGTGCTTCGTGGTATCTCTCAACTGCAGGGCTGGGGAACACAATTCTGCCTAATCGACCTCTTTATAAACAGATATATAAAACAAACAGGCTTTGCTTTTATATTTGATTTGCAGTCATGACTGCATACTAAAATCTGTCTCAAGTTGTTGTGTTGAAAGACACAGCTCAGCCGTGAGACTCTGACCAATCAGTATCAGCAGCGTGTATACGTCACTGATTTGGCCTCACTTGGCCCAGCCCGGACCCACTCAAGAGTGGAGCTGTTTTAGTACCTCGTTTTGTACCACTTTCACACCACTCTACCCAGTTCCCTGTAGTAGAAAACCTGACTCAAGTGGGCGGTGTGGTGTGGAGTGGTGTGGTGTTGTTGGGCCTGTGGAAAATGCGCTATAGTGGCAGGATGTGGGCCACAGAGTGACACACATCCTGAAGTAGCTCGCAGGCCGCACATCATTTAGAAACATGTGACCATATACAGTATGTCTGTGGCTGGTGGCACAATGCTTTAGCGGTAAGGACTAACAATACGGAAATGCAAACTCGCTCGCGCTCACACCCTCACACTCTCTGTCTCACACACGCACGCACGCATGCACACACACACACACACACACACACACACACACACACACACACACACACACACACACACACACACACACACACACACACACAGGGCTGATTCAATGTTTGGGCGTACTTAATGATGTCACACGCACGTCGCTTCACACCTACTATACAGGTCTATTGAAATGCATACAGGCTTGTTTCTTTGTTAAACACAAGCATTGGTGAGGTGTCGTTTTTTTTCTTTTTTTTTTCTTCATTAATGCATGCCATGTTTGTGTGAGAGGCGTGACTGCTGCACAGAAACGATATGGGGTGACGGGGGCGCGTGCCCCAGGACTAATTCAACACTGCACACACACACACACACACACACACACACACACACACACACACACACACACACACACGCACACACACGCGCACACACACACACACACACACACACACACACACGCACACGCACACGCACACGCACATAGGTAAAAAGAGTGAGTGAGATAAGTTAAAATATTTGGGCATCTTAATTGTTTAAGCCGTTAAACATTTAACTGTAATCAGTGACAGTCTGTGGATGAGTGTGTCACTGAGGTTTCCTTCCCTGTTGGCCACATAGGAACATTAATCAATCTGTTGACTCTGACATTTTAATGCCAACTCCAAATTGGGGCGTTGTCCTCGGGTGTCCTCTGTCAGTGAGTAATGTGATCTCTGCCCATTGCCTTCATATACCTGTCTTGTTCTCTTGCTATTAAGTGTACCTGATGAAGGCCAAAGAGGCCCAAACGTTGACCACTCCGGTGTTAAATACATTTTGGGACAGGGGTCATCACCATGGTGGACATTTTTTACAAAATTTAATTTTTGCCACGGACATACAATTAGCGGACAATAATATTATCAGAAACACAAAGAGCTGAATGACCTTAACAGGTCTTTTTGCAACCCAGTGCCAATTATCTAATCTGCTACACTCCCTCTGCAAACCTGGGGCAGAGTCCTGCAACGGGTCGGGGCCCCACGGGTACCTGAGAGGTACCCGTGTTTGACAGGTGTTTGGCGGGGTGGCATAGCACAGGGGTAGAGAAACTGTCGTTAGAGCATGACAGGTTCCCGAATGGTTCCCAGTTTGAATCCGGGCTCCCCCTGAGTTAATGTCAAAGAGTCCTTGAGCAAGACTCTGAAACCCTTATTGCTCCAGGTGAGCAGGTTGGTGCCTTGCATGGTTTCCTCCGCCATCGGTGTGTGAATTTAATGCACAATCTAACGACTGCACAACCACCGTGTAATAATGGTGTCTTTTTTGTTAGAAGGCCGAAGGTCACCAGTGTGCAGAACCTGTAGAAATAAAGAACAATCCATTCATTACAATCCATTTACAACAATGATTTATTTTCTCTCTAAATGTTTAGTTTTTTAACCTCTTAAACCCTGAATCTCTATTTGGGGGCAAAAACACACAACGACCGACCGCATGTTTCCCTACATCCCGGCCAGGCCTGCCATTAGTCCATGGGCCATACGAGATGTCGGTATCAAAAAGGTGGCAAAGGTTACCATGCATTTTATAAAAGCTCTATATCTGTAGATTATATTTTGGTATGATAACCCTTTCTGAGACACAGCTAAATTGGTGTTATCAGCCGCTAGAGTTGGTGTCCCATTAACATTACATTACAGGAAAAAACGTAAAGAAATTAATCTGCTTTTAGTAGCATAAGAGGGGTCAAACTAGGGGGTTTTCATGATGCCGAATCCATTGCAAGCATCTGTTTTGCACAAAAAACATTCCTTGGGCTATAAATGGCCTCAGAAGACGATGCATATATGGGTGTGCATTCATGTTAGTCGGAGGCCTTAGGGTTTTATTTCTCATGCTAATCAGTCTAAAAGCGCCAAATTTTGCATAGATGTAGCCCAGGGCATGCTTAGCCCAGGGCATGATTTAGCTAGGGCGCCCGAGTCGTTGACCTTCGGGCTCCAGAAAACATCCACAAAACTCTGAAAAGTGATGACTCATCACTTTTCATCACTAAACCATAGTTTTTCTGGAGCTGTGGTGACCCCGAAGGTCACCGACTCGGGCGCCCTAGCTAAATCATTAGAGCATGCCCTGGGCTACATCTGTGCAAAATGTGGCGCTTTTAGACTGATTAGCACGAGAAATAAAACCCTCTGACAGGCCTCTGACTAACATGAATGCACACCCATACATGCATCGTTTTCTGAGGCCATTTATAGCCCAAGGAATGTTTTTTCTGCAAAACAAATGCTTTCAATGGATTCGGCATCATGACAAACCCCTAGTTTGACCCCTCTTATGCTACTAAAAGCAGATTATTTTTTTGCTTTTTTTCCCTGTAATGTAAAGTTAATGGGACACCAACTCTAGCGGCTGATAACACCAATTTAGCTGTGTCTAAGAAAGGGTTATCATACCAAAATATAATCTACAGATATAGAGCTTTTCAAAAATGTATGATAACCTTTGCCACCTTTTTGATACCGACAACTCGTATGGCCCATGGACTACATAGACCATAATGCCATTTTGCATTGAAAAAACAGGGCGGGTACGGGGTGGTATTTCATTAACTTAAAAGCTAAATGGCCGCTGTGAATATGGTCTGAAATTAACTCTCTTTTAATGCTGATGCTTTTATGAAGAAAATTGTCATGGCAGACCCCTGAGCAGTGTTTGTGTCAGGTTTGGAGCAACTCTGTGCCTGTGGCCCTCGCAGGTCTGCATGTTACACCGTCGGTTGACCCTGTTTTAATATAAACCAACCTGCGTTGTCTCCACTCAGGTCTCAGGTCAGCTGACACGCACGCACGCACACGCACACACACACACACACACACACACACACACACACACACACACACACACACACACACACACAGGAGTAGTATGACAATTAAAGCTTGACCACCCCTCATTCTGAAAACGAGACTAATGACTGAATGGTTCTTAATAATGGACACTTCTCTTGTGTGCTGTGTGACTTGAGATGAGATCATGAAGCTACAGGAAAGCATCTTGCTTCCGTTAGTATATCTTACTCATTGTGCTTGATATAGAATGCCATCTCATAAGAAAAGGTGTTATACCACACAGCTCTGTTTGTGTCTGTGTGTGTGTGTGTGTGTGTGTGTGTGTGTGTGTGTGTGTGTGTGTGTGTGTGTGTGTGTGTGTGTGTGTGTGTGTGTGTGTGTGCGTGCGTGCGTGCGTGCGTGTGTGTGTGTGTGGGGGGGGGTTATTTTCATTGGTGGAGTGTGAGCTGTCATATGCAATATAACAGTAGTGTCTCTACGTTTAGGGCAGTGAGAATACAGTATATTTAGGTGTTGTGAAGAACTGGACCAGATAACTGCATAAAGAAGTCATTTGTACATTTATGAATGAAGTCATAAAGGTACAAATGGCTGTAGCAAGACATTCTGATAACATTGAGCTCCAAGAGGGAGATCCAGACTACGAGAATGACCCCACAGCAAGACCAACTGAAGCAGAGGGAGTTTACGAGAGCCTTGATCTCCAAAAGATAGACGATCTACAAAAGTTACAGCAGTCTGGTGAGATTACTGGCTATAAGCTATACATGCTTGCAGCGTGTCACTTCGTGCCACGTTGCCAGCTTGTAGGCCTACCTGCAGAGTTCGAGTTATACTCCGAGAGCTATGGGGTCCCTCTAGCCGAAAAATAGGGCCCCCATAGTTATGGGGGTGGCCCCCATAGTTATGGGGGCCCTATTTTTCGGGTATAAAGTCGGCTAAAACGAGTATTTTCCTATATTAAATCATATTAAATCAGGTATTTTTCGGTATATAGTCTGGATTTCTTGGTACCAACTGTCAGACAACAAGTGCCAGTTTCATAAAATCATTCAGTTCCCAGAGCTCAGTTAATCTACTTAGTTACTTTACACCACTGTCTACAACAGCAAGCAAACATTTTAGCCCGCGAACCTGTCTACAACAGCAAGTATGATGGTTCCCAAACTTTTTAGCCCGTGAACCAAGAGACATTACTACCTTGTACCAAACAAGTAGTGAAAATAGCAGATGTACAAGCTCACAACGAGTTGCTTCGCACTGTGTTCAGTGCGTTGTGACCCATACAACGTGTCCGCCACATCGGTCCAGACCCCAGTGTTAGGAAACAGCTAGCCTCGGAAACCCAGGCTTCATTGGCGATGGTTCTGGTACACCATAGCCATTAGCCACTAGCTAGCCCAAACGTTAGCCTAGCCATGCAGCACAGCAGCATAACATAGCATTCATTCATCATTACAAGTCTATAGCCACGAGCCCACGACTCACCAGTGAGGACGCCAGGGCTAGCAGAGGGCGATGTTTAATGCCTAGGTTGTGTTGTCTTGGTGTTCTGTATATTCCTTTATGGCCATATTGTTATAATCCACCGAGTCCATGACGCATCAGTTACGCACGGAGAGACAGACGTTCAGACAGACAAGTTAAAAGGGAAGTCCTTTGAAAGCCATTTCCTTTCTGAACAGTGCCCAGAAGCACATTTCAAAACAAGAGCCTTTCTTTTTTTTTTGTCTATACAATCGATCATTCAACACATGTTTATTTTGAAATTGTACTGGAAATAGAAGTAGCCAATAGCTCCTACTTCACGCCACTGATGTCAGAGCCTCTACTTGCCGATCGGCAATATTTTCCCCCCAACCCCCCTTTAGGGGGTGCGGTGGGACGTGGGGGAGGGGGTGCGGCCGCACCCCCAGCACCCCTACTTCCCTCCGTTTAATAGTAGGATTAAACGGTGTGATGTCATTGTTCAGTCTTACTTTTAAGTTTTAAGTTTAACCATCAATATTTGTTCCTTTTCTCACTCACCTCCAATATAAATTTAATTCCATGATATTTACTTCTTTCAGAGGTAGCAAAAGTGAATTGTAAACGAGCTGTTTTCCCCCCTTTCCATTTGCAAATAGGCCTACATTTATGGACTGACCATTTAGTGAAGCCTATAATGATTATAATTTTAATAATGATTACATAGCCTACTTTTATTCTCATAATTATTTATTAATGTGGGTGTGCATGCGTGGTTTGGGTAACAGCATGTGTACAGTATGTGTGTCCACTAAACACAAACAGTGCTGTGTTGCTCAAATTAACTTCACATTGTAAAATGAAGACAAGATTCAACGTATTCTCCTCCACTAGTCCACTCCAGTCCCCTCTCCTCAGCTGCTCACTGCACGGAGCGTTCGTCTCTCTTCTTCCTCACTGTGCAAAATTCAGTCCTCTCAACTATCTCTATCTCGCTAGCGCCCCCGCTACAAACAGTGCAGGCGGCTGGCTGTATTGCACCTATGTTAACTGCACTCCTTGCACTGTGAAACTGAAAATCCTTGTGTTATGAAAATTCGATATTTGCCGGCAATGTATGGTGGGAATACGTTTATCTATTTGGACATTTAGGTATGATATGTGGGACTGTCAGTAAAAAAATAATAATAATAAAAAAAAAAAAAAAAAAAAAAAACACACTTGGGAAAAAAAGAGACCCCATAGGGGTTTTTGACTATGGGGTCCCAGACTTTATCTATGGGGGCTAAGCCCCTACTGGCACCCACATAACTCGAACCCTGCCTACCTGTACATCTGTTATTTATTTTAAATGTTTTAATAATCTTGAGAGTTTGCAAACTATTGGTTTAGAAGGCAATTGTAGAATTGGCCTCTGGTCTTAAAGGGATATTTCACACAAAAAACACATTTTATCGTTTACTCTGGCTTTTGGGAGCACCCCAGACAGTTTTTAAGTTAAATAGTGCCCTCCTATTAATAGGTACCTTTTTCATTTTTTTTTTATATAGATTTAAATCATAAGCAACTTAAAAGTGTCTGGGGTGTGACAGTTTCGCTACTCACCAAAACAAATACGGCTTTTGGGAGTTGAAAGCCTACTTTCCTTAGTGGAAGCACTCTGAGCCCCCCCACCTCATGTCTAAAATATACTTTTTGGCCAGAAAATAAAATATTTCACCGGAAGGTGAAAATCTGGTAAATGGACATTTCTAAGATCTGTAGGGCGCTTTGGAGTAGCTAAAATTTCAGGCGAAATATTTTCTGTCCAAAAAGTATATTTTAGACACGAGGTGAGGGGTTCCGAGTGCTTCCACTAAGGAAAGTAGGCATTCAACTCCCAAAAGCAGTCTTTATTTTGGTGAGTAGCGAAACAGTCTTTTTTTTTTTTTTTTTCTACCAGATTAGAGGGTGCACAGGCTTTCTGCGGGCGCAGCGGCTGCAAAGTGACATAGCGTTAAGGAGAAGACGGGCTTCAGTTCCGAACACCGTCTTGATCCACCCAAAACAGGCTCATCAATATGTCCGTACAAGGACACATTTGTCTGTGACAAAGACTTGACTGCGTCCGTGGAATATTTTAGATTTTCTTCTTTACACATGATTATATTTCAATCATAAGCCCCAATGACTGAATGTCATTTGAGGGCTAAATGACGTCATTTAAATGTTTAAACGTGAACTAGACGTCTAGCTAAAACTAGTTTATCAGGGGTTTAAAATGGCAATTTTTTTCAACGTCTATACATAGACTAGACATTGTATCAACGTCATTTAAACGGCTACATTTCGCCGTTAGCGGCCGCCGAAAGTAGTGAAAATGATGGCAGCCAGCAGGGTTTAAAAACACAATTTCTTGGTTTGACCCTGTACCATACACGTTGTACCGCAGCTGATGGAATTTATTGGCATTTTATTGCTGATGGTGTTTGACATAGGTGGCCAGCGGGGCTCGAACTTGCAATCTTTTGGTTCAGACCTACACTAACCACTAGACCATGGCCGCTGATACAATTGAGGAAGTATCCTGCACTATTAGTATCTGACATATCGCCTCCCACTGTTCGTTTTAGGTCGGTGCATTTTGTTTGACAAAGCAAACTAACTTATATTGATGCATAAAGCTATAAAACTGGGGAGACAGCCGTGTGTGTTTGTGTGTGTTGCTGTCAGAATGAATTATGTAACTCAAAGAAGTAACGTATGCTGTCATGAGCAGCACCACGGCATTATGCCGTTATTTATTACACTTTTAGAATTTTTCAAAGGACTTATTGCCCAGCTTTTTTAGACGGCTAAAAGACGTGCAATGGCCAGAAAACTGCTCAGTGGATGCAAACTACAACTATTAAGGTAGAACCGGGAGATCTAATCATTTCAAGCTATACTGTTAGCATCCGATAATGAACAACTTGATACAAATGTAAAACATATGTTATGGTCTAAACATCGTTTTCATCCAAACATTGACATATCGTTCAACTGGAAACGTCAAATGACTACTAAAACTAAACTAGACTATATAGTGATCTTTAGCTCTTAAAATTACTTTAGTCCAATTTGAAAATCAGGTGTGCAAATTAAAGCTGTTTTTTTAATCAATAAGTATGGAATAATGGATTAAATGCAGTCGGCTAGAATCGGTCTATATAAAGACGTAATCTAGCCAGTTGAAATTCCGGGTAAGCACAAACCAGAGGTCTAGATTGCAGGTCTTGTGCTCATGGGAATGAATATACGGTAAAACATTTCATGTTTGTAGCAGGCAGCGCTCCAGATTGCTTCCTCGATGGCAGGGGTCATCTCCATGCTGGCTTGTGGTGGACATTGTTGTCAAATTGCCATTTTTGCCACTGACATACAAAATGAGCGTACAATAATAGTACCAGAAACACAGAGCTACTGTAGCCCTGAATGACCATAACACATCTGTGACTCTGAGAGTGTTCAAATGGAACCAAATGGACCCGTGGACTTGTATTGTGCCAGACATATACAGGTAGTGTAGTAAGTGTCACACATATTCTGATCTTATGATCAAACCTTATTATGTTGTGTAAAAAAGAAAATCTATGAATGCCATGATGTTTTTTATTTCTCTTATTTTTTTCAAGTACTGTAAGTTTAAGTGCAATTTTGAAGTACCTTTAATTTTACTGTAGTATTTCCAAATTCCATTACTTTTACTTCTACTCCACGACATCTCAGAGAACTTTAGCTAGTAGTTAAGTAAGTTTGATTATTATTAGATTACTTCTCGATTTGGCTCTTTTCTCCTGCTCTTCTTTCCTCTGTTTCCTCACCTGAAGGCTTATTGTCTCTTCATGGTGCGTGCACCGCCGCCGTACAACTTACTTGTGCAAATTACCTGCAATAACAATATTGTCACTGTCTATTTTAACATGACAGAGTCTCATGTCATGTTTATTTACCAACAATGCCTCGCTGGCTCGCTTCCTCACAGCAGCTGAGCGCAGCTGCCTTTGTGGGTTGCCTGTTAAGTGCTGCGTGCGTACATCCCCCATTTTAGGCACCAGCCAGACACAGCATGTTGTTCAAGTGCAACAGATGAGTAACAGAAGAGGGGTGCAATGTGTATTTATTCTTGTTTATCAATTGGGAGGGGAGCCTAACCCTTTATTTTATTTTTAGGGCTACATAGCGGCACCCCCATCAGATCTGGCACCCCATGCAACTGTCTTCCATGTACCAAAAGCTGGCGCTGTGTGTGTGTGTGTGTGTGTGTGTGTGTGTGTGTGTGTGTGTGTGTGTGTGTGTGTGTGTGTGTGTGTGCGTGCATGCGTGCGCGCCTGTGTGTACGTCTGTGCGAGCATGCATTTCCGTATTGTTAGTCCATACAGTTAAAGCTTGCGCAACCAGCCACATACATATATGGACACATTTTGCTCAATGATGTGCAGCCTGCGAGCTACTTCAGGAAGATAGGCCTCTACTCGAGAGGTTTTCACACACATGATGTGGGCGATGTATGTGACGTGCCAACATGTGGGGCCACTATATGTGGGCCATGTATGTGACGTGTCAAGATGATTTAGTGGTCTGTTCTTCCTCTTGCTGTTCACTGAGTACTTCCTCTTCCTGTTAATAGCAGTGAACTGTGTATGTGTTTATTTGCTCCAACCACAACCAGTGTTCTCTGCTTTCCCTGAGAGTTCACTTCTCCCCTAGAGCAGGGCTGGGCAGCATCTTTTTCCAGGGCTGTACTGGCTTTGATAAAGTGAGAGAAGGATCACACATTGGACTATTGAAATGAATCATATAGTGCTGACTTATGTTAAAAATAGCATTCATTTGTTGACAGACTGCCTTACAGTAGGGTATTTTATTTTATGTTTTAAAGCTGTACTGTATCACTCACATTATAAAACATGATGCATTATGTTATAAATATGGACTCAATGCAGACTGTCTGTTACATTATAAACATTTAACAGACAGCGTGTAATAATAAATTATGGATCTCTAAATCCATAGTTAAAATAAGACAAAGAGCCAAAGGACTATATTTCTTTAGATTGCTGTATTCTTGAGAGAGCAGACAAAGAAGACAAAACAGTGCGCATATCATCCTAGTGGTATGCTCGATAATCTCTCCCCACCCTAACGGCAGGACAGAGGATTCTCTCTCTTCCAAAATGGAAGTTTAACATGTATATAAAGAGTACAGTTATGACAGTAAGAAGTCGTGGAACTTATTCATTTGTTCCCATATCATAACAAGGAAGTAGTAGGAACTCATTGATTCGTTCCTATATCATAACAAGGAAGTAACAGGAAGAAAGGGACACGTAGTGCTTGGTAATTTTCCACCACTAGTGACTTATATCATAGTATCACAGTATATCAAAACATGATTCTATTCAGGGCATTCAAAGTTATTATGACCTTTAATCAGTTTGCCTGAACCTACAGTATGCGACCAAAATGTGGTCTCTTATACTGTGAGTTCAGTTCATAATAATATCTTATATGGTCATATGAGCTTCATACACCAATAACATAAATTATGTATCATAATTTATCCTAACAATCTATCCTTTTAATTTTTGTATGAGGTTCATATGACCTCCATATTAAACATTTTATCAGGGTAATAATAATAATAATAATATGAAGACTTTAATAATATTTAGAAATTCAAATTTTCAAAAGAGAACTGTAATAAATCCTTAAAGTTAAAGAAACTTGACACCAAATACAAATATTTCATCGTTTTTTACAGATGAAATGAAGACAGAATTAAAATTGAATAAACAGATAAAAATAAAGAATGAAAAATGAAAACCTGTAATAAAAGATTAATTAAAAAAAGTCCATAAGTCCAGTGATCGGATGACGATGACGACGATGATGGTGATGATGACGGGGACGATGATGACGGTGGTGGGGCAGTGGAGAGACGGCGGTGAGGACATGCAGAAGCTGTGGGTTCTTCTGGGTCTTAGATTGCGTCTTCTTTCAGGTGTTTCCTACGGGGGACGAAACCTGGCCAGTTTACTGTTTCCAAAACAATTTAGTTCAGAACTTCAGGTAGCGTTTGTACTACATGGCTGTATTTCAACAGTGCAACAGAAACTCACCGACCAGGCACCATTTTACTGGTGCCGCTGCGGTGGATTGGCTCGTGCACTGGTCTGGCCGGGCCTCAGGTCGTGGTTCGTCTGCACCCCATCAGTCAGGTGGTTTTCGATGATGACCCGATTCTCCTTCCCCACACTCTGCATTCCTCTCTCCGTCCAGTCTCAAGCCCATGTAAACAGAAATATTTCAAATTAAGTTTCAAATAAATCTTAAATCAATGAAAAACCAAATTAAATAAATTAAAATCAAATCAAAATGAAAATATATTAAACAATTAAAATATATTAAACACTCCCCTTCTTGTTACAACTTATAGTTGTGACATAAAAGTTAAATCAAATAATTTAAATTGTTTAAATCTTTAATTCATGCACTACAGTACAGTACAGTGGGTACAGGGGAGATAGGGACAGTTTGAAACTGTCTGTGATAAGTAATACGCCCTAGGTGCGAGAAAGGGACCTTGTGTCCTTCTCAGCAATGGGGTCTAATTTGGTTGTTATGGTAACCAGGGACGTAACGTTCCAAAACAGAGATTTCTGGGTAATGAAGTCTTAACAGTAAAAGAACAGGGCAATTAAACAAAATACCATAGACAGTAAACAATCAGAATGTTTACGAAAAATAGGAGAAAGGAAAGTCTAAACAGGGACATGTTCCCAAAACAATTCTCTCACACACAGACCATCTGACCTTGACAGATCCAGGTGGTTTCTCAGACAGGCACACATACGCACACACCTCAAAAGGCATGAATCACAGTCACACGCACGCTCACGCACGCACTCAGGGAGTGAAAGAGATAAGGGTCAGAGCGACATTTACGCACACACAGGCGCTTGCCCGCACTCACACATACAGTGGGCACACACGTTGACGAAGAGAGAGGTGGGGGTTGAGCTCACACATTCCACCTCAAACCCACGCACGCACATGCATGCACGCACACACATACAGTAGCCTACGGCAAACTCATTCTCACAGAGAACTCATCAAATAAATGAAATTATACTATAATACACACCCAGAAGCCTCTGGAGGTTTTAAATCTTAACGTTACAACATATTATATTAATTTAGGCTAGTTCCTGACTCCCCTGCCTGCATCGCGACTGCAGCAAGGGAGTGAGGGACAGATAGAGTAAACAGGAATTATCGATACTGTAAACGACCCATAGTCCTATGGATGGCTCTAAAGTCTTAAAGTTACAACAGTTTAAATTAATTTAGGCATCAATAATTTGAGTTAGTTATTCTAAATCTTAAATCTTAACTTTAATTTCTCAGAGACATTTTAAAACGTCTTAAAAGTACTTAATATTACAGAAAACAGAACTGGTCAGTAACATAGTCAAAGATAAAATATTTGTTTCTCAATTTCCAATGGCTGGGCCAAGCCATGAAAGTGAGAGACCTAAATAAACACAGTATTATCGGTACATAAACAGATAACTGACAAATACTGACCATTTCATATGGTCCAGTCATAACAAGCTATAACCACAAACTGACTATGAGCACGGTTTTAATCAGGCTGACTAGAAAGCACACGCCCTAGGTTGTAAGCCCAACATATAATGACCATTCATAGGGTCCAAACAAACTGACGACAAAAACAACTGTACCGTAAAAAGTTAAAGTCTGAAAATCAGTATTGTCTCTGCACTCCTCATCACAATGAGAGAGCGAGAGCACGAACCAGAGATAGTTAAAAATAGATTAAAGGTGTTGTACATACACCCTGAAACAAAGATGAAACAAAGAGTTTTACGACCATCTGTATCTAGTAGATAAGGATTAATTTACGACGCGTGTCAAACCAAAACATTATTAGGAGCTATCGGACTCCTCCAACGGAGAGAGAACATAATTCACAAATCATATTAATTATCATTACATTAACATCGTTAATTCAAAATTCAACAGACACGACACGTTACGGGGACTTAGTAAATATGTACTTATCTTAATCACTTAGGAATTTGCCGATGCGTGGAAATCCCAAAGCAGCCGGACACGGGGAGCGTCGGTGGAATATCCAGCCTTTCGTCACGGTCCGGTGCTGATGGATGTCCACGCGGTTCCACATTAATCCAAAACTCATAACACTGTTGTCAAATAAAATTCCTTTGTCTGAAAATACAACAATGTAGAGATAAATTCCAATTTTGGCTGGTTCCAGATACGTGTTGAACATTGTTCCACCGGGGGAGAGAAAGTGAACTTTAAATGGCCTGAACACTTTATCCGTCCCTCAGTCGGCCAATGTTGACAAACAGTATCCGTCTCGATGGACCAATTAATAATAAATTATGGATCTCTAAATCCATAGTTAAAATAAGACAAAGAGCCAAAGGACTATATTTCTTTAGATTGCTGTATTCTTGAGAGAGCAGACAAAGAAGACAAAACAGTGCGCATATCATCCTAGTGGTATGCTCGATAATCTCTCCCCACCCTAACGGCAGGACAGAGGATTCTCTCTCTTCCAAAATGGAAGTTTAACATGTATATAAAGAGTACAGTTATGACAGTAAGAAGTTGTGGAACTTATTCATTTGTTCCCATATCATAACAAGGAAGTAGTAGGAACTCATTGATTCGTTCCTATATCATAACAAGGAAGTAACAGGAAGAAAGGGACACGTAGTGCTTGGTAATTTTCCACCACTAGTGACTTATATCATAGTATCACAGTATATCAAAACATGATTCTATTCAGGGCATTCAAAGTTATTATGACCTTTAATCAGTTTGCCTGAACCTACAGTATGCGACCAAAATGTGGTCTCTTATACTGTGAGTTCAGTTCATAATAATATCTTATATGGTCATATGAGCTTCATACACCAATAACATAAATTATGTATCATAATTTATCCTAACAGCGTGGTAGAACAAGGGTCTTCAACTTTTTTCGTATCAAGGTCCATTATTTATTCGGCATTTGAGCCACAGACCACCATTTAGCATCTCAGACCTAAAGCTACTTTGTTATCGTTTGATACGAATACAATTTTGCCCACAATTCCATGCTGCATTGATGTTGGTATACCAAAGGGGAGATAACAGGGAAACTTTGATCAAAATAACAATTCTTCTAGTGCAGATTTGAAATATTAAACCAAATGGACCGATCTTGAGAGCATAAAATGAAACCAAATGGACCCGTAAGCGTCCACTTGGGTTCATTTTACACTCTCAAGAGTTATGTTGAAGGTTGATACAGTATTGGCCTAAATGACTGGTTGTATGCAGGGGTCATCAATATGTCTGTCTAAGTCGAAGACTTGGACTTGTCCGTGGCTACATTTTGAGTTAATTGCACTGTACCTCTTGATCTTTTTCAACCTACAGGAAGTCTCTTCACCAAAAATAGCCGATCTACAATCACGTTTTGACACGCTGTGAGCTTGTAGATCGGCTATTTTTTGCTAATGTTCGCCCCAGAGCAGTGATGCTGGGGTTTAAGTGGTTAAACACCAAGTATAAAAGATATTTTCGGTCATCCTATAATGGAAACAGACATTCTCAGGTTCTCAAGTTTTCCTCGTTATACTGTATCTCAAAGGGAATGATTTACGTATTTATTTACTGTAATATGACATGATGTAATGATAAATGTAATGTAAATTCAGAAGTGTGTGTGTGTGTGGGGGGGGGGGGGGGGGGGGGACAGTAATATTTAAGATAGTTTACTGTTTGTATTCAATAGTTATCTTTTCAAGCCTCTCATCCCAAGATGTGTGGAGATTTATGTTAGGAGACAAAGGAGAGATGAGGGACACTAACAGTTAGAGGAGTGATTCTTTTCATGTGTAAAAGTATTTATTTAGAGAGAATGTTGGACATCTAAATCATTTTTAGACGTGTTTTTTGTCACACAGAGAGAAGGCGTTCCAGAGTTTTTGCTGTGCTGTGTCTTCTGCTGCTGGGTGGGAACATAGGCCAGACCGTGCACTGTGAGTATTCCATGTCACTAAACTACCACATCACTCACTGTGAGTATTCCATGTCACTAAACTACCACATCACTCACTGTAAGTATTCAATGTCACTAAACTACCACATCACTCACTGTGAGTATTCCATGTCACTAAACTACCACATCACTCACTGTGAGTATTCCATGTCACTAAACTACCACATCACTCACTGTGAGTATTCCATGTCACTAAACTACCACAACACTCACTGTGAGTATTCCATGTCACTAAACTACCACAACACTCACTGTGAGTATTCCATGTCACTAAACTAACACAACACTCACTGTGAGTATTCCATGTCACTAAACTAACACAACACTCACTGTGAGTATTCCATGTCACTAAACTACCACGTTACTCACTCAGGGAGTTTGTTGACTGACATTTTGTAGTTGTGACAACTAAAGCCACCACAATATTGACCCAAAACGTTATGAGACTTCTTTTGCTTTTTGTGGGCATTATTGCATCTGCAAAGTATGTGGTGTGGACAAGTTAATGTACGTAAATAAGAATAATAAAATCTGATATGCAGTGTTGAAACGTTGATCAAATGTCTTGACCTCATGAACAGTAGCAACAACTGTGTTTATCTTCACCATTTCTGTCCTTTGCAGATCATTCACCAAGTAACAGCATGACCAACGACAACAACATGGATAATAAGACCAACTACGACAACCTGATGCAGGAGAAGAACAGTCTTCAGACCACCAACACCAACCTGATGCAGGAGAAGAATCGTCTTCAGACCACCAACACCAACCTGATGCAGGAGAAGAACCGTCTTCAGACCACCAACACCAACCTGATGCAGGAGAAGAACAGTCTTCAGACCACCAACACCAACCTGATGCAGGAGAAGAATCGTCTTCAGACCACCAACACCAACCTGATGCAGGAGAAGAACCGTCTTCAGACCACCAACACCAACCTGATGCAGGAGAAGAACAGTCTTCAGACCACCAACACCAACCTGATGCAGAAGAAAAATCATCTTCAGACAGCCTACCATGCCCTAGAGCAAAGATGTGATGTCACAACAGGTCAGCAGCTACAGACGTTACTCTCTCACTCACAGACGTACGGACAAGATGTGGCCGTTTTCATAGTTAACAGCGACCTACAGTTGCAATCATCATAATATAAAGACATTTATTTATTCAGTTTAAATGAGGAATACGTACATTATATGCATGCATGCACGCACGCACGCACACACACACACACACACACACACACACACACACACACACACACACACACACACACACACACACACACACACACACACAAGCATGTGCACACACTATACAGTATATATTAATTTCTGTATTGCCATGTAAATCATTGGCAAGTATACAGCGGCATTAACCCACGTTACACTGATTTATCAATCTATCACAGAAATATAATGTAGAAAGAAAAAATTATAAACTCTAATAATAAAGTTGCAATTTTCTTGTACATACACGCACACGCACATCATATACAGTGTACGGTATGTACATAGACTACTGTACATACAGGAGCGTGCACATGTGTGTGTGTGTGTGTGTGTGTGGAGTGTCATTGCATTGAAAATCCAGAAGTAACATTTGTGTTTGTTGTTTAGACAAGACGTGTCCCAGTGGATGGAAGAAGTTTGGAGACAGCTGTTACTACAGATCTACTGAACTTAAAACCTGGGAGGAAAGCAGAGCACAATGTCTGCAGACAGGAGCAGATCTGGTGATCATTAACAGTCAAGAAGAACAGGTCAGTGTATCTGTGTGTGTGTGTGTGTGTGTAGTCAGGTCCACTATGTCAAGAAATGTTTATTCGTTCAAAATTTGTGGGGATTTGTAAAACTATACATCTTTGGAATCTTCAGAGCATGGGGAATCCAAAAATCTCTGTTTACATTTGCACAGACACCTGCAAAGCCGCCATTTTGGACGTTCAAAATGGCAGACATAAAATAGCCTCGCAAGCCATCCCGAGTTACGTCATCACCAATGTGCTTCCTTTCTCGGTCTGGTACTCCTCCCATCGAGTCTCTTTATGAGAAATAGGTTTCTCAATTTCCAATCAAAAGGCTGCATTTCGAGCGAACCCGCCTCACACCGCTCCTGATTGGTCGAGCGGCTGCTACAGCTCTCGCATTTTGACAACAAACATGGCGGACCCCATGTCCGATGCGAGTTCACAAATCGCAAATAAAAGCTGCATTAAGCGAAGTTTTATCTGAAATCAACGGCATCTCATAACTTAAAAACGAACAACAGTTTGCACCTTTGGAATTTCTGTCTGGAAAAGACGTATTTGATGTTCTCCCGACGATGTTTTGATGCGCTGATGACTACTGACTGGACCTGTCAGTCAAAGTGAGTAACTACGTCATTGCGTAATGCATTGTCTACGGAGGACTCCCAGACTCTCCCCTGGGAGAGTCTGGCTGTTGCGAGGCTAGACATAAAATACATCATTCGTGCTATCTTGGCTTCTAGACAACCTAGAAACATAATTAAACATACTAATCCTATGTTTTCTGGGTCAAGGAATACAATAAAGAACTCAACATTGTGCTCAGGAATAAATAAAACCAACAAACAAAGATAAATGAAAACCATAGTCTTTTACAGAATGTGACATGTAACTGTATTACATAAAATACATTCAACTGAAGTTAGGGTCAGGTTTAGCAGATTGAGTCTACTACTGTAGATCAATATCACCCAGGAATATTTTGTCACAGCTCTTCATCACTGTCCAGAGAGTCACATCCAGCATTACAGTCTGTGTCATTTTCACAGTCACTTCCACACAAACAAAGTTCTGTGCAAGCCAAGTTATTTCTCTTGCATGAACATCTCTGGGTTGTGCATCGGGCTTTGCACTGACATCTGACCAACTCTACTATGGCCTGTGGTGCAGGTGGAACCTTTGTGGTGGTAGGCAGTATCTCACCGTGGCTATTTTGATAATAACCATGTTTGAGTGGGTCCAAAAAACTCTGCCACATCACAGTGGCTTGGCTCCACACCCTACTTTGAACAAACACTCGTTCAATGTGCTCCTCAAGAGCACCAACTGTAGGAGGCAACTTGCGTTCTGCCAGATATTTGCAAAACAGATGCCACCTTAGGTCCGGAATGTTTGTTATATGGATGCCCTTTGGGCAGTACACCATACATACCAAGTTGCCCAATGCATCCTTGACCTCCTGTGTTAAGTCACCTTCCTCCGTCAGTTTCATCAGTGCTGAGATGATGTCCTCATCATTTTTCCTATTCCAGAGAATCTTCCTACAGTGTCTGCTCCAGTAAATGCATGGAATACCGGTAACGCAGCTGCCTTGTCTCGTCCCAGCGCATTCCAGAATGGCTCAATCTCCAACGTGCCTGATGCCATGCATATAGCAGTGTTTTTGCAGAGCTTCTCGTAATGTGCCAGAGCCAGAACCAATACATCAGTATCTGGGCTGAAGAAGACAATCCTTGCGTCAGGACAGCGCTGTGATGCAGTTGCAGCTAAGCAAATCATCAATGTATCTGCCTCCTCATGGTTGTTTTCTTCAAACTGCATGTCCTGGTTGCTTCTTGTGTGGCCTGAAGCTGATGTGATGAATACCTTTGCGGAGTTTTCATTCATCTTGAGAATAGCTTGTGCAAGGTAATCAGTTAGATCAGCTTTTGTTTTTTCGTGGGACAGGAAGCGTGCCATTGGGATGTGTTCGATTTTTGTGTCGTCAGCAATCTGATACTGAATAGGATCTTTGCCATGCCATCTTTTCTCTTTTTTAGTCTCAGCGTGTTCGTCAGATGCTGGCTCATTCTGATGGGTTTCATCGTCTGTGTTTGTCAGATTGTCCAGGCAATGGATGAGCTTTGATTTGTCATTACAAGGAAGGACAGAGCCATCTGGGGCAAACAATGCTCTGGGCGTCAGAGTAAACTCGTAGTTGCCAATTGCCAAATTCTGATCGATATCTCGGTTTGATCTGGCTAGAACCATAAACCGACCATATAGCTCTTTTGTTTCTGTCAGATCCACTGATTGGTCACGGACCTTAACGGTTTGTTTTTTGTTTCCTGACAGAAACATCGTATTGTTCTGCTTCTTTACAGGCGCCCACAAACTGACGTTTCCATTGATGCGTTCGGAAACATAGTCTTCATACAATTTCTGACCAATGTCGTCAACATTCAGAATCTGTGGGACAGACTCTTTGGGAACATAATATGCATGTGTCATACAGTTTACAGTTTACAGTTTAGGCATTTAGCAGACGCTTTTAATCCAAAGCGACTTACAATCAGCAGATAACATCACAATAATAAACAAGATAATATGTCAGTACATCATCAACAATATAACAAATGCAAAAGGATATCTATCTAGAAAAACACCATATAATCAAAGTTCTAAAAAACAAAAACAAATGCTAACTAGCTTCATGTATTCATTGATTTTTCTGTAGTGCTAAGGGTTTAGGTGGAGTCTGAAAAGGTGAGTCTTCAGTCCACGGTGAAAGCTAGCGAGTGAGTCCGTTGTTCTAAGTGCGACAGGGAGTTTATTCCACAACTTGGGGGCCAGGAGGGCAAACTGTCTCGGACGAGTGGATTTTTGCCCTGGAGTTTTTAGCGAGGGTTCTGTCAGCATCCCTGTGTTGGCTGATCTAAGTGACCGGGTGGGGGTGTAGGGGTTGATCAGCTTCTGGAGGTATGGAGGAGCCATACCTTTGGCTGCTTTGAAGGTCAGAATCAGTGTTTTGTATTCAGTGCGGGCCGCAACCGGGAGCCAGTGGAGGCTGCGGAGAAGGGGAGAGACATGTGAGAACTTAGGCTGGTTGAAGACCAGTCGTGCCGCGGCATTTTGGATCAGTTGGAGAGGTTTAAGTGCACATGCCGGGAGACCAGTGAGGAGAGAGTTACAATAGTCAAGCTTTGATATGACAGATGTCTGAATGAGGAGCTGGGCTGCCTCCTGGGTGAGGAAGGGTCTGATTTTACGGATGTTATAGAGTGTGAACCTACATGACCGGGTGACTGATGCAATGTGTGCCTTGAATGATAGCTGGCTGTCCAGGACCACACCAAGGTTTCTAGCAGTAGGAACTGAAGTCACAAATGCATTATCTATGGAAATAGTGAGATCTTGCATGGGGCAAGACTTAGCTGGGAAGAAGAGTAGCTCCGTCTTGTCCGGGTTCAGCTTAAGGTGGTGGGCTGACATCCACTGTGAGATGTCGGCCAGACATGCAGCAATGCGTTCTTCCACCTGGGTGGCAGAAGGGGGGAAGGACAAAAACAGTTGAGTGTCATCAGCATAGCAGTGATAGGATAGATTGTGAGCAGAGATTACAGCACCAAGGGATTTGGTGTACAGGGAGAAAAGCAGAGGGCCAAGTACGGATCCCTGGGGGACTCCCGTTTGGAGGGTTCGGGGGGATGAAAGCAAACCTTTCCATGAGACCTGATAGGTCCGGTCCGACAGGTAGGAGGAGAACCACTTTAGTGCCGTCCCGGTGATGCCTAGGTCAGCAAGGGTGTCCAGGAGTAGCTGGTGATTCACTGTGTCGAATGCCGCTGATAGATCCAGAAGAATCAGGACTGCAGAGTGGGATGCAGCCTGGGCAACATGGAGTGCTTCTGTGACACGTGTCATGAAATTGTAGAGCTGATCACCTTCTGCATCAAAGGGATTTCCATGGCTTAGTATCGCTGCCTTGATCTTCTTTACAGCATCATGCTCTTTCCTGACAGCACTTGGCTGTACCTCATGGTGTACTTTGGCTTTAAGAGCAGTGACACCAAATTGCCTTTTAAACTCTGTTGAGAGGTGTGACATCTCTGGGGTGGCCAGAAAGAACCGCTGACGTGCATTGGCATTATTGGAAATGCCAATTAAACCAGAGTGAACCTTCATCATCCTATTGAGTTGTTCATAGATAGATAGATAGATACCTTTATTATCCCATATATTATACATGCGTGGTCTGCGCCAATGGAGACAAACGGTATCTCACTCTTTGTGACAGATATATTTCCATCCTCAAGTTCACGCCAGGTTTCTGGATGACTTTTTCTCAATTCCTTCATGTCTGCGATGTAGCGTGGCCAAAGGCGTTTGTATTTAATACGATCTAGGGCAAAGAAGAGCTTACTTAGTGCCTCTCCAGCTTGCAGGTGGAGAACTATATCAGAATTTCTTGAAGCTTAAATGAAAAACAGGATGGTTTCAACATGGTGAAGGTAATTTGTTAGTGACTTAAACATTGCAGATGTAGAGCGTTTTTCTGCTTCCCATGTTGTCAGCTGCTCAATAACATTTTCATCACTGAGAGTTTGAAGCAGGCAGTCACTGGCATTAGCTATACATTCTGGATTTGCACTTATGTCATCTGCTGATCTAGCACACGCTTCCTGAATGTCATCGACTGGCTTTGAGCAGGTTGATTTGAGGTTTGGATTTTCTGTGAAGAACTTTTCCAGGAGAAGTTCATAGAGAGCCATGTACGTATGGATGTGTGCACGAAGAGTTCTCTTGTAGTGGGCACACTTCAGGATCTGTCGTGTTGTAGCAGGGCCATATACATCAGCCTCGATCCATGCATCATCTATTCCAGAATTTTCAATGGACGTACCTAGTGCCCTCAGTGCAGCCATCACAGTATGTAGCTCGCCCAGCCTGGGAAGAACTGTTCTTTTCAGATCCTCCCTTGAATCCAGCAACTGCACCGCCTTTTCGTATAAGGCCATGTCAAAGGTTATCACTGTTGGGTGTTCTTCACCAATGACCAAACTCCTCAGCTGGGATGCTTGCAAAATCACAGGCAGCATTGTAGACCACTCATGTGCAACTTCTGGCAGCAGTGGTAGTGCACCAACTTGGGTCAAGGATTGGCCAGATGATACAAGTGACTTGAATCCAGCCCAACCAGGAATTTTGCTCTGTTCTCCATGTTTTTCTCTTGACAGGGCAGATGCTATGATCCAGCCTAGGGTGGTTAGCCGATAAGACTCAGCAACCCCTGTGGTGTTGACCTCAAATGTTTGTGCTCTCTTGACCAACCCGGGTTTTGGTTTGCTACATGGCTTGATTGGTACATGATATGGGGCAACTGATAGATTATTTCTCTCTTCAAGTTTTAGACTGGGTGCGATGACTTCCCCTGGAGCATTGGCCTTCTGATATACTGCAGTGATTGTCCCATGTGTGGTTCCTTTTCCATCAGCGGTGTCCTCTGCAAAGTCAGTATTGTCAACAGCAAAGAACACAAAGGTTCCTTTTTTGAGGAAGGGAGGGACATACAGGCCATCAAACTTTCTTGTGTTTTCCACAACAGCATTAGCTATAGCTGTTTCCAAAAGCAGTGACCTACCATATGGTACACAATAGTTATGTGAATGAACGAGGTCTATTAGTTTCTTGTTCCTGGTGTTGTGATGAATGGTAAGTGCCAAACCCAGAACCTGTGGATTTTCTCTGGCACGTTGTATCCGGAATGTGTCTGTCACCTGTTTGGGTTGGTGTTGCACCTGCCTTTTTGTTTTGAAAGCATACATTATGTTCTGGCTTAAGGTGAGTGCAGATTGATCCATTGTCCTGGACCTCATCTCAGTTTGCAACTCTTCTTTGGGTCCTACCAAAATCCAACGTATAAGGATATACAACTCTGGTGGAACGTCTTCTGCAGTGCTCAGTACGTTAACCCTTTCAAAGCCACGGGGAGCCCCTTAATGTTAAAACCGTACCCTATCGCACATCCCAGCGGGGAGTCTCAGCCACGTCGTACTTTCCCGTACTTTGTCATTAAAACCGGAATAAATGATTTTGTTCCGAAAATCGGCGATCGTCTAACCTTCCCTAGTCACCACTCGTGCATTGATAGCTCATGGCTGGCCTGACATGAAGCAGAAGTGATGTCATTGGCCTTTCCTTTTCCAAGGCACATTACCCTATTCGGTTACTGTCTGTACCCTGCTGCTTCTATAGCAGCCATGCTAGGGGCTATGCTAGCGAAAATTTTCAGTTCTGCTTTTGAGTCACACATGGACTATTTGCGGGGACATTTACGTGAAGGGATCGCGCACGCGAAACGCACGGGGAGATCGATGATCGGCCAAAACCCCCCATTCTATCACGGTGAGTTTATGACCTGGGGGGGAAAAAAAAGAAAAAAACAACGGCGCTGTCCAAGAAGGAAGGGCGGCGGGGTCATGTTTAGAAACATAATATTATGTCTCAGATCACAATACAATAATAGAAATCTCACGGCTAATCTACCAACCACCATTCTATTTCGGACGGCAAAGTGTTAACCATGTCAGACTGTTTCCTTTGATCAGCTAAGTTCTCAATACTTCTGCGTATTAGCTTAGCGGTCTTGAATAACATCTTCATGCTGTCCAATTCACTTGCATGGTCTTGTAGCATAGACATGTTGACCATATCTTCTTCACAGGCTTCAGGGCAATAGAGAACTGATGGTTTTGTTCTGTCTTTCTGCCTCACAGACTTCACGCTTGGTAACTCTTGAATAATTTTACTCTTCAGCCATTGTCTTGTCAGTGTTGGTTTATGCTTCTGTGCGTCCTCGCTACCCCCAAGCATGGATTTGTATGTTCTTTCCACGTCATCCATGGGTAGATATTCTTTGTTTTGAGTTTTTATGTCGATGAGATTGATTAACTCAATCAAGCATGACATCTGCATGGGTAGGTTTGCTGTTGTGGATTTGTCTTTGTCACTGGTATGATCCCTGATTACAAGAAACACATGTTTTCTCCAGCACTGCTTGTGATACATAACATCAATGGCATGTGCATCACTTGGTGATATTGCGGTGCTTAATCTTGTCATCAACACTGGATCTTGGGAAATGTCTACTGCTTTCCTGAGTGCCTTCCCAGCATTCTCTGTCCTAATTGTGAAGAGTGCTTCACCATTGTCAGATTGACAGAAGAAGCACTGGTCTTTTGACAAAGGGGTTGTTTCAGATCTTGTGAATGGCTTTGATGTTCCTGGTGTATCAGCTTCCATTTCTGTGCTTGATCTTCTATAGCCAGGTTTATTTATGGCAACCTGTCCTGAGGACATGGAATGCTTGAAGCGGTCTCTCGCTCGCTGCATCAAGTTTGTGGCAGAAGAATAGCAGCTTCGATGCCATCTTGTTTTTTTCTCAAGTAGCATTTCTTTGGTACATCCTTGGAGACGCATTTGTATTGAAACAAATTGTCCATCATGTAGTTTGGCTCGCTCAGTTACCACGTCAAGTACTTTCTGGTAAGATTCAATCTTGGGATTCAGACATATTCCCCTTTGCTACCGTCAGATTTCTGACAGAAGATACATTGTTTCCAGTCAACAGGCTCCCCAGGGTTTTTGTCATGACTTTCATCCATGATGAGCTAAGCCCTGTACAAAACAACATCCACCATACAGTATATTAGACATACAGGAAGACAATGTTGTATCTCTGGGTGGCACACCAAAAACCAAAGCTATAATTGAATTAATCAAAGATGTAGACAGTTAATTATAGACAGATGCTTTGGCAGTCCTAGTAAAGTTCATCAAGTGATTAAAAATAATTAAGAAAGGAATGCTAACAGTTAAATAACTGTCAAACGGAAGTGATTTCCCAGAGTTTAACTAAAATGTAAAAGGCATATGATAGTATGCAAAAACAATGTTATTCTCCAGTACTCACTAAGATACATACCTTGGTGAACAGGTCACACAAGCAGGCGATCCAACAAACATTCTGAGAAGCTGACAGGCATCGACCTACTATGAATCCCTGCATTCCATGGGGAGAAACTGCTCAAAAAACCCCTCATTCCCTGGAGTGGAACTGTGCAGTATTTGCAGCTCCGCTCACCCAGACTACAGGAATTACTCTATTTGGCCCAGGGAATGGCAACGCTGTTCTATTGGCTGTCCTCAGGGGCACCCCGCCCACCTCGTTCAGACCCAGATTGCAGCGCTCACCCAGACTACAGGAATTACTCTATTTGGCCCAGGGAATGGCAACGCTGTTCTATTGGCTGTCCTCAGGGGCACCCCGCCACCTCGTTCAGACCCAGATTGCAGTCCTATTATGAAGCATTCTATGATCACACATACTGTATATGCAATGAATAATGCTTGCACTATAATTACTATAACTGGAGACCCCCCGAAATAATCATGGAATTTAAGAATTAAGGCATTACATTGAGTTTCACTCAGTGGAACCAAGTTAAACTATAGGCTACATGTTGTGAAAACAGCAGATCTACAAGCTTACAATGGCATTGGTGCCATTTTTGAGACACCATTTTATTATTCTGCTCCAGGATTCTGGCTACCCCCCCTAAATCACATGTGCTGAGTCCGAATATGCAGGTTTCATTTCGATGCACCAACAGGAAGTGCCTCAAACCGGCCACTTCCTGGTGTGTTTTGGGTGTTACGGGTTGGTAGGTGCTCCGATATATTTCGTCTCGGCGAGCTGAACACACCGGTATAAGGCTCATCCCACACGGACGCTCCTGTGAGGAGATAGCTTTCTCCAGCCTGCCATTCAAAGTGCTCTTACGGTTATAGACTGTATGACCCTTGGTCAAATTGGAGATCCTGGGGAAGAAAGGTCGTAGGAGGACAAACAAGACATCCACGCGTTCGTCTTGGAGAGCTCTACAACATATCTCGGAACCAAAGTCTGATGTCGCATCGTATTTGACTTATAACGCGAAATAGCTAACCCTAGGGTTAGCTATTTCGCGTTATAAGTCGAAAACCATCATGTGTCAAGGGTCGATCTTTTAGTATGTTGTATAGCTCACCGAGACGAACAAGTGGATGTGTGTTTTATTTCTGTGCGACATTCCTAGGGTTAAACTAGGGTTAGCCTCCCTTGAATTACTAATAAATCAGGATAGGATATTAGGGTTACTGAATGTCGACCTGATGCTTAAAATTACATGCCGACTTGAGAAAAAAATATATCGGAGCACCTACCAACCCGTAACACCCAAAACACACCAGGAAGTGGCCGGTTTGAGGCACTTCCTGTTGGTGCATCGAAATAAAACCTGCATATTCGGACTCAGCACATGTGATTTAGGGGGGGTAGCCAGAATCCTGGAGCAGAATAATAAAATGGTGTCTCAAAAATGGCACCAATGCCATTGTAAGCTTGTAGATCTGCTGTTTTCACAACATGTAGCCTATAGTTTAACTTGGTTCCACTGAGTGAAACTCAATGTAATTAAATTCCATGATTATTTCGGGGGGCCTCCAGTTATAGTAATTATAGTGCAAGCATTATTCATTGCATATACAGTATGTGTGATCATAGAATGCTTCATAATAGGACTGCAATCTGGGTCTGAACGAGGTGGGCGGGGTGCCCCTGAGGACAGCCAATAGAACAGCGTTGCCATTCCCTGGGCCAAATAGAGTAATTCCTGTAGTCTGGGTGAGCGGAGCTGCAAAAACCGCACAGTTCCACTCCAGGGAATGAGGGGTTTTTTGAGCAGTTTCTCCCCATGGAATGCAGGGATTCATAGTAGATCGGGTGGGCATTTATATACACACACTGGGGAAATAACTAGACACAGGTGAATTCAATGGCAATCAACACTTGCATAGGCTGGGTAAAAATTACACATGTTAGACATATTAACAATTATCACAGGGTGGAGAACACTCACAAACAGAAAAAAATCACCAGCTGAGGTATAATGTTCAGTGCACTGCAAGCAGGTACAGTGTGTACTGCAATCAGAAGGCATTGCGAACATGCATTTCTATTTATGCACATTAACTACTGCAGTGGTTCCAACATCTTTTAGTTCAATACCCAAAAAAGAAATTAGGCCGCTTGCCCGCGACCCAAACTAGTGAAACTAGCAGATCTACAAGCTCACAACGCGTCACTTCGCGCTACGTTGTGAGCTTGTAGATCAGCTATTTTTCAATACTTCTTAACAACCAGCCACCAACAACAACCTGGGGAACATGCATTTTATTTATTCACATTAACTATATATATATATATATATATATATATATATATAGACCCTATATATATATAGTACTGTACCTAACATGATATATCAGGTAGACGCATATTATTATTATTATTTCCCAGGCCACCAATTGGGGCATCATTTATTTGGTACTCATTAGATTCCTTGACCCAGAAAACATTGTACTGGCATGTTTAATTAAGTTTCTAGGTTGTCTAGAAGCCAAGATAGCACAAATTATGTGTTTTCCGTCGGCCATTTTGAACGTCCAAAATGGAGCCTTTGCAGGTGTCTGTGCAAATGTAAACATAGATTTTTGGATTCCCCATGCTCTGAAGATTCCAAAAATGTATAGTTTTAATAATCCCCATAGATTTTGAACGAAAATACATAGTACACCTGACTAGTGTGTGTGTGTGTGTGTGTGTGTGTGTGTGTGTGTGTGTGTGTGTGTGTGTGTGTGTGTGTGTGTATGTGTGTGTGTGTGTGTGTGTGTGTGTGCGTGCGTGCGTGCGTGCGTGCGTGTGTTTGTGTGTTCACATGTGCGTGTGTGATAGTGTTGATTTTAATATCATATTTGGTTGTTTAGTTTTAGTCTTTTGAATAAAATTCTGTTTAGTTTTAGTCATATTTTAGTCATCTGAAAGGATTTACTTTTAGTCTAGTTTTAGTCGACTAAATATCATAAGGTTTTAGTCGACTAAATCAACTGTAGATTTAGTCGACTAAAATGTATTTTGGCGGGCCTTGATGGGGTCATAATTGACCATATTCACCTGGCGGCAAAGTTTAAAATTTGCATTGAAACCGGGTGGTAACTGGGGTGGCATTTCATTAAATGAATGGCAAGATGGCCATCATGTGAATATGTTCTATTGCTGATTTTCCCTAGCCTGATTTCAGACTCTGAGAGTGGGTGGGTCTATGGGCTGGAACCAGGCTAGATTTTCCCTTATAGTCCATGGGCCAGACGGGTTGTCGGTATCAAAAAGGTGGCAAAGGTTACCATGCATTTTTGAAAAGCTCTATATCTGTAGATTATATTTTGGTATGATAACCCTTTCTTAGACACAGCTAAATTGGTGTCATCAGCCGCTGGAGTTGGTGTCCCATTAACTTTACATTACAGGGAAAAAAAGCAAAAAAATAATCTGCTTTTGGTAGCATAAGAGGGGTCAAACTAGGGGTTTGTCATGATGCCGAATCCATTGCAAGCATTTGTTTTGCACAAAAAACATTCCTTGGGCTATAAATGGCCTCAGAAAACGATGCATGTATGGGTGTGCATTCATGTTAGTCAGAGGCCTTAGGGTTTTATTTCTTGTGCTAATCAGTCTAAAAGCGCCAAATTTTGCACAGATGTAGCCCAGGGCATGCTCTAATGATTTAGCTAGGGCGCCCGAGTCGGTGACCTTCGGGGTCACCACAGCTCCAGAAAAACAATGGTTTAGTGATGAAAAGTGATGAGTCATCACTTTTCAGAGTTTTGTGGATGTTTTCTGTAGCCCGAAGGTCACCGACTCGGGTGCCCTAGCTAAATCATTAGAACATGCCCTGGGCTACATCCGTGCAAAATGTGGCGCTTTTAGACTGATTAGCATGAGAAATAAAACCCTAAGGCCTCCGACTAACATGAATGCACACCCATACATGCATCGTATTTTGAGGCCATTTATAGCCCAAGGAATGTTTTTTGTGCAAAACAGATGCTTGCAATGGATTCGGCATCATGAAAACCCCCTAATTTGACCCCTCTTATGCTACTAAAAGCAGATTAATTCTTTTTACCTTTTTTCCTGTAATGTAATGTCAACACCAATTCCAGAGGCTGATAACACCAATTTAGCTGTGTCTAAGAAAGGGTTATCATACCAAAATATAATCTACAGATATAGAGCTTTTCAAAAATGCATGGTAACCTTTGCCACCTTTTTGATACCGACAACCCATCTGGCCCATGGACTATTACCTGCATAGCCGATCGACAATGCGTAACACCTGAGTGGAACCACACATAAAATGACTTGTCTTTCAGTTCTGGATCTCCTCCACTAGTCTAACATTTTAGTCTGATTTTTATTATTATTTTTATTTAAAAAAACATTTTACACCCATTGCCAATTGCCTAAGCTGTAATCCTGGGCTCTGCTCTCCCTTGGCGAACCTGAGGAGAGCCCCGAACTGAGCTCATGCTTTCTTCAGTGCATGAGGAGTGAGCAGGCAGCTCCTTATCACTTGACAGCAGGAGCTTCCCCGGTTGGACGTAGTGCGTGGAAGGAACACGTTGTTCCAACCAGTTCCTTTCCCCTTCATCAGGCGCCCCGGCTGGCATTTTAGAGGATTACTGCATGTGTTTGTGAGGGTATCTTAGGGAACACGGGGAGAACATGCAAACTCCACACAGAAAGGGGGTGGGACTGAGTTACTAGGGCCCAAGGTGGAGGGGCCTTAATTATTTTATACTTTAACTATTGAAAATAGCAGATATACAAGCTCACAGCACTGCACATAGTACCGCACTGTGAGCTTGTAGATCTGCTATTTTTGAAAAGTTGTGAAAATCTGTGCAAATCTTTGAATATAAGCAAACATTAGTAGTCGTTTAAGTGGTGAACAGCTTTACCACCATATGACAGTTGTTTCTTCTGTGAGGCGAGGCGCACAATGTGATCCTTGACATCTCCATGGTGAACTTTCATTATAAGGGGTCTGGGTGGCATGCCGGCATTCCTGGGTTTGCCTAGGCGATGCCCACGGTCCAAACGTGGTTCTTCACTGAGACTTATTACATCCAGAACCGTGGCACAGAACTGCCTGGCGTTATTCTTTTCTTGGCCCTCATCGACCCCAACCAAAATTATGTTCAAGCGACGACTGCGTCACTCCAAATCTAAGCACTTACTTTTCAAACTACAGTCTTCAGTCTGTAGCTTTGTCACTGTGGTTTCCAGGCCCATAACAGAGGAGCTCCATTCTGTTGCAGCTACCTCCAAATCATCAGTGCGTTTGGTATTCTGAGTGCTAGTAGTCTGTAGAGCACTGACCGTGGAGTGTAGCTCTTGGCGAATGGAGGACAATTCTTTACGAAGGGAGGAGGTCTGGTTTCCATTTTCGTGCCCAGCACCGCTATTGCGGCCATGATCTTCTCCATAGAGGCTGAAGGGGGAACGCCGCCGCCGTCGTCGGGTGGCAACGGTTGAGCAAAGGGGTCGATGGGGCCGGCCGGCCGCGGTTTCTCGGATTTACCCCGCAAATCCTTCTTCTGAAGGTCTTATCCACAGAGGAGGAGGGGGTGAAATGTCCTTTACAGGAGTCATGGCAGAGGTTTTCGGTCCGGTCCCGGTTCCTCCTCTGAGCCGCGGTCGCCATTATTAATCACCACGCTGTTTGTATCATGTGTGTATGCGTCAAAAACACAGCAAATACTTAACTAAAAAAATTTGGCCCGAAATACTTGGCCAGCTGTTGTAGAGTAGTCTTAGCTTTGTGTAGGCACAATTTTTGGTTTTGTTTTATGCCCTAAATCACATATTAACTCATCCAGAGCCCAGGACATTAACGGATTAGGGGGTCCAGAGTGCCCCCTCCCGGCCCCATTAACGGCCATTGTCTTATTTTGAAGGCCAGAAGTCTAGACCGGAAGTACTTCCGGTCTGACGTCATCGGATCCTGCGACGGAACCGATCATTGTTTACGTGGTGCCATGCTGGATTGCATAGGAGCGTTTATACATGTGTTTTATAAGCGAGCATCTGCCTCCATCTTCGCTTCTAAAGTGTTGTTTTGAGATAATGGACATTAAAGATGAGATCGGCCGTCCACCTCAATGTTATGGGATGACTATTGTGTGCTCGTGGAGCCGTGATGATGACAAATCAGCGCGGATTTCGTCTCCGGAGCGTCGGCCATTGTACTAGGTATTTTTACTCGCCGTTACAGTAATATATTACTTTTCGCGCGACATCACGCATTCGGCACTATACGTACTCTAGTACTTATCGCGTGACATCACGCGAAAGGCACTAGATGAGTTAATGTTTGCCAGCAGAGCTCAAGACAAAGCGACTTCACATGTCTCGTAGGCGGTGCCTCCCCAGCAAACATTTGTAACTGAAATTTTGCTTCTGGGGGGTCCCTGGAACTAAATATTTTGAGATGTGGGTCCGTTGCCAAATACCTATCATTTTGGGGGTCCTTCGCATGAAAAAGTTTGAGAACCACTGACATAAAAACCTTCAAAGACTTTTCAAAGAAACCTTCAAAGACTTTTCACGTTTTTTTCAAAATAGAAGATCTACAAGCTTGTGAGCTTGATTTGCTATTTTTCAATAGTTAAAGCTAAAATAACGCAGTTGATCCTTGTACCCAGGGCTCAGAATTTGGTGCGACACCCCTGTGGTTGCGTGTATGTAGCCTGAGCATGAGCTGCAATACCGCTGGTGACCATGTAGCGCTGTTACATCACACACACACACACACACACACACACACACACACACACACACACACACACACACACACACACACACACACACACACACACACACACACACACCAACCCACACACATGCACACCACGAATGCACACACACACGCACGCACGCATGCACGCACGCACGCACGCACGCACGCACGCACGCACGCACGCACACACACACACACACACACACACACACACACACACACACACACACAGATGCAAGCACACACACACACACACACACACACACACACACACACACACACACACACACACACACACACACACAGACACAAACACACACACACACACACACACACACACACACACACACATACACAACCGCACATACATGATACCCTGAAATGATCTGCCACACACACAAGGTCACGCACACACTCTATTGTAATTTTAACAAAGTCACTGTATGTCAGTGACTGAGTGGATGTGGTTGTCATCATAATGATGTTGTTTACTCTGCAGGTACTGGGCCAGTGGAAATCCTGTTAATGATGAAGACAGGAACTGTGCAGCCTTATGGAATGGAGCCCATGGACAATGGTATAATGATATATTATGTTCATATAGAAGGTACCATATCTGTGAGAAGTGATGTTTCTCTTAACTCCACTGATGCAACTGCAGCTTAGTCTTCTGCTTTGTGAAGTTAAACTGAGAACAGTTTGTACAGAAGTACAAACCGTTGTACCCACGATCACATTAATATAAACCACCAACTGTTATTGCTTAGCATGTTTATTAATTTAGCTTTAAACGGAGATGAGACTCTATAGGCTGGTTTTGTAGTTTGCTTCCTGGTTCAGGTTAAAAACTACAGCCTGGTAAAAAAAAAAAAGTCTGCAGAAGACTGACCTTATAGCACACTGTGATGTAAGCCAGTGGCTCCCAGAGCTTTTAGCTCAAAAAGAGAAATTAGACGTTTGCCGGGGACCCTAATTAGTGAAAATAGCTGATCTACAAACTCACAACACACAAACACAGAGTTCTTCATGCCGTGTTGTGAGCTTGTAGATCAGCTATTTTCACAAATTGTTTTATTATATTTTTTTCGTATCCATGGCATTATTTAGATGTGTTTGTTTGTGTGTTCTAAAATGTATACAAAATATATTTCTTAACAAATTTGTGAATAGAAAACGGGATTTTTACTCAAGTCGTGACCCATTAAAATTGGTCTGTGACCCACAAATGGGTCCCGACCCAGTGTTTGGGAAACAGTGATGTAAGCAACACAGCTATATAAGTATTGTAGCTGTACAAAAGTATTGGTATCAAAATGTGTACAAATCTACAAGCTCACAATGCGTAGCACCGCATGTTCAAATAATCTAAATATAAAGAGACCTTAAGTGGTTAATGTACTGTATGTTCAGAAATAAAAATCTAAATCTAGAAAATAGCTATTAAATAAAGTTTTCAAATAATTGTAGTGGAGTTAAAGTACAATATTTGCCTCAATGAGATATACTGGAGTATAAGTAAAAGTATTGAAAATTGTACTTGAGTAAATGTGCTTAAATGTTCCATTACTTATACTCTCGTGGTCATGGAGTAATGCGTATTGAGCAATAAACCCTGAGGTGATTAGGGTGTTTATTAGACCCCGTTGCATAGCGGAGGGTCCCTGATATCTGATTTTACACTGTAAGTCAGGGGTCTTCAACAGGGGGTCCGGGACCCCTAGGGGGTCCTCAGAGTTAATACGGGGGGACTCGCCAAATATTCGTGTGAGAGGACAATTTATTTTACATTAACAACTTGAACCCTCGCATCCCTATTCTGTGGAGAACTTTTAGCCAAAAATAGCAGATCTAGAAGATTTCAACGCCTTGCGCTTGCGAGGCGTTGAGAGCTTGTAGATCGTCTATTTTTGGCTTCAGACGGTTATATGTCTGAAAATACACATTAACATGAATCCAACATAGACTGATGACAGTGCTGTCAAACAAGTCATGAATCTATATGTGAAATCTATGAAAACGTTTAATCTGCAACACAACATGTAGTAGGGGGGTCCCTGCTTCATCTCTCTCTCAGCTAAGGGGTCCTTGGCCCGGAAAAAGTTGAAGACCCCTGATGTAAATAATTAAAGGATGCTGAATGTATTCTTATCTTTGATGTTACTTTTCTTTTTTTACCTTTCTCATACAGTATTTTTGAACTGTACTGTGCTGTGCTTTTCCTATGCAAACTGCTAATAAAGTATTGAATCAATCAATCAACCATCCATGATTATTATGTATTCACCCATATATCCTATCTGTGTTAACGTTTTAAATGACAGCAGGACTCCCCTCCGGCACAAACAGAAACCTGGACTTTTCCTTGTGCAGAACATGAAAACAAAACAAAGAATATAAACAGTATGCCTACTCATATAACATGTATGTCTCATATTTTCCCAACTCACCTTTTGGTCAAATTGTTTTTTTGTTTTGTTTTTTTACTCTCCACACTGCTGCATCATTGTGCCTCATTGCCTGTATGTCCGAAGCCAATCAGAATGCTTTTTACATTCCAAAATAATTTTCTGCTTAAGTTACTCCCATTGATTGCTGATGGAGACACAAATGCATCCATCCGGAATCAATGGGGGTACATTTATTGTAATCAAATTATTGGCATAGGAATGCGACAAAGACAAAATAAATATTATTGAACTCAACTCTTCATGGGGTGAGTAATCAATAGAAATCATTTTTGGGGTGAACTATTCCTTTAAGTTAATTTTTTGACTTGGGCAGAAATGATTTTTGATAAAAAGCATTCTGATAGGCTGAGCATAAAGGCCAGGATAAATCAGCAGATATAACGTCACTTCTCATGATGATTTATTATTTCTTCTTTCCTGAAAACATTAAGAATATGACGTGGTTAATTATTACCTACGTCAAAACTAGTGGAAATAGCAGATTTAGAAGCTCACAACGCATCGCTTCGCACCACGCTGTGAGGTTGTAGATCGGCTATTTTTACTACTTCTTAATTATATATATATATATATATGTTTTTTCACTAAAAGGAAAAGGAAATGTCAAGTCGTGAACCATAAAAAAAGGTTCCGTCCCAGAGTGTTTGGGAAACACTGGTGTATGCTGTAGGTCATACATGGGCAACAGGCGGTCCGGGGGCCACATGCGGCCCTCACCTTCACTTCATGCGGCCCACAGGTTCATATCGGAATACTGATATATTATTGATTATCAGCTGTTACAATTCCAAACATGCAAACATGATCCGCTTTAATTACTTCAGTCTGTAGTAGCTTTGAAGTAGCTTTAATGAAGTAAAATATTGTCTTTTTTATGTCGAATGTAATTTGTATTTAAGTTCATAAAGTTAACATAAGTATAACTAAATGCATTTGAAATTAAATCAAATTAAAAAATAGCAAAAAAACTACTCTGGATTACAATTCAAAAATAGCAAAAATAGCTGATATATAAGCTCAAAACGTGTCGCACCGCGACGCGTTTTGAGCTTATATATCAGCTATTTTTGCTACTTTTGTGTGACATAGAATGACGGAGTAAAGGGCATTAATTTACTAAAATAGTTAAAATACTAGATAACTGCCCGATAGTATATGTAATGTGGCCCTCTGGCGTGAGTGTGGAAATATAGTGGCCCTCTCCATCATCAAAGTTGCCCACCCCTGCTGTAGGTCTATCTGCCCCATGGACTCTATTGTGTCCACGTCCTCACATAGTGCATGCGTGTGCGTGTGCACGTCACGTGCACAGATTGGAATCAGCAGACAGAACAGAGGATATTGGTTCCAAACTTCATATCCCGATTTTATTGTTCAAATGTTGCAGAACAAGATATGTGATCCATGTTGACATAGAAGGAACCATACCTTTGAGAAGTGATGATTCTCTGCTGTGGTTGTTGTGGTAATTCAATGTAATCTCTATGCAAACCAGCTTTTAAAATTGCCATGCTCGGAAATAAAGCATGGAAATAAAAAGCTTGCTTTTTTTCTCACTAGACCTCAATTTTGAAGCAGACTGCTTTTTTTTACCTAGCCAATCAATGCACAGCATGATCTGAGTAGGCGGGGATTCAGCCCCCCAAAAAGTCAACTGATTAATGAATGGCTTTATATGTAATATTAATGATGATTTGGCAAGAACATGGCATATATATATGGGCTGAAATAAAAGGATAACAAAAACGGCTGTGAGCGTGACGGCCCCCTCTCTACACCTTCCCTGTCCCCGGTAAAGGAGACAGGGGTGAGGGGAGCGGCCAGTCACGGTCCCAGTTCTCACCGGAGCATGTTCCAGCATGTGTTTTCTGAACGCCGGAGGCTGGCTGACCATGGACTAAACACACACATACAAACATCCATAAAACAAACAGTAAAAAGTTTTACACTTGCAAATGTATGTGTCGATAGACAGACAACAAACAAAAGCATTTCTACATTCGCCCATTCCGATCGCCAAAATAAAAGTCTGGGTTTCCGAGGCTAATTCAGTGCTGACTTGCGAGGCAGAGCCAAGCCATGGTCAGAGGACATGCCTGCGTCTGTGTGTGTGTGTGTGTGTGTGTGTGTGTGTGTGTGTCACTGTGTGTGTGTGTGTGTGTGTGTGTGTGTGTGTGTGTGTGTGTGTGTGTGTGTGTGTGTGTGTGTGCGCGTGCGTGCGTGCGTGCGTGCACGCGTGCGTGCGTGCGTGCATGCACGTGGTGTGAGCGAGAGAGAAGCTGTTTACAATCGCTGCATGGGCAATCAACAACATACTTTTATAAATTACACACACATTATACTTTTTGGAGAGAACACACACACACACACACACACACACACACACACACACACACACACACACACACACACACACACACACACACACACACACACACACACACACACAGAAACCTCCCGGTGTGTAACTCGTACAACAGGGGTTTTCAAAGTGGGTGACGGGCGGCAGTCCAGGGTGCCGTGAGATGATTTGATAATATTTCTAATTTATTTGGACACTTAAAAATTACATTTTTTACTTTGTTTAAAGTCATTTTTCAGTTCTAACCAAAATGGCTAATATCTAAATGTTATCCTCGCAACATAATCTTGGGAGAATAATGGCTAAAATGCCCTTATGTTTCCCTTTATATGGAGGTGAATGAATTTGAATGTACAAATGCTGATTTACTCAATTAAACACAAAGCTGAGAGTGAAATTATGAATATAATGTAGGGGTGACTAGGAGGGGGGAAAATAAAATGCCCAAATAAAATGGGAACCCCTGGTGTACAAGATAAATGAACCCGTATGGTTCCATCTGTACCCTCTCACTTACATAAACACTGAGAATTATGAGAATTACAGTGTAAATTGGGATCCCAGAGGTAATACTGTAAATGGGAAATATTGCATTCATATAGTGCCTTTATCCATGGCACTTTACAATTACATTCACCCATTCACACACACATTATACACCTGATGACGGAGGAAACCATGCAAGGCACCAACCTGCTCACCGGGAGCAACTAGGGGTTCAGAGTCTTGCTCAAGGACTCTTCGACACTAACTCTGGGGGAGCCCAGGATCAAACTAAGAGGCTGGTGAAGACAAATGCCAGGGGTGATTTTCTGTGCCAGTCCTTGTCTGTTGGTTCTTAATAATGGACAGTTGTGTGCTGTGCGTCACCATGAGATCATGCAAGCTACAGGAAAACATAGTTTCCGTTAGAACAACTTACTCGTTTTGGTTGTTATTTGGAAGGCCATCTCAGAATAAAAGGTGTTAAACCACATGGCCTAGCAAAGGAGAAGTGATGCTGTTTTCTTTCTTTCTCTCTCTCTCTCTCTCTCTCTCTCTCTCTCTCTCTCTCTCTCTCTCTCTCTGTGTGTGTGTGTGAGTGTGTGTGTGTGTGTGTGTGTGTGTGTGTGTGTGTGTGTGTGTGTGTGTGTGTGTGTGTGTGTGTGTGTGTGTGTGTGTGTGGGTGTGTGTGGGGGTGGGGGGGATTATTTTCATTGGTGGAGTGTGAGCTGTCATATGCAATATAACAGCAGTGTCTCTGCGTTTAGGGCAGTTAGGATACACATCTTCAACTGTTGTGAGCGTATCAAATAACTGCGAAATGAATTGAAATAATAAAGGTACAAATGGCTGTAGCTAGACATTCTGATAACATTGAGCTCCAAGAGGAAGATCCAGACTACCAGAATGACCCCACAGCAAGAACACCTGAAGCAGAGGGACATTATGACCGCCTTGACCCCCAAACGATAGACAACGCAGTCTATGAAAATCTTCCCACCGAGAGGGAGAAAGATCTACAAAAGTTACTGCAGTCAGGTAAGATTACTGTCACTAAAACTAAAAATAGTTGGCTATTCAAAAATAGCAGATATGCAGCAAGATATACAAGCTTGCAACGTGTCACTTTGTGCCGCGTTGCCAGCTTGTAGGCCTACGTACTGTACATACTAGGGTGACCATACGTCCTCTTTTGCCCGGACATGTCCTCTTTTAGGGGGCTGTCCGGCCGGTCCGGGGGGGTTTTATAAATTCCTTCAAATGTCCGGGGTTTCGCGCATATCACAGTTTAAGCACGGACATTTACAATGCACGTTCAATGGTTCTTTTGGAAACACACTGTGAGAGGCGCTAACCCCGGAACGTGTATTATTCATACTACTCTCTGCCTGCGATCCCTCCCTCCCTCAGCCTGTCTCGCTTTCAGATCAGAGCAGAGCTCTGCAGCAGATCGCGCAGCGCAGAGCCAAACGAACTGCAAACACTATTAATGCTCACTCCCTCAGCAACTGTGTTTACATTGGTGAAGGAATCTTGCCTGCTATTCCCTCAATCCTGGTCTAAAAATGACGGGAGACGGCTCTACGGATGCGTATCGGCGAGGCGAAGGTGCTCGCGACGACCGCGGCTTTCAATCACTGATGAAATGCACAAAAAGTGCGAGTGACCAACATTGAGAAGCAGAGCGTTCTGTCAGCAAAGCTGGTAGTCTTCTGTGTCCATTTAGGCATTTACAATTATAAAAGTTCTGCTTCAAGCCCATAACACTGCAAAGTAGCTTACAAGACAGTCTGTGCGAGGTGAGAGCTCTTCTGCTAACTAAATTGACAGAATCTTTTCTACAACCTTGTAAAGCAGAAGATACGGCGGTTTGAATAATGGGCTACCTCTCTTTTATTTAGTTACAAAGCTGAACGTTCATACTGGAGCCAAAAGGCATACTTTATCAGTGGATCTCTAGATTTGTAAAGGGTCCAATTGGAACCCCCTCAAAATTGAATACATAATAGGCTATTAGTGGTATAGGGCATAATTGAGCGTAATAGAAAAAAAAAATTGGGGGAAAAATTATATATATATATATATATATATATATATATATATATATATGCCGGGTAGAGTGTCCTCTTTTTGGATTTTCAGAATATGGTCACCCTAGTACATACATCTGTGATTTCTTTTAAATGTTAGAATAATCTTGAAAGTTTGCAAACTACTAGTTTAGAAGGCAATTGTAGAATTGGCCTCTGGTCTTAAAGGGATATTTCACTCACTTTACTCTGGCTTTTGGAAGCACACCAGACAGAAACCCATTTAGGCCTAACCTATAGTTAGGCCTATATCAGAATTTAGCCTACAAAAACAAATGTTGCAACATACTGTACATGTACTGTAAGCCCCTCCCATACACTAAAATGTGTACCCGGCCTGAATGGGTTAAATTGCATACTGCCCTTCTAATACGTGAGGGGGGCGTTTTTTTTTTTTTTTTTTTTCAATTATTATTATTTTTAACACTTATGTTGCAATGATTTTTTCCGGCCAATGTCCCGCGTTGCCATGGTTACCATAGACTTCCATGTAATTGTGCAAGTGTGTAAAAAGTGCACGCCCATGCCTAGATGATGCACCACGTGTGTAGATGCTGTTCACAGCTTTCAAACAAAAAAATCCGCTTGGAAATCCGTGCAGGCATTCATGATTTATCAGCCATTATGTTTTCTACAGATGTAAACAAACATGGCTGCCATGTTTGAAAGAATGGGTTGGTATGGGGGTTAAACATGCAATTTCGCGATCGCGATCATGCCTAATACATTTCTGGAGGTCCAAAAAAAAAAATTGAAAAAAAAAAAAATTGGAAAAAAAAAAAAAAAAAAAAATTCAAAAACGGCCCAAACTCGGGAAACTCGGGGTTGGCACAGCACTAGTACCAATACAAACTCGGGAAACTCGGGGTTGGCGTAATATATTTAAAAAAAATTATGAATAAAATAAATGAAGAAAATAAAAAAATAAAGAAGATTACAACAAATTAATTAATAAAGCTATCAGAAAAACACGGCCCCTCACGTATTAGGAGGGCAGTATGAATCACCAGAAATCAAAGACAATGTGTGTAACATAGTTAAAATGGAGTTTAAAGTTACAATGGGTTTGTCTGATAAATATGTAAATAGTGAATGGAGCAACATAAAAGTGTCTGAGGCGTTCCCCAAAGCCTGAGTAGACCATAAAATGTAAAAGAAGGAGAAGGTCTGCACACCGTCTTGATGCTCCCTAAACAGGCTCATCAATATGTCCGTACACCATCCCCGAGGGAAGTAGGGGTGCTGGGGCCTGGGGGTGCGGCCGCACCCTCTCCCCCAGGTCCCACCGCACCCCCTAAAGGGGGGTTGGGGGGAAAATATTGCCCCTCGGCAAGTAGAGGCTCTGACATTGACATCAGTGGCGTGAAGTAGGGGCTATTGGCTACTTCTATTTCCAGTACAATTTCAAAATAAACGTGTTGAATGATCGATTGTATTGACAAAAAAAAAGAAAGACTCTTGTTTTGAAATGTGCTTCTGGGCACTGTTTAGAGAGGAAATGGCTTTCAAAGGACATCCCTTTTAACTTGTCTGTGCGCCGGTCTCCCCATGCGTACGGTGCGTCTTGGACTCGGTGAAATATAACAACACGGGCATAAAGGAATATAAACAGAACACCAAGACAACACAACCTAGGCTATATTAAACATCGCCCTCTGCTAGTCCTCGCGTCCTCACTGGTGAGTCTTGGCTATATAGACTTGTAATGATGAATGCTATGCTACAGTATGCTATGCTATGCTGCTAATGTACTGTTTGGGCTAGTGGCTAATGGCTATGATGAACCAGAACCAGCTGTTTCCTAACACTGGGGTCGGGACCGATGCGTGAGACGTAGCGGACACATTGTATGGGTCTTTAAAATAGCCAATCTAGAAGTTCACAACGCAGTGTGAAGCGACTCGTTGTGAGCTTGTAGATCTGCTATTTTATTTCTAGTAGCCAGAAAGTGAACCCGGACATTTTGAGTACCCTAAAGTTTTATGTTAGAAATGTTGAGTATGGGTCCCCAGCAGTTAAAAACTGCCGGATGCTAACTTGCATATGTTGGGCAATTTTCATAATTAGCATAATTAGCTTTAATTAGCATAATCACCTATAATAATGAAAAATAATGTCAAAAACTGATTGGCCGATTTGAACAATATTGGAGTGGTTTTGGGGGTTATTGAGGATGCTGAATCCATTTCTGACATTTTCTAAATTCAAAATGGCCGTTTTAAACCGGAAATGGACATATACCAACTTAAATTGGGATGATTTTGATACTTTTTGTTGATTTTCCAAATGATGAAGTGACTATTTTTGAAAGGCTATTGTTCTAATAATTTGTGTGGATTGTCTATATTTTGCTTTTGAAATGCAGATAATCTATAAGCATATAATAACCACATTTATAATTTAATTCATAATCAAAATCAACAAAAAAGTATCAAAATCATCCCAATTCAAGTTGGTATATGGCCATTTCCGGTTTAAAACGGCCGTTTTGAATTTAGAAAATGTCAGAAATGGATTCAGCATCCTCAATAACCCCCAAAACCACTCCAATATTGTTCAAATCGTCCAATCAGTTTTTGACATATTTTCCATTATTATAGGTGATTATACTAATTAAAGCTAATTATGCTAATTATGAAAATTGCCCAACATATGCAAGTTAGCATCCGGCAGTTTCTAACTGATAGGGACCCATACTCAACATTTCTAACATAAAACTTTAGGGTACTCAAAATGTCCGGGTTCACAATGGGGCTCTATGGGCTGGCTACTGGACTAACAGGGTACCCTAACGTTTAATGTCTCTTGGTTCACGGGCTAAAAAGTTTGGGAACCATCATGCCTGCTGTTGTAGACAGTGGTGTAAAGTAACTAAGTAGATTAACTGAAAAGCTCATGGGAACTGAATGATGTGTTGTCTGAAAATGATGATGCGTAGGTTATCTCCATATAATGCCCAAGTATGGGCTGGTGAGGTCAGACTTTGTGTGATGCGTAGGTTATCTCCATATATGGAGATTCAACATTCCAGGTGTATTGTATGACATCACGCCACATCATCAGCTGTGGACTCTGTGATGTCATCGTATCTATATGAGCAGGGCAAAGGTGTGACGTGTGACGTGTGACGTGTGACCGACCGACCGACCGACCGACCGACCGACCGACGGACGGCCGGTGGAGGTTTTGATACTAAACTGCGACCTACGGCCGCAATCAAGAGTCCATACACAAAATACCTGTCCACAATGTATATAAACAAATTTAGTCCACAAAGTCAATTATATATGAGAAAAATGCTAAATACAAGACTACAAGACTATTACTATACAAGACTAGTTAAATGTTATTGGAATGGTTTGATGTCGAACTCCTCGTTCAGACCACGAGAATTGAGATAAAGAATACTAAGATGTCACCCTAAAAAGCGAGGTCACACACATGGGCGCGTGCACTTGGGCGTGTGCACATGGGCGCGTGCACTTGGGCGTGTGCACATGGGCACGTGCACAAATCTGCCTGGGTGACAGCATACTGCTGTGCGAGCGCTGGCGCTTTGGCATGGGATCAACTTGGTTGGTTGTTCAAGTTGGACAAAATGTCGCCATATTTTCCCAAATATGGAGATGACTGACATCTGACATCATAGATGTTTGACTTCATAGACCACATGAGTCTGACATGATGACATCAGGGATCTCCATATATGGACATAAAAGGGACAAGGAAGGAATTCATTTTGAAACGAAGGCCCTCACTCACCTTCACGTCATGTGGGTAGTTGAGAGGTAGCCATATTACCCATTGAATATCGGCACTCCAGTACTCCATATATGGAGCTACCTGACACAGCCTACTAACCTAGGCTAGGTCTGACCTCATAAACTCCATAATATTTGGAAACCCTAAAGGGCTAGGTCACTTCTCGCCTTTAGGGCTCCTCTGCTTTAAGGGGAACACAGCTGGAGCTTCTTTAAACAGAGTGTTGAGTATATGGTCGGATTGAATTTGAAATATTATTATTTTTTTAATTAAAACCCCATATGTGAGTACCTGAGGACACAGAAGGGAGAATTAGCCTTTTTAGGTTTAGTTTTGAGGCATTCCTTGAATCAGGTGTGTGGGGTCACGGGTGTTTGCGGTACAGTTCTGTCTGTAGGGAGTTGTCATTTTGTTATGACTAACACATAAAGGGAACTGATACTTGCGTCACTGAACTCAAGGGTGAAATTGGCAGAATTGGTGTGTGTGTGTGTGTGTGTGTGTGTGTGTGTGTGTGTGTGTGTGGGTGTGGGTGTGGGTGTGGGTGTGTGTGTGTGTGTGTGTGTGTGTGTGTGTGTGTGTGTGTGTGTGTTTCTGTATTGTCCTTACAACCAGCTATAGACATATATGGTCAAAAATGTCTAAATGATACGTAGCCAGCGAGCTACTTCAGGAAGATAGGCCTCCACTTGAGAGGTTTTCACACACATGTGGGGCCACTATGTGGGCCATGTATGTGACGTGTCAACATGTGGGGCCACTATGTGGGCCATGTATGTGACGTGTCAACATGTGAGGCCACTATGTGGGCCATGTTTGTGACGTGTCAAAAGCAGATGACCAATTTGGCGCTCTGTTCTTCCTCTTGCTGTTAATACCAGTGAAACTGTATGTGTTTATTGGCTCTGCCAGCTCCAGTGTGAGTGTTCTGTGCTTTCCCTGAGAGTTGTGTTTTTTGTTAGATATATTCTTTTTTTAGTTTTATACGCCTGTATTATACCACGAGTATGAGGTACTGTCGTCGATAGGATTTTTTTTTCTTTTGAAGCATATTAAAAAGATCAAAAGAGAACTTACATTTTCACTTCACTGTCATCGTGGCACAGTGGTAAAGTAGCTGCTCAGTGCCCACCACATTCCAATCCATCACGCTGTGTCTGACGTTGTCCAACGTCTATCTGTAACAGGGTTTCTCAAAGTGGGAGCCGTGGCACCCTAGGGTTTGATTGATTGATTGATTGATTGATTGATTGATTGATTGATTGATTGATTGAATGAATACTTTATTAGAAGTGTGCATAGGAATAGTACAGCACAGTACAGTTCAGTTACAAGATCTACTAAAAGGATTTAAACCACAAGATGTCCAGGGGTTCTCAGAATACTCTCAAATCATTATTTGGAATTGATCAATATCTCTTCAGTTTAACCACTTATATTTAGTAAAACAGACCTGAGTTAATTGCACTGTATTTGGTGCAATCTTTCAGCCTACAGTAGGCTACAGCAAGTCTCTTCAACAAAAATATCAGATCTACAAGCTCATATTGCATCATGTTTTGACGCGTTATGAGCTTGTAGATCGGCTATTGTTTCGTTGAGTGTTCCCCACAGAACAGGGATGCTGGGGTTTAAGGGGTTAAACACCAAGTATAAAAGTTATTTTTGATCGTCATATAATGGAAACAGATGTTCTCGTTTTCCTCAATACGTACTGTTTCTTAAAGGGAAAGATTTACCAAGTTATTTACTGTAATATGACTTGATGTAAATGTAATGCGCTATAATTCAGAAGTGACGTGGATGAAATATTTGTGTGTTTGTGTGGGTAGGAATTAATTGGACATAAATAACTAAATTGGGGAGAAAAATGGGTAAAAAGCAAAACAACAAATAAAGTGTAATTTTGATTCAGCTAATGAAGACAAATAATATTCAAGATAGTTTACTATTTGTATCCAATAGATAACTTTGCAAGCCCTATAAGATGTGTGGAGATATTTGTGTTTTTCCAGACTTGACAAAGAAGCAGAGACAGAGAAGGAGACAAAAGAGAGATGGTCCAATTGAGTGTAACTGAGAGGGCTTGTATCTTGTTTTTGTCAAACAGAGAAAATGCGTCGCAGAGTTGTTGCTGTGTGTCTGGGGATGCTGTGTCTTCTGCTGCTGGGTGGGAACATAGGCCAGGCTGTGCACTGTGAGTATTCCATGTCACTAAACTACCACATCACTCACTGTGAGTATTCCATGTCACTAAACTAACACATCACTCACTGTGAGTATTCCATGTCACTAAACTACCACATCACTCACAGTGAGTATTCCATGTCACTAAACTACCACATCACTCACTGTGAGTATTCCATGTCACTAAACTACCACATCTCTCACTCAAGGAGTTTGTTTACTGACATTTTGTAGTTGTGACTACTATAAAAGCCACCACAATATTAACCCAAAACTTTACAAGACTTCTTGTGATGCTTTTTGTGGGCATTATTATCTATCTATAAATGCGAGAAGTCTCTGCGTGTGTGTTTGTAATCCGCGTATCTCGAGAACCGTTCGTCCCACCGGCTTCAGATTCGGCACGCGCGTTCCCCGCCGCGGCACGGAGTGCAGTGCCGGGCCTCGACCCGACCCGACGCGCGGTTTTCCCTAACCGGCGCGAAACGTTCGGAATCTCCTTATGCGGAAATCGGCGCAAAATCGGCGCAAGCGCTGACTCATTGTGACATCACTGCAGTGCCGGGCGCAAGCGCTGAGTCATTGTGACATCACTGCAGGCAGATACAGGGGCCTAGCCTCGACCCGACAGACTGAGATCTCCATATATGGGCATATGGGCAGATACAGAGATCTCCATATATGGGCAATACAGGGGCCTTGCCTCGACCCGACAGATATCTCCGTATATGGGCATAAAAGGGACACAAACAGATATATCTCCGTATATGGGCATAAAAGGGACACAGACAGATATATGGGCATAAAAGGGACACAGACTGAGATCTCCATGACAGATATCTCCGTATATGGGCATAAAAGGGACACAGACTGATACAGAGAATGGGCATATGGGCAGATACAGAGATCTCCATATATGGGCATATGGGCATAAAATGGACGCAGATATATGGGCATAAAAGGGACACAGACTGAGATCTCCATATATGGGCATATGGGCAGATACAGAGATCTCCATATATGGGCATATGGGCATAAAATATGGACACAGATAGAGTATATGGGCATAAAAGGGACACAGACAGATACAGAGATCTCCATATAATGGGGTTTGCATTAAAGGGTGGGGCATTCATTCCCTATTTACATCGTTCCCGAGTTGGCCAGGTCGCAAACTCCATATATGGGCATAAATGGGCACAAGTTCTTCTTCTCAAATAAAATTTCCCCCACAGATGCTTGACCTCATCATGAACATTAGCAACAACTGTGTTTATCTTCAGCATTTCTGTCCTTTGCAGATCATTCACCCTGTAACAGCAAGACCAACGACAACAACATGGGTAATACGACCAACTACGACAACCTGATGGAGCAGATGAATCGTCTTCAGACCACCAACACCAACCTGATGCAGGACAAGACCAGTCTTCAGACCACCAACACCAACCTGATGCAGGAGAAGAATCGTCTTCAGACCACCAACACCAACCTGGTGCAGGAGAAGAATCGTCTTCAGACCACCAACACCAACCTGACGGAGGAGAAGAACAGTCTTCAGACCACCAACACCAACCTGACGGAGGAGAAGAATCGTCTTCAGACCAACTACCATGCCCTAGAGCAGGAGAACGCCCAGCTGAAGAATGTGATGAATGGTGAGGTTACAAACCTTTTTGAAGGAATATTAAGTTGTGTAATATTATTAATGTATTAATTATTATAAGACCCTAACCCATTTGTTAGAAAAAAACATAGTAATCATAATGTAAAGACATGTATATTTGTTAAAATGAGGCAAACATACAAGCATGCGCATGCACACACGCGCACGCACGCGCACACACACACACACACACACACACACACACACACACACACACACACACACACACACACACACACACACACACACACACACACACAATTCAATTCACTATACATTTCTGTTTTGCCATTTAAATTATTGACACGAAGGCTATACAGCAGTATAAAATGTGACTAAACCCATATTATACTGATTTATCAAATCTATCACAGTACATCTCATGCAAAAAGAAAAGAAAAACTTTTTTTTACACACATGCACGCACATCATATACTGTAGATACAGTGTAGACTACAGGAGCGTGCACACATGTGTGTGGAGTGTTATTGCATTGAAAATCCAGAAGTAAAATGTGTGTTTGTTGTTTAGACAAGTCGTGTCCCAGTGGATGGAAGAAGTTTGGATGCAGCTGTTACTACAGATCTACTGAACTTAAAACCTGGGAGGAAAGCAGAGCACAATGTCTGCAGACAGGAGCAGATCTGGTGATCATTAACAGTCAAGAAGAACAGGTCAGTGTATCTGTGTGTGTGTGTGTGTGTGTGTGTGTGTGTGTGTGTGTGTGTGTGTGTGTGTTGTGTGTGTGTGTGTGTGTGTGTGTGTGTGTGTGTGTGTGTGTGTGTGTGTGTGTGTGTGTGTGTGTACGTGTGTGTGTTTGTTTTGATTCGTGTCTGTACCGCGTGCGTTTGCGTTGGTACCGCTCGCACGCGCGTTAGTGTGTCAGACTCACACAGTGTGTGTGTGTCTGTTTGTTTTGATTCGTGTCTGTACCGCGTGGGTTCGCGTCGGTATTGCGCGCATTCGTGCGTGTGTTTTGGTGCTTCGGTTTGTGTCAGTGGCGTGGCATGGTGAAGAGGGAGACAGGGAGAGAGAGAGAGAGAGAGAGAGAGAGAGAGAGAGAGAGAGAGAGAGAGAGAGAGAGAGAGAGAGAGAGAGAGTGTGTGTGTGTGTGTGTGTGTGTGTGTTTGTGTGTGTGTGTGTGTGTGTGTGTGTGTGTGTGTGTGTGTGTGTGTGTGTGTGTGTGTGTGTGTGTGTGTGTGTGTGTGGCACTTTAAAAGCAGTTATATGGAAAGGGAGACAGAGATTATTTTGTATCATAATGTAATGCTTTGGCAATATAAGGTCCACCTCAAGCTGTAATAATCAAACCTTTTCATTAGTTGTCTGGTTCTGGTCTTATATTTTGTTTAAAAAGTAGGCCTACATGATATTCTTGTGTGACCCTTAGGATTGTGTTAATCCTATGCTTAAAATGATGAGTATTGTCAACTCCACCAATAATGATGATAGTTATCTGCACATACAAACATAATGTTCACTGGAGCAGTGGAACCCCTGTTTGTTGTGGGCACTTCTGTTCATGTGCATCTCTTGCTATAACAAAGTACAGTAGTGTCATTGCTGTAACTTGGCATCTGGAATGTGATGTTGCTGCAGGGTGAACTATGGCTAGCATATAGTATAATATGATGCTGTTGCTGCAGAGTGAACTATGGCTAGTAATAGTATATAGTGTGATGGATTTATTGATGTAGCAGAGTGGCTCACTGCCTCAGCCTGATAGCCTCAAAAGTCTAGTATTTCCCTCAGTCTATAGGGATATCCCTTTGGATCAATGGTTAAGATATTGGACTTCCACACGGGATACCCGAGTTCGAATCCCGGGCGTTACATTAGCCCTACCACCCAAAATCACCAAGAGCCGCTACTGCATGCCGGCATTCCTGGGTTTGCCTAGGCGATGCCCACAGTCCGTGCGTGCGTGCGTGCGTGCGTGCGTGTGTGTATGTGCGCGCGCGTGCGTGTGTCTGCCTGTGTGTGTGTGTGTGTGTGTGCGCGCGCGCGTGCATGCGTGCATGCATGTGCTCAATGCACTTGCATTTCGATTGTCCATCATCCTCATACATGCATGTGATGAAATGAAAACTTGAATGCATTGGGGGAAATTAATTGTGGTTCAATCATCTTATTGTACAATTTATCAGGTCTTCATCAATGGATTGACCCAAGGGGACGTATCTAATACATGGATTGGTCTGAACAGGACTGAAGGCAGATGGTCCTGGGTTGATGGATCACTTTTGACAACATCACAGTGAGACATTTTACACATTTTTCTATTGTAATTCTAATAAAGTCACTGTATGACAGTGTGTGTCCGAAATCCACCCTATTCACTAATGTAGTGTACTAAAATGGGGCTCCGCCATTTTGAACTAGTGTCCGAATGTATAGTGAGCATTTTTGTACCCTAATATAGTGTACTGAAGTATCCCACAATGCATTTGGATTTGTAGTGAGCATTCGATGGTCACTATTCAAGCGCTATCCAAGCCCTGCCGCCCCACAATGCACTGCGCTGCGGCCGCTGTCTCGCGCTTTGAGCACGCACATGCGGTGTGCACGCGCACACGCACACTGCAGGCTCGTCTCTGTGTCTCTGGGCAGGAGGAGTATAGCCACCTGTTGCTGAGCAAACGCAACAGAGCCGTCCGTAGCAGAACCACCGGCTAAAGAAAACAACTCGGACAAATGTCCACAGCATTGTCACCAGAGAACAAAATTTGTTTTTCATCATTTAATGATGAAAACAGCTCTAAAGTTGAGTTGTTTATGAAGAGAATATACGAGAATAGACGCTGGAGGCTTTTGTTTTTCGATCTTTTCTTCCCAACCTTCCACAGCTGATAATAATCATGATAAAATAATGTTATTTAAATTAGCAAGAATAACCTATTTTATCACAAACATGGGTGTATATCTGCATGTGAGACAAATGAATGTGGCATAAACATTATTCATTCATTGATTCACCAATGAATGAATACAATTTAAAAAATATATAGGCCTATATATTTTTTAACATTATTTTATTGAATTGTGATGAATAAAACATAATTATATTTGGCCTATTTCTCATAATAACACCGCAACATGTTGGTATGTTATTTACAATCCACAACACAAGCATTGGGGAGTTGATGTACAAGCTCACAATGCGTCGCTTCGCCCCCTGTTGAGAGCTTGTAGATCGGCTATTATTTATTGCTCCAAAAGCCAGCGCTAGAGCGTTTTAACTGTGCGACAGCGATGACGCAACCAGATGGCGACGGAGTAGTGTCCGAAATGCGCTGATTTGTTCACTACTGTAGTACACTACATCTGGATCCCTCATTTAGGGTTAGGGAGTAGGGAACGTGTTCCGTATTTCGGACACAGCCATTGACTGAGTGGATGTGGTTGTCAATATATGATGTTGTTTACTCTGCAGGTACTGGAAGAGTGGGATGCCTCGTAATGATGAAGACAGGAACTGTGCAGGCTCCTACTCTGGAGTTGGAGGATGGTTTAATAACTTATGTTCAAATGGAAGGTACTATATCTGTGAGAAGTGATGTTTCTCTTGACTCCAGTCCACTGATGAAAATGCAGCTTAGTCTTCTGCTTTGTGAAGTTAAAGTGAGAACAGTTTGTACAGAAGTACAAACCGTTGTAGCCACGATCACATTAATATAAACCACCAACTGTTGTTGCTTAGCATGTTTATTAATTTAGCTTTAAACGGAGATCAGACTCTATAGACTGGTTTTGTAGTTTGCTTCCTGGTTCAGGTTAAAAAACTACAACCTGGTAAAAACATGTCAGTCTGCAGAAGACTGACCTGATAGCACACTGTGATGTAAGCCAGTGGTTCCCTAAGTGTTTAGCTCAAGACCCAAATGAGAAATTAGACGTTTGGGACCCATCTAATGAAAATAGCAGATTTACAATCTCACAACACGGTCTTAAGAGCACCTCGTTGTGAACTTGTAGATCGTCTACTTTCACTAGGCCTACTTGTATTTTAAATGTATAAAAAATTAATTTCAAACAAATTTACATTTTGGGGGGATTATAAAATCTTTAATTGGTCCGTGACCCACAGTGATGTAAGCAACACAGCTGCATAATCAATATTCTATTGAAGGTTACAACTGGGGTGTATTCTCTCTGGTGGAAAAATACTTTTTATTATGTTCACCTGTATAATGCATTTTAACGCATTTATAATCTTTATATTGTGCTTATGTATCAATACTGCAATGTAGAAATAATCTGTAAGTAAAAGTACAGAATAAAAAATGCACTTGAGTACAAAAGTAATAGAATGAAAATATTCTTAAAGTACAAAAAGTAGAAAGTATTCATTGTGCAGAATGTCCCATTCCACAATTTCAAAATGTATAAACCTTTTTTGAAACAAGCAGATCTACAAGCTCAAAATGTGTCGCATCGGATCAGTAGAAGTACAATATTTGCCTCTGATATGTACTGGAGTAAAAATAAAAGTATTGAAAATTGTACCTAAGTACAGTAATTGATTAAATGTACTTACTTAGTTACTTTCCACCACTGATACTCTCATGGTCATGGAGTAATGAGTATTGAGAAATAAACCCTGAGGTGATTAGGGTGTTTATTAGACCCTGGTGCATAGCGGAGGGTCCCTGATATCTGATTTTACACTGTAAGTCAGGGGTCTTCAACAGGGGGTCTGGGACCCCTAGGGGGTCCTCAGAGTTATTACGGGGGGACCCGCCAAATATTTGTGTTAGAGGACAATTCTTTTTATATTAACAATTTGAATCCTCGCATCCCTATTCTGAGGAGAACTTTAGCCAAAAATTGTCGATCTACAAGCTTTCAACGCCTCGTGCTGCAAGGCGTTGAGAGCTTGTAGATCGGCTATTTTTGGCTTCAGACGGTTACATATCTGAAAATACACTTTAACATGAATCCAACATAGACTGATGACAGTGCTGTCAAACAAGTCATGAATCTATCTGTGAAATCTATGAAAACGTTTAATCTGCAACACATAATATATATTGTGGTAGGGGTCCCTCCCTGTTTCATCTCTCTCTCAGCTAAGGGGTCCTTGGCCTGATTTTTTTTTTGAAGACCTCTGATGTAAATAATTAAAGGATGCTGAATGTATTCTTATCTTTGATGTTACCTTTCTTTTTTACTCTCATATTGTTATACCGTTTGATTTAGCTTTTTGTTCTTCTTGTTCTCCGCCAATGGAAACAAGCCATAGTTCTTTCTTGGGTTTAAATCCTATTAGTAGACCTTGGATCTGAACTGTGCTGTGCTGTGCTGTGCTTTACCTATGCAAACTGCTAATAAAGTATTCAATCAATCAATCATCCATCCATGATTATTATGTTTTCACCCATATATCCTATCCTCACAGCTCTACAGCATACAGTATTGTGTCACTTTGTTAGTCTTATAATTGCCCAACTTTTTTCTTTTTTTTCCCCGAAGCCAATCAGAATGCTTTTTACATTCCAAAATCACTTTCTGCTACTCATTTACTCCCATTGATTGCTGACGGAGACAGAAATTCATCCATACGGATGCATTTTGTGGACCCATTTTGTGGGCATATTGTGGGCCCCAAAAACTATGGTTTAGCGATGAAAAGTGATGAGTCATCACTTTTTTACAGTTTTGTGGGGGCATTTTTAGCCCAAGGAATGTTTTCTGAGCAAAACACATGCTTGCAATGGATTCAGGATCATGAAAAACCCCTAGTTTGACCCCTCATAGATTTTTTTTTTTTTTTTGCATTCTTTTCCTGCATAGTAAAGTTAATGGGACACCAACTTTAGCGGCTGATAACACCAATTTAGCTGTGTTTCAGAAAGGGTTATCATACCAAAATATAATCTACATATACAGAGCTTCTTAAAAATGCTAATTAACCTTTGCCACCTTTCATTGCATATGGCCGATGGACTTTGCCCGGGACCCAAACTAGTGACAATAGCAGATCTACAACTCACAACGCTTCTCTTCGTGCTGCGTTGTGAGCTTGTAGGTTGGCTATTTTTACTTGTTCTTAATTATTGTTTTTTCTTTAATCTAGGGAATTTATTAGATATGTTTGTTTGATTGTTTAAAATGTATACAATTATTACCATAAAAATGTGTCTGTGACCACAAATGGGTCCCGACCCACTGTTTGGGAATGCATTCCGTTGTGTCCACGTCCTCACATAGTGCATGTGTGTGCGCGTGCACGTCACGTGCACAGATTGTAATCAGCAGACAGAACAGAGGATATTGGTTCCAAACTTCATATCCTGATTTTATTGTTCAAATGTTGCAGGACAAGATAAAACAACAAAGTGCAAATAAACACACACGCGCGCGCGCACACACACACACACACACACACACACACACACACACACACACACACACACACACACACACACACACACATACACACACACACACACACACACACAGTCAAACAACAGTGTGTATTAAAGGGGATTTTTTAATACACAGATTAAGGATCTGGTGTCAATAAAGAAAGTTCAAACATTAAAGGGAAAGTCCTCCCTGAAGAAGTCGTTCCCTTGATGCTAATTCTCTACTTCAGCTTCTCAACCTTTCCAGGCCGGGACAAAATAGCTGATCTACAGGCTTGCAATTGCGACCTTGTAGAACGGCTTTTTTTGCCTCTTTCGTGTGTTTTTATAGTGCCATTTGTCGATTACTTTTGATGCAGGTATTTAAAAAAGTCTTACAAGTCCTAAATTGTCACGTCGGTGTCATCTGGAGACCCCCAACCCAAATCATGTGGGGACCCCGACCCACAGGCTGAGAACCACTGCTCTTGCATGAGGATGCTTTCTCCTTTTGTAGTCTTTACGTCATTTTGTAGTCAACAGGTGGCCGGTCCCCTAGTCTAATTTAAATTGGTTTAAATTGGTATGATGGTTTCTTTTGGTATTCGTCTTTTACTCTAACTCGTAGTGCGACTAGGGAGAATAAACCAAGTGATTCACATTATGTGGGGAACAAAAAACATTCAACTCCAACCAGAACCACAGTTTAGTTTACTGAACCCACCACCACCAGAACCACCATTTAGTTTACTGAACCCAACCAGCGTTTAGTCTTTTCTCACACAGCTCTGTGATGCTGTTACCGGGCTTTGCTCCAGGCTTTCCTCCGCGGTGGAAAGTCTGGTAATGCGAGGTTAATGGTGGCGCCATAGTTTTGTACTTTTGGTTTTGTATGTGTCTATGGAGTTAACATCACTCAAATAGATCACCGGATGAAATATGTCTTCCCTGTGTTTATTTTTGGTTTCTTCCTGAACGCTGAAAACCTCTGAGTCAAAAACAACAGCTACTGTGTGGGTGTGGCTAACTTCAGCTGGGTCACCACCCACCTGAAAACCAGGCATACTTAGTGAACAGGTGGGTGTAGTCATATAAAAACATCATTTTAACACTTTCTGTAGACTTTTTTGAAAGAAAATCTTTCTCCAAGTATAATCATAATACCTGATGATCATGTTTTAGGGGGGAAAATCACGTCACCCCGTCTTTAACACCCAAGAGGCCAAACTTGTTCAGTAACGCGATACGGCCACTGGAGGTCGCTGTGCCAAAAGGAGTTATCTCGTTCCTCAACGAGACAACAAAGGGTTAACTGTGCAGCGCCGCATGTTGTGTTCCCTGTGAAAGACCCTAGTCCATACGTCACACCGTGGCTCACAGAGAGAGAAAATGGCGCGACTAGGCTGCATTGACTTCCAGGTGCAAAGAACGCCAGGGAAGCAGAGATCTGCCTGTTTTCACGGCGACACTTTACCACGATGGTCGGCCCCGGTTTGGATTTTAGTTTAGCGAGCGATTGTAAACAAATGGATTTTCTTCCTCAATCGTCAGTGGACACTCACATGCACACGCACGAAGCTTCCGAGGCTCTTCAAAATAAAGCGTGAGTGAACGGCGGCAGCAGCAACAGCTAGAAATGTTAGAAACCTTGGCTTCCCATGTGTTAAGGACGCCTAGAGCTGAAGGAAGCTCCGGTGCAAAACATACTGTATGTTAGACTATAGTGTCAGGGTAATAAAACATACTGTATGTTACACTATAGTGTCAGGATATTAAAACATACTGTATGTTACACTATAGTGTCAGGATATTAAAACATACTGTATGTTACACCATATGTCAGGATATTAAAACATACTGTATGTTACACTATAGTGTCAGGATATTAAAACATACTGTATGTTACACTATAGTGTCAGGGTATTAAAACATACTGTATGTTACACTATAGTTTCAGGGTATTAAAACATACTGTATGTTACACTATAGTGTCAGGGTAATAAAACATACTGTATGTTACACTATAGTGTCAGGGTATTAAAACATACTGTATATTACACTATAGTGTCAGGATATTAAAACATACTGTATGTTACACTATAGTGTCAGGGTATTAAAACATACTGTATGTTACACTATAGTGTCAGGGTATTAAAACATACTGTATGTTACACTATAGTGTCAGGGTATTAAAACATACTGTATGTTACACTATAGTGTCAGGGTATTAAAACATACTGTATGTTACACTATAGTGCCAGGGTATTAAAACATACTGTATGTTACACTATAGTGTCAGGATATTAAAACATACTGTATGTTACACTATAGTGCCAGGGTATTAAAACATACTGTATGTTACACTATAGTGCCAGGGTATTAAAACATACTGTATGTTACACTATAGTGTCAGGGTATTAAAACATACTGTATGTTACACTATAGTGTCAGGGTATTAAAACATACTGTATATTACACTATAGTGTCAGGATATTAAAACATACTGTATGTTACACTATAGTGTCAGGGTATTAAAACATACTGTATGTTACACTATAGTGTCAGGGTATTAAAACATACTGTATGTTACACTATAGTGCCAGGATATTAAAACATACTGTATGTTACACTATAGTGTCAGGGTAATAAAACATACTGTATGTTACACTATAGTGTCAGGGTATTAAAACATACTGTATGTTACACTATAGTGTCAGGGTACACCTATATACATGCTATGCTGCTGTGCTGCGTAAGCTCATGTTATGTATAGATTCATGCGCAGGGCGTCTGAGTCAGCAACTTACACCATCTCTACCAGCATGGATAGAAAACCATCAATATTCAATGAGAGATATGGCAGCCACACTGCACATGGATCCTAGAGCTCGCATAGAACAGTTATTTTCCAATAGCCAACAAATTATGAACCCATGCATGCACTGAATCCGGGAAAGGGTTAGATTGTCAATTTTACGTGAAGATATTTAATGTGGAGTGAAAACAGAAAAGAGAGTAGTATCCTCACTGCCCTAAACGTAGACACTATTGCTATCTTGCATATTATAGCTGACACTCCACCAATGAAAATACCCCCCCCCCCCCCCCCCCCCCACACACACACACACACACACACACACACACACACACACACACACACACACACACACACACACACCACACACACACACACACACACACACACACACACACACACACACACACACACACACACACACACACAGAGCTGTGTGGTTGAACACCTTTTCTTATGAGATGCAGCATATCAAGCACAATGTCTAAAGTGTACTAACGGAAGCTAGATGTTTTCCTGTTGCTTCATGATCTCATCTCAAGTCACACAGCACACAAGCAGACCTGGGCATTGTACGTATGTGGCCCTTTGGTTCAGTCTGACCGGCCCGCGTAGAGTCAATGGAAAATTACAAAATAAACACATTTTCTAATTTTACCTCATGCATGGACTAAAGCTGCATTGCTTTTATTTAGAAGTTTTTTATTGACGTACATATGGGTGCAATGCGTGTGCGTGATCATTGGATGTTGTCAGGTGGTCAGACTGGTCACACATCAAGACAACCTGCCTTACTTTACCCATCAAAAATGGCTAACGTGGCTAAAAAAAGAAAAGTCGTCGCCGAATCCCGGGTTTTCAACAAAAATTGGACTGCTTAGTATTTATTTACTGAAGTCGGAGGTAAAGCCGTGTGTTGAGTTTGCGGGGAGCACATCTTGCGGGGAGCACTGCCTGTTGTTCATGTGGCCCCATGGGGAAAAAAATGCCCACCTCTGGCCTAGAGGGTCAACCGACGGCGGATGTTACAAATGTAACATGCAGACCTGCGAGGGCGGAGGGCCAAAGGTGAAGAGTTGCTCCAAACCTGACAAAAACACTGTTCAGGGGTCTGCTTTGACAATTGTCAGATACATAAAATAAAATAAAATAAATTTGCACGCATGGGCATCAGCATTAAAGCAGTGTGAACATTTAGTTAATTATAGACCATATTCACACCGGCCATTTCGCTATTAAGTTAATGAAATGCCACCCAGTTTTTTTCAATGCAAAATGCCAAAATGTGGTCTATACTATGGCAGGCCTGGCCAGCCAGGACGGAGATTAGATATCAAACTTATAAGAATGCTATCTAGCTTTCATGTATGGTCATTTAGATTTAGGGCAGGCGAGTGCTACGGTAAGTTCTATGGGCTTAGGTGGAGTCTGAAGAGGTGAGTCTTCAGGTGGTATGCACCCACATACAGTATGTTGTGTTTATATAGTGCCTTTATCCAAGGCACTTTACAATGATAGTGCATTACATTCACCCATTCACACACACATTCATACACCGATGACGGAGGATTGAGGAAACCATGCGAGGCACCAACTGCTCATCGGGAGCAATTAGGCCTCATTTACACTGGAAGCCAAATCCAGCCTGAATCAGATCTGTGTCACATCCAGATGGGAATCTGATTTGTTCCATGTGAACATGTGACCATTTAAACCAATCGGATTCCAATGTGGCACAGATCTGATTCAGGTTGGATTCGGCTGACAGTGTAAATGGGGCCTTAGGGGTTCAGAGTGTTGCTCAAGGACTCCACTCTAACTCTGAGGGAGCCTGGGATCTAACTAAGCACTGGCTCTATACCTCCTGAGCCACTGCTGCCCCTGATTTTATTTTATTTGTTTTTTATCATTTTCAATTGGTTCAAATAGCCGATCTACAAGCTAACAACATGTCGATGAAGATTGGTTTCCGGAGCGTCTTGCCCTGAGAATAAGTAAGCAATTTACCCCGAGTGAGAGGACATTATGCTCTGATAATGTCCTGTGTTAGGGGGTGATCGGACGAGGCGAAGCCGAGTCCGATAACCCCCTAACACAGGACATTATCAGAGCATAATGTCCGACCCCGAGTGGTAAATAGCTTTTCTACCACTTTTTCCCATATACATGAAAGAAAACACATAGTTGTAACTTGCAAAGTTCTTTAGTTTACAATCATTAATTGTTTCAGAATGCACATATACATCCGCCACAGCATATAGTCCCACAAGTTTGAATCAGACAACAGGACAAAAGGTGAATAAGTCAGCAGGGCACCGCAGGGAGTTGAACCCCGTCCCAGAGTAAACCAGGAGTACCTACTACCAGAGCCTTGTGCTGTTAAACACCATATAGCCCCACTCCCGCCCCACTCCCAGTGATTGCAAAAACAAAAAATACATCATAGCCTAGGCTACTTGTTGTCATGATGTTCATTCATATTTATGGTGACATTTCCTGAAAAGGTGCAGTTATTAAAGTAGTTGTCAGGGGTAAGACGTTTTGCTGCTGTTGGTGTGTGGGAGTCCATTGGCAGAGGGCGTTTTTGTGGGCCTGCAGCAACCTCAGCAGAAGATCCTGCACCAACCCCAGCAGAAGATCCTGCAGCAGAAGCTCCTGTTGCCAGGATTGTGCTCCAGTTCCTCCTCTCCTTCATGTTTGGACACCAGTAGGACTGTAGAGAGCTCTCATTCTTGTGCCCTGTCACTGAAGATTTTAAGATTTGCAATAGAAAAAGTTAGTTTCATTTAACAAAAAAGAAGAAAAAAATATGAAAATGTAAGTATATACCTGACATGATTTCTCTCGATTCAAGTCCTGCATCTGAAAGCTTTTGGATAGTTGTTGCTCTTAAGGAGTGGTTAGTGTACACTGTCGTTCCAGCCAATTTACAAATCCTAGGCAGCATTTCTCCAAGGTAGTGTACACCCAGGGGTCTCTTTGCATACCTAGGAACAATAAACCGTGAAAAATAAACATTTGAGTCAATGAAGTGTAGTCTACACATAATGCAATCGCATAGTGACGTTGATACAGCAACCACTAGAGGGCAGTGAAAAACTGGACTATTTATAAAAAACAGCATAGACAAATTAAGGCAATGAACTTACCATGGACCCTTGGAATAATCCTTCTTTGGATGAAGGTAGAACGCAGGCACTCCAGGTGGCAACAGTGAAAGATATTTCTCCAGAGAAGCCACTGGACACAGTGGGTTTCCGGCTTCTTCATACATGAATCCACGCAGCCTTTCTTTGTTTTTCTCAGAGTAATCTTTGATAGATAGATAGATAGATAGATAGATAGATAGATAGTTCTACCACATCTACCATATACACGAAAGAAAACACAGTTGTAACTACTGTAACGGTCGCTGTAAGGCTGTTGTGGTTTTGGTATTTTTATTTACCTTTTGAATAAGGTTCTGATGTGTTATTCATTGTTGTTTATTTTATGGGTAACTGTCTGTGAAATAGTGCCATCTGTAGGTGCACTGGTCTGTGGGGTGCAGACCAGGTGCCCTAATCACTCATTTTATGGTTGATGGACATTAAAAAGAACACTAAAAACGGACATTTAAAAAGACAAGGACGATGATGTTAAAAAGATTTCATGTTTATAATTTCTTGTTTAAAAATATGTGTGTTTGTTATGTGAATTCATTTACAGTTTTCACGTGGTCCCGTGGGGCAAATAAAACAACTCTACGTGATCTCAGTATGCTGCGTGGCCTTATTCTGCACTACACTACAGTTCAGGGGCTGTTATAACTACCTTACCTTTGTGATTCTTGGTCTCTTCATTGAACGTCAGCGTTGCATACTTAAGACCCTGTTCATCTCTACGTATGACGAATGACTCTGGTTTCAGCGCACGGTTTCCCTAGATAGATAGATAGATAGATAGTTTTATTGTCATTATTACACAGAACAGGTTCAGTGAACAACGAGATTAGAGCCAGTCCCACAAGGTGCATACACAAGTCAGTAGTAAAGTAATAATACAAATAATAATAATAAACAAACCTCATTTGCGCGTCGCCCCATATGTAGCTGTATATCGAACCACACTTTATGTAACAATCCATGGGGTGTTGCAGGAGACAGAGCACTGGATTGTTTGATTTTATTAAAGTCTGCTTCTGTTATGGATGGATGGTGGGTCGAGGTATCTTTTCCTTCCTTACGCAGTTTCTTCATCACAGCGACAAAAACAGAATTGCTGCTACTGAACTCACTGTCAGATATTATACTCCAGCCTCGGGACAACGGCGGATCATTCATGTAACGATTCATTCCTGCTCGCAGACCAGCGTAACTACTGACACTATATTCTTCACCTTTAGCGTTTCTGACTGTAGCGTAGAATTCTCGTAGTATCTTATTTAAATCTTCTTTGCCGATGGTTGTCAAATCGGTGACAATTTTCTTCTGTGTGCACCAGGTCTGGAAACACCGCGTACTCCAGTTAGTTTGTTTGACGGTACCGGGCTCACTACGACATAACTCGAGCGCATCTAATTCCTTCTCGGATATATCCGAGTGTCTCTTACTGGCACTGGGTTTCTCTTCATCTTGTAAATCCAACCACTCATCCATAGATAATCCACCGAGTAAATCAAAGTTAATCGTGAAGTCACTCATTGTTGTTGTCGTTGTGGCACTGGGTTTGAAAGGTGTTCCGCACATCCGGGTACTTTGTTTCCTTACCGGGGAAGGAAACAAAGTACCCGGATGTGCGGAGTGATCTTGGAAAATGTGACAACTTTGCGGCAGTTGTTGTCTCATAACCTCCGGAATTTAGCCAATCAGAATCCAGTATTTGAACACGTGACTCGAAAAAGTGGTAGAATGATAGTTCTACAGCAAGCCTCCATTCATGATCTAACTGTCTATCTGTATGTATTCACCCATATATCCTATGCTCCCAGTTCTATAGTAGGCTATACATCATGTAATACAGAGTCACATTAACACATATGGTGCCAACCCCGAGTTTCCCGAGTTTGATTTCAAATAGACCGCTGTGCCAACCCCGAGTTTCCCGAGTTTGGGTTTAATTACTTAATTAGGTTAATTACACTCTCCCCCATCTTGTGACAAATTTTGGTGCTTCTGTGATTAAAAAAAAGTCAGAAATCACATATTCAACAAGTGATGTGAGCAAAAACAAATACAAATGCTTCCCATGAACCACAATATTGCTAAACTATGGCTCAAATGGCTCAAATATCTAACTTCATTACTCGCTCTAAACCAGAAATGCATTTCACTGCTTTGAACTGCTTTCCGTGCATTAGGCTAGTCAATTGCACCTTTATTACACACGATGGCGCTATTGTCAGATTAGTGGAAGCCCTGTTGTGTGAAACCAATGGATTGAATCCAGGGTGTTTCCCCCAGGTCAAAACAATAACTCTAGATCACGGGCTGCTATGCAGCCCTGGAATTAGTCGGTCGCGGTGACAAACAACATATTCTTCCTCATAATCATCGTCATCACAACTAACTCTAGTGCTATCACGGGCTGCTGTGAATGTCCTGGCATTAGTGGGTCACTGTGACAAACATTTTCTACTTCATCAGTCATCACAACAATGTCAAAAGACGGTGGCGCTACAGCAGCAGCTAGACAATCTACTTTTGCGTTCCTTCGACCCTGGAATACAAAACAAACAGCCACGATCAAAGGAAGAATCCATCGCCTGAACCTATATAATGGAGTCTAAAACATACCTGTTTGAGCGAGTTGTAGTCGGACATTTGTCACAGAGAGAGAGAGAGCGAGAGACCTCGGAGCAGAATGCAATATGTACGCGTCCATAGTGGAGCCATCGGACGGCGGCCTCTCCTCACTGTGGATCGCGTTCTTGTCTGGTTCCAACTTCAACTACGGAGGTAATCCGACTCAGCGCAACAGCGCAACACCGCGACCGCGGGTTGACCCACTGAGCCCTGGACATGATGATCGAGCCCTATGAGAGAGCCCTATACAGCCAATACAGCATTCTGCCCCGAGGCCTGACACTGAGTCGGAGGTTTCTGTGAGCCAGAACCGGAGCCAGAACCACCAGAGGCGGACCCGGTCGCTTCTCCCCAGCTGGCTGCGGGGACGGCCCGCAGCCCACACACAGGCCCGGTCGTGAACGTGCCAAACCAGCAGCTCGTTAGGTAAATGTTTCTTTCTTTCTCCCCCCCCCTTCTGTTTCTGAAGTTGTATTTGTATCGCGAACTGCCGGTATAGTAGTGATCCACGATTACATTTAGAATGTATCTATTCAATCATGCACAGATGTCGGAGAGTCCATTCAGCTCTCAGAATATATATATATATATATATATATATATATATATATATATATATATATATATATATAGCCTATATATAATCGTCAGATGAATCAATGTATGTTTTATAATCTAAGTTGCTCTGGGTAGGATAAATGTGTCTTCTAAACCCCTAAAACTTTTAGGCTAAAGGTGTAAATTGATTTGTGCTTTTTTCCCCCTCCCATCTGTTATTTATTTAGACTCAGAATCAGACGATACTGTTGGAGATAATGATGATGACCATCATGTGTCACGTGATGCCCCTGAAGGTAAGATTATTGTTTAGTAAAACGGTTATTGTGGTTTGTGTGTGTGTGAGAGAGAGAGAGGAGGGGGGAGGAAGAGAGAGAGAAAATGTTTTCTCTTGGGGTGTGTGTGTGTGTGTGTGTGTGTGTGTGTGTGTGTGTGTGTGTGTGTGTGTGTGTGTGTGTGTGTGTGTGTGTGTGTGTGTGTGTGTGTGTGTGGGATAGAGGAAATGTATTTTATTGTGTGAGAGAGAGAGAGGGATAGAGAACATGTATTGTGGTGTGTGTGTGTGTGTGTGTGTGTGTGTGTGTGTGTGTGTGTGTGTGTGTGTGTGTGTGTGTGCGCGCGTGCGTGTGAGACACATTGTATTGTAAATGGATTTTATTTTTCTATATTTATAGGTAGTGGTTCGTGCAGAGGAGCCTACTGACTTCCCTTTGGAGAACTGAAAACTTTCCTTGCCCGCTGTTTCTGACCGGCCTCATCTCAACTCACACGTGCACGCACGCAGCCTCTGAACTGTGAACACGCACGCAGCCTCTGAACTGTGAACATGCACACGCACACGAGCACGCATGCAGACTCTGAACTGTGAACGTGCACACATACAGGCGCACGCATGCACGCGCGCACACGCACAATGTGAGAAACAATGTGAACAAGCCAGAGAAACACTGAACTAGCAAGAATACACTTGATTGAAAACGGTAAAGAAACAAAATAAAAAACACTTATTTGTCTTATTCTTTTGTATTTCTTTGAAGGAAAAATACTGTAAATACAATATTGAAGTCATTGAAGTCAAAGCTAAAAAGATCAAGTGAGTTTTCAGCCTGATACAGTATCATTCACTAAAAGCTGTTTTTCTCAAAACAAGGTCTAAAAAGGGGTCATTTTTGGCCGCTTTTTTTTTTTTGTCTGGCCTATAAATACAGAAGCGAACATCGTAGAAACATGGTTCTTGGACCGGGTGAAACTAGAGAATCTCCTCTTTCATTCGGTGTGTTGTGTGATTTTGTCACGATAAAACTGAATGCTGAGGCTGTCTTCGAAGTTGGTCAAAAACATGGCAAGAGCACAGTACAGACAGAAATAAGCCATGGCAACAGATGTGTTAATTTAACAAAGGTGTGCTGCAGACTGCCAGGACCTCTGGTGGGAAACTGTCCCAATACAAACTGTATAAAAACTCTGTTAGTGATGGTTCTCAGGGCCGGATTGGACGGTCTGGCACTTCTGGAAGGTTTGGCTAAGCCAAAACAAAAGGAAAATTAAATAAAAGATAATAAAAATACATAGCCTACATAATGGTATCTTTCGGTGAAGAGCACAAATGCCAGCGGTGATTTATTTGTGCCAGTCCGTGCCTGTTGGTTCTTAATAATGGACAGTTGTGTGCTGTGCGTGACTTTAGAGCGATCGTGCAAGCTACAGGAAAACATCTAGCTTCCGTTAGCACAACTTACTCATTGTGGTTGGTATTTAGAATGCCATCTCAGAAGAAAAGGTGGTGAACCACACAGCCTAGCAAAAGAGATGCTGCTCTCTTTCTTTCTCTTTCTCTTTTTGTGTGTGTGTGTGTGTGTGTGTGTGTGCATGTGCGTGTGCGTGTGCGTGTGTGTGTGTGTGTGGTTTATTTTCATTGGTGGAGTGTGAGCTGTCATATGCAATCTAACCGTAGTGTCTCTACGTTTAGGGCAGTGAGGATACAGTATATTCAGGTGTTGTGAAGAGCTGGACCAAATAACTGCATAAAGAAGTCATTTGTACCTTTATGAATGAAGTCATAAAGGTACAAATGGCTGTAGCTAGACATTCTGATAACATTGAGCTACAAGAGGGAGATCCAGACTACCAGAATGACCCCACAGCAAGACCAACTGAAGCAGAGGGAGTTTATGAGAGCCTTGATCTCCAAAAGATAGACGACGCTGTCTATGAAGGTCTTCCAACCAAGAAGGAGAAAGATCTACAAAAGTTACGGCAGTCTGGTAAGATTAAAGCTATACAAGCTTGCAGCATGTCATTTTGTGCCACGTTGCCAGCTTGTAGGCCTACAGTACTGACATCTGTTATTTCTTTTTAAATGTTTGAATAATCTTGAGAGTTTGCAAACTATTGGTTTTGAAAGCAATTGTAGAATCGGCCTCTGGTCTTAAAGGGATATTTCACACAAAAAGCACATTTTATCGTTTACTCTGGCTTTTGGGAGCACCAGACAGTTTTTAAGTTGCATACTGCCCTCCTATAATATGTACCTTTTTTTTTTATATAGACAGTTTTGCTACTCACCAAAACAAATACAGCTTTTGGGAGTTGTAAGCATATACTTTCCTTGGTGGAAGCACTCTGAGCCCCCCACCTCATGTCTAAAATACACTTTTTGGCCAGAAAAAAAAAACTTCTTTACACATGATTATATATCAATCATAAGCCCCAATTACTGAATGTCAATTTCAGTTTTTTATTTTTGTTTCATTCTTTTCAGACTATTTAGTTAAATATTTCAGGAATGGTTTGATGTCAAACTCCTGGTTCAGACCACAAAGAGCTAGATTGCTTCCTCGATGGCAGGGGTCATCTCCATGATGGGTTGTGGTGGACATTTTTGCCAAAATGTTTTGCCAAAACTTTACTTTAACTTAACTGGAGTATTTCCAAATTCCAGTAGGCCTACTTTAACTTCTACTCTGTCATGACATCTCAGAGACTATTATTGTACTTTTACTACACTACAATCATTTGACAACTCTAGCTAGTAGTTACTTTATATTTTGATTATTATTAGATTACTTCTCGATTTGGCTATTTTCTCCTGCTCTTCTTTCCTCTGTTTCCTCCAATGCTCACCTGAAGGCTTATTGTCTCTTCATGGTGCGTGCACCTCCACTGTACAACTTACTTGTGCAAATTAATTGTTGGAAAACCTGCAATAATAATATAGACATTGTCACTGTCTATTTTAACATGACAGAGTCTCATGTCATGTTTATTTACCAACAATGCCTCGCTGGCTCGCTTCCTCACAGCAGCTGAGCGCAGCTGCCTTTGTGGGTTGCCTGTTAAGTGCTGCGTGCGCACATCCCCCATTTTAGGCACCAGCCAGACACAGCATGTTGTTCAATTGCAGCAGATGAGATGAGTAACAGAAGAGGGGTGCAACGTGTATTTATTCAATTGGGAGGGGAGTCTGGGCGCCTAGGTGCCCAAAAGTGATTTTATTTTACTTTTTTTTTTACTTTATTTAACTGTCTTGCATGTACCAAAAGCTGGTGCTGTGTGTGTGTGTGTGTGTGTGTGTGTGTGTGTGTGTGTGTGTGTGTGTGTGTGTGTGTGTGTGTGTGTGTGTGCGTGTGCGTCCGTGCATGCATTTCCGTATTGTTAGTCCATACAGCTAAAGCATTCTGCAACCAGCCACAGACATATATGGTCACATTTTGTCAATAATGTGCAGCCTGCAAGCTACTTCAGGAAGATAGGCCTCCACTCGAGAGGTTTTCACACACATGTGGGGCCTCTATGTGGCCGATGTATGTGACGTGTCAACATGATTTGGTGGTCTGTTCTTCCTCTTGCTGTTCACTGAGTACTTCCTCTTCCTGTTAATAGCAGTGAACTGTGTATGTGTTTTTTTTGATCCAACCACAACCACTAGTGTTCTCTGCTTTCCCTGAGAGTTCACTTCTCCCCTAGAGCAGGGCTGGGCAGCATCTTTTTCCAGGGCTGTACTGGCTTTGATAAAGTGAGAGAAGGACCACACATTGGACTACTGAAGTCATATAGTGCTGATTTATGTTAAAAATAGCATTCATTTGTTGACAGACTGCTTTACAGTAGGGTATTTTATTTTATGTTTTAAAGCTGTACTGTATCACTCACATTATAAAACATGATGCATTAAGTTATAAATATGGACTCAAGGCAGACTGTCTGTTACATTGTAAACATTTAACAGACAGCGTGGTAGAACAAGGGTCTTCAACTTTTTTCATATCAAGGTCCATTATTTATTCTGCATTTGAGCCACAGACCACCATTTGACAACATTTAGCATCTCAGACATAAAACTACTTTGTTATACTTTTTAAACAAATACAATTTTGCCCACAATTCCATGCTGCATTGATGTTGGTATACAAAAGGGGAGATAACAGGGAAACGTTGATCAAAATAACAATTCTTCTAGTGTAGATTTGAAATATCATCATTATGTCTGTCTAGACTAAGACTAAAGGGCTTTTCACACAGGACCGTTGCGTTTCTTTCCGTTTGCTGCTTGATTAAAACGCATTGGATTTGCTGTGCAAGGCTGTGCGGAATCCACGCTGCGGATCCAAAAAGAAGTCATAAAAGGAGTCAAGGACTTTGCACACAGGACCACTGCGTTTCTTTCCGTTTGCTGCACGATTAAAACGTGTTGGATTTGGTGTGCAAGGCTGTGCGGAATCCACACTGCGGATCCAAAGAGGAGTCATAAAAGGAGTCATTGAGTTTTTACAGCATGCGACCAGATGCACAAATCGAACTGGGTTCGATCGGGAAAAAAACGCACAGCCGCAGCCACCTGCCATATGGCAAATTTGGAGCCAGTGTGCATGAGGTCATAGAGAATCATTATTTTCTTTAAAAAAAATGGAATCGTCAGTTTTTTTCCGTGCGAGAAAAACACGTCTGTGTACAAAGGGCTTCATTGAGTGTTCACTGCATGCGACAAGATGCACAAATCGAACTGGGTTCGATCGGGAATAAAACGCACAGCCACAGCCCCCTACCGCATGGCAAATTCGGAGCCGGTGTGCATGAGGTCATAGAGAATAATTGTTTTCTTTTAAAAAATGAAATTGTCAGTTTTTTCTGTGTGAAAAAAAAAAAAAAACGTGTCTGTGTGCAAAGGGCTTAAGACTTGGCCTTGTCCATGGCTACATTTTGAGTTAATTGCACCGTACCTCTTGATCTTTTTCAACGTACAGGAAGTCTCTTCACCAAAAATAGCAGATCTACAATCACATTTTGACGCGTTGTGAGCTTGTAGATCGGCTTTGTTGAATATTCCCCCCAGAACTGCTGGGGTTTAAGTGGTTAAACACCAAGTATAAAAGATAATTCCGGTCATCCTATAATGAAAACAGATATTCTCAGGTTCTCAAGTTTTCCTCGCTATACTGTATCTCAAAGGGAATGTTCTACGTATTTATTTACTGTAATATGACATGATATTACAGTAAATGTGTGTGTGTGTGTGTGTGTGTGTGTGTGTGTGTGTGTGTGTGTGTGTGTGTGTGTGTGTGTGTGTGTGTTAGAGCTGGGATCGGGCCCATTTTTTCTGTCCGACCCGAACCTGTGTCCGACAGTTTTCTGTCCGACCCGAGTCGACGTCCGAGCATTAATCATGAAAAAGCGTCCGACCCGAGCCGACGCCCGAACCTTATGTTTTCAACGCTTTTTCGCCTTTTTTCTTTGAGGAAGCCACTGATTGTTTCTTTTTCTTTGAGGAAGCCACTGATTTACACTCACTAGCAAACGTGTTATAATGTGCAGTGAGTGCATGCAGCATGCCTGTTTGTTACCCTTAATAATATTAAGCCACATTGTGGCTTGTGAAAGTGTTTTAAATAATTACACAAGTAGGCTATGTTAGATTATTAAATAATAGGCTATAACGTGCACTGCGCGTCTGGTGACTCTTGTCTGACTGCAGTCAGTGACTCGCTGCAGTCACACACTTAAAATCCTCTTTTACAAACTTTTAATAAAGTATTCACACTGCACAAACCTTTTCCACATGTTCAATCAATATCAAAATGTATTCAGTCTTACCAGCATAGACGATTCTGACATCTGCTTTTAATATCCAGCGTCCACAAACGGCCAGTCCACGGCCAGTTGGCCGTCTTTCTTAATCAAAATCTATTATTAATCCAACCATTATGATTTATGGGTTTTAGGCTAAGGCTACATTCAACATCGGACTTTTTAATTATGTCTGCGTTGACAACTACGTTGAAATGCGTCCATACCGCGGCGCTGATTTCCCTCTTTCGTTTTCAATTGCTTTAAACTTTACCGTAGACAAGTTAACTTTTATCTCGGCTGGCGGCAACATTATCTCTCACTCATTCGCTTTTTCTTCTCGTGTATCTGTTTGTTTGTTTGTTTGTTCTCTGTCACATATGACACTCCGTCTCCCACTTCCTTTTCCCCATGAACATGTGTGCATGGTTGTCAAGACAACGCACTGAGCGTAGCCACGTGCAGTGCACCAGAAAGACAAGGAAATAGCACACACAGAGACGATAGTTGTATCGTTTTACACTTTATTTTCTATGAATCAAAATTATGTCCGACCCGAATCGACGTCCGACAATTAATTGTGAAAATGCGTCCGACCCGAGCCCGAGCCCGTCGGGCTTGTCGGGTCCCGTCGGATTTCGGTCGGGTATCCCAGCTCTAGTGTGTGTGTGTGTGGAGGAAGTACTTGGACATTAACAACTTAGTTTGGTAGAAAAATGGTAAAAAGCAAAACAATACATGAAGTGTCAGAGAAGCTACAGCAGACAGTAATATTCAAGATAGTTTGCTGTTTGTATTCAATAGTTAACTTTTCAAGCCTCTCATCCCAAGATGTGTGGAGATGTACTGTATGTTATTCCAGACTTGACAAAGAAGGAGAGACAGAGAAGGAGACAGAGGAGAGATGAGGGACACTGACAGTTAGAGGAGTGATTCTTTTCATGTGTAAAAGTATTTATTTAGAGAGAATGTTGGACATTTAAATCATTTTTAGACGTGTTTTTGTCACACAGAGAGAAGGCGTTCCAGAGTTGTTGCTGTGCTGTGTCTTCTGCTGCTGGGTGGGAACATAGGCCAGGCCGTGCACTGTGAGTATTCCATGTCACTAAACTACCACATCACTCACTGTGAGTATTCCATGTCACTAAACTACCACATCACTCACTGTGAGTATTCCATGTCACTAAACTACCACATCACTCACTGTGAGTATTCCATGTCACTAAACTACCACACCACTCACTGTGAGTATTCCATGTCACTAAACTACCACATCACTCACTGTGAGTATTCCATGTCACTAAACTACCACATCACTCACTGTGAGTATTCCATGTCACTAAACTACCACATCACTCACTGTGAGTATTCCATGTCACTAAACTACCACATCACTCACTGTGAGTATTCCATGTCATTAAACTACCACATCACTCACTGTGAGTATTCCATGTCATTAAACTACCACATCACTCACTGTGAGTATTCCATGTTACTAAACTACCACATCACTCACTGTGAGTATTCAATGTCACTAAACTACCACATCACTCACTGTGAGTATTCCATGTCATTAAACTACCACATCACTCACTGTGAGTATTCCATGTCACTAAACTACCACATCACTCACTGTGAGTATTCCATGTCATTAAACTACCACATCACTCACTGTGAGTATTCCATGTCATTAAACTACCACATCACTCACTGTGAGTATTCCATGTCATTAAACTACCACATCACTCACTGTGAGTATTCCATGTCACTAAACTACCACATCACTCACTCAAGGAGTTTGTTGACAGACATTGTGCATGTTGTTGTGACAACTATAAAAGCCACCACAATATTAACCCACATTTCCATGAGACTTCTTATGATGTCTAATCGTCATTGTATGCGGTGTTGACAAATTAATGCATGTAAATAAGATGAGATTAATAACATCTGCAAAGTAAGTTCTTCTTCTCAAATCAAATGTCCCTCACAGATGCTTGACCTCATCATGAACAGTAGCAAAAACTGTGTTTATCTTCAGCATTTCTGTCCTTTGCAGATCATAACAACCTGATGGAGCAGATGAATCATCTTCAGACCACCAACACCAACCTGATGGAGGAGAATGCCCAGCTGAAGACCAAAGCAATAAATGGTGAACCTTTTTGAAGGAATATTCATTTTGTGTATTATTATTGATATTTAAATTATTATCAGAGATGGATTGGTTAAAAATACAATCTGGGTCCCTCAACATAGCTGTTACTTATGTAATCATAATGTAAACCACATTGTGTGTGCAGTGGGTGCATAGACTGTCTTCCCTTGGTCTGTCTGTGGCGGCCTTTCACTCTTGCTGAGTCTGTACCTAGTCAAGGCTTTCCTATGTTTAGGGTCATTCACTGTGCTCAGATATTCTGTCAATGTATATTCTCTTTTTAGTGCTAGATAGCATTCCATTTTGCTTTGCGTTTTGCTGGTTTAGTCCAACTAGCCCTTACCCGTTCAAAGATATGAGCTCCAAAATGATGTGCAGTGTGTGGGTTATGGGATGTGGGACACAGTAGCCTATATGAGGGATGGAAAGTAACTTAAACTGGTGCTTGCATGATGTACTGCAGAACCCCCCCCCCCCCCCCGCCCGCCCGCCCGCCTGCACACACACACACACTCCTCCCCCCCCCCCCCCCCCGTGTGTGTGTGTGTGTGTGTGTGTGTGTGTGTGTGTGTGTGTGTGTGTGTGGGTTTGTGTGTGATTGTGCATGGCCTGAACAACAGCGCCCCTCCCTTAACATGTGTGGTCACAAAAGGTACTGTAGGCTAAATAGATATAGATACACCATAAAAATGCTAATATACAGCATATGATTTGTGAAAGTGACAAACGGGCTTCACAGTTATGTCAGGTGTGTTCATATGCTATTGGTGATGCGATTTCAGATCAATTGCTCCAGCCACTGAGGAGAAACGCTGTGACAGACAGACACTCACTCAGACACTCACTCAGACAGACATTCGCTAAATTATATGTTAGATGGGTTTTCCATCTGGTAGTTGTGCTGGGGACTGCCCATAAGTCCGAAATCTCATTAGTCCAACAACTCGTTTTAGGGTTAGGTTTAGGCATAATTGAGGTTAGGGTTTGGGTTAGGTTTAGGCATAGTTTTACTGAGGGTTAGGATTAGGAATAGTATTTTTCACCAGGTTAACATCACCAGATTCTGACTAATGGGATGTAGGAAGTAGGAACAATGAGATTTCGGACCATGGCACCGTTGTGCTTGTGTTTGTGCGCAGAGACCCTGAACCAGCTGACTGAGGGAGCCTCCCTGTAGTTTTATCTATGGTTGAGGGCTATGTGTCTTTAGGTGTTTATAGAATTTAAATGCTCTCTTTTAATAATGAGTGGGTATCATATCATTCTAATTCTGTCCTGCAGGCATTGTTTGTTGTTTTTCTTTGGGTGTGGAGGATGGATTTGCAGAGTATTGTAACGGCCCCTTTAAGTGTGGCCGGATGTCTTGTGACGTTGTAAGCGTCTTCCTGGGTTTTGGGGGAAGTGACGTTGTTGTTGTGGTGTTACTACTGTGTGAGCTGTTGGGACTATTTTACGAGAGCTACACATGTACGTTTACGCTGGAAAGGTGCCTTTAATAAACGTAATACTAAACCGTGGATCACGTCTCTGTCTCCGGTTCCTGAGATCACTACACTGGTGTCAGAAGAAAAACAAACAAATACTTTGTCGGTGAGGAGACGTGCCGTTGTGTGCTAGCTAGTTAGCTTCAGTGTGTTAGCTAGCTAGGCGAGCAGTATGGATGAGAAGAAGATAAAAGAAGAGCGGCAGGACGGAGCGCGATACGGTATGTCGGAAGAAGTGAACGTGCCGCGGCTCGAGTTGACTCCAGGGCGTGTGGCCAACTACCCTGGCTTCCCCTCACGTTTTCGCGGGTCGCCGCTCCGCGGAACCGGCGATGTGCGGCCGCCGGGTCCCGCCATTTTCACCGCGTCGGGCGGTTACCATGACGACGCCCATGCACCGCCGTCGGCTGGCTCTGTGAAGACACCCAAGTACACTGGTAACTCTGATTGGGAGGCTTTCCATGCTCAATTCGAACTGTTAGCAGATGCTAGAAGATGGACAATGAGTGACAAAGCTCTTCAGTTGGCTCTGTGTTTGGAGGGAGATGCCCTGTCTTGCCTCCTGCTTTTGGATGCTGATCAGCGGCGGTGCTACGACGCCCTGGTGGGGGCGCTGAAGAGGCGCTTTGGAACATGGTCCCAGCCAGCACTGGTGAAAAATGAACTGAGAGGGAAATGCAGGAAGCCTGGTGAGTCACTCCGGGGGCTGGCAAATGACATTGAGAGCCAGGTGCGGCGGGCTTACGGCCACCTATCCGCCGGCGCGCGGAGCGAGTTGGCTACCGACCTGTTTGTTGGGGCCATCTCTCCACCTGACCTGCGCATGCAGGTGCAACTTCAGCACCCGAAGTCACTGCAGGAGGCGTTGGAGGCAGCCATCGAGAGGGAGAGTCTGCAGAGCGCGGCCGCCAGCGGTGGACAGGAGGTGAGCCCCCATGCGGTGAGGTCAGCGTCGGGGTGCCCTGCCAGGGAGGAGGCGCCAGCGTGGGCGACGGAGATGACTGAGCTGCTGCGGGCGGTGACTCTACAGAGGCCAAGCGGACCACGTCCAGGTCCGCAGGTCTGCTGGGGGTGTGGCCAGCCCGGCCACATCAGGAGGAACTGCCCTGCCGCTCGCCAGGGGCAGGGAAACGCCTCGGGGTCCGCATAGACGGGGATATGCGGGCCCCGATTCCCACTGCTTCCCCAACGACGCCAGTCCGGGCGTGCCGTCCAGCGGGGGGAGCACAACAGCACAGCCAGGGGGAGGATGCTCCATTCCCCCCAGAAGAAGACGACAGCAGGCCGCCGCCTTCGCAGCCTCATCCGCCAGCGGAGGGAGCCCAGCAGTGCAGCGATGGAGGAGACGACAGCGGTACTCCACCTGTCGTGGTGGGGTGGATCCGTGGGAGTTCCAGTGGAGCGGGTTCCTGCCACGTCGCTGTCTCCGTCCAGGGGGTGCCTACTGCGGGCCTGGTGGACACCGGGTCGTCGGTGACGCTGGTGAGACCGGATGTTCTGCCCACTGGGACACCCTTGCAGCCTACAGCGGTGCAGCTCCGCACGGCCACAGGGCAGCTGGCTCCCATGTTGGGGAAGGGGCTGCTGTGGCTGTGTGTGGGCGGCAGACGCGTTCGTCATCTAGTGTGGGTGGCAGATGTTCAAGACTACTGCATCCTGGGACTGGACTTTCTCCAGGACACGGGGTGCCTGTTGGATATGGGGAGGGGCACTCTTAGCTTCCCAGGGGGTCCTACCGTTGCCATGGGCCCTCTAGCTGCTGGCCTGCTGCCCCCTGCCCGGTCTGTCCAGGCACTGGAGGTGCCGTTCACTGTTCCTGTTTTCCCCTGCCCCGACCCCTGTGCTTTTGCCCCACGGTTCGCTGCCCCGTTGAGCCTTCCCTTCATGTGGCCAAGTTACCCCCCCTACCCTGCCCCCCCTCCCCCTGTGATGGAGACTATGATGTTTCCCGACGCCCCCTGCCAACAGCTGTCCCCTCTAGCCCCTGTGTTTTCCCCTGTCACTCCGGCCCCCTCTCTGCGGATAAGAGGGGGGGGTGGTGGAGGTGAGCTGTCCCTGGGGGGAGGGGTGTGGAGGGAGGAGTATGGAGACCTGGAGGAGCGGCAACAGGAGGAGCTGAGACAGCTGCTGTCGGAGTTCCAGGACAGCTTTACAGCGAGCGAGAGTGAGGTGGGGAGAACTCACATGGCGCAGCACGTGATTGACACTGGACTTGAGCGGCCCGTCAAGTGTCAGCCGCGCCGCCTCCCTCTCGCTCGTCAGGAGGCATGCGACCAGGCCGTGGACGACCTGCTGCAGTCAGACTTTATCGAGCCTTCCGACAGCCCCTGGGCGGCACCGGTGGTCATGGTCCCGAAAAAGAATGGAGACTGGCGGTTCTGTGTGGATTACAGGCGGCTGAATGACTTGACCACTAAGGACTCTTACCCCCTCCCCCGTATCGACGAGTCCTTGGATCTAGTGACGGGGTCCTCGTGGTTCACCACGTTGGACCTCAAAAGCGGTTACTACCAAGTCCCCCTCTCCCCTGAATCCCGCCCCAAGTCAGCCTTCTGCACCGGACGCGGCCTGTGGCAGTTTAAGGTGCTCAGCTTCGGACTTTGCAACGCCCCTGCCACCTTCTCCCGCCTTATGGACAAAGTGCTGGCTGGTATACCCCGCCAGGAGTGCCTGGTGTACCTGGACGACATTCTGGTGCACGGGCGCTCCTTCGAGGCGGCCCTGGGGTCCCTGAGGAGGGTTCTGGGGAAAATTAAGGAAGCGGGCCTGATGCTGCACCCAGAGAAATGCCGCTTTATGCGGAGGGAGGTGACATTCCTGGGGCACCAGTTGGGGGCAGCGGGCATCGGCCCCATGGACGAGAAGGTGCGGGCGGTGGAGCAGTGGCCCACCCCCCGCGACCAGAGCCAGTTGAAAAGCTTCATCGGGTTGGCCTCGTACTACAGACGGCATGTGCGGGGGTTTGCCACGATCGCATCGCCCCTGTACAGGCTGCTGGAGAAAGACAGAGACTATGTGTGGTCCGAGGCGTGCCAGGAGGCATTCCTCAGGCTGAAGCGAGCCCTGTGCGAGGCCCCGGTTCTCGCCCCACCTGACCCCACACTGCCTTTTGTACTGGACACTGACGCTAGCAGTGTGGGGGTGGGGGGTGTCCTGTCGCAGTCGTGGCCAGAGGGTGAGAGAGTGGTTGCGTACTTCAGCCAGAAGCTCAAGAAAAGCGAGCGGAACTACTGCGTCACCCGCCGGGAGCTCCTGGCAGTGGTGCTCTCTGTCAGGCACTTCAAGTACTACCTGTGCGGCCACCCCTTCACTGTAAGAACTGACCACTCAGCCCTCCAGTGGTTAATGACTTTCCGGGAGCCGGAGGGGCAGGTTGCCAGGTGGTTGGAGAAGCTGCAAGAATTCGACTTCAAGATAGTGCACCGGTCTGGGGCTCGCCACGCCAACGCAGACGCTCTCTCACGTCGGCCCTGCGCAGCAGATGGGTGCCGCTACTGTGAGCGGAGAGAGGCACGGGAGCTGGAGCGGCGCGTGGACGAGGAGGAGTGCGCAGCCGTCAGAGTCGGGGAGGTCGTCTGCAGGGAGCTGCAAGCGGTGTCGGATGCAGAATGGAGAGCCGAGCAAGAGAAGGATCCGGACCTGCGGCCGGTCTTGCAGTGGGTTGAGGCCCAGCAGCGTCCGCCTTGGGAGGAGGTGGCTCCCTTCTCCAAGGCGACTCAAGGACTATGGACTATGTTTGAATCGCTGCGGCTGTCCCAAGGTGTGCTGCAGCGGGCGTTCAAGACAGCAGCCACCGGGGAGGAGCAGTGGCAGGTGGCGGTCCCAAAGGGCCTGCAGGAGACAGTGCTGGAAGCCATGCACGGGGCGGGTGGGTCTGGACACTTTGGGGTCAACAAAACTCTCCGCCGCCTTCGTCAGAGCTTCTACTGGGGGCGGCAGAAGAGGGACGTTGTTGACTTCTGCCGTCGCTGTGACCCCTGTGTTGCTCGCAAAGGCCCCACCGGGCGCTCGCAAGCGCCACTCCAGCAGTTCCCGGTGGGGTCCCCTATGGAGAGAGTGGGGATAGACATTACGGGGCCGTACCCTCTCTCTGACGGGGGCAACCGCTATGTCCTCTCCGCCATGGATTACTTCACCAAGTGGCCGGAGGCGTATGCCATCCCAAACCAGGAGGCTGAAACGGTCGCTGATGCCCTGGTAGAGGGCATGATAAGTCGGCTCGGGGCGATGGAGTCCATACACAGTGATCGGGGGACTAATTTTGAATCCCGGGTGTTCGCTGCCATGTGCGAGCGCCTGGGCATACACAAGACACGCACCACCCCGCTGCACCCTCAGAGCGACGGATTGGTGGAGAGATTCCACCGGAACATGGGAGACCAGCTGGCCATCGTCACCTCCCGGCACCAGAGGGACTGGGACAAACACCTGCCCCTGGTGCTCATGGCGTGCCGCTCCGCGGTACAGGAGTCCACGGAGTGTACGCCCGCTCTTCTCATGCTTGGGAGGGAGCTGCGCACCCCGGCTGAGCTGGCCTTCGGACGCCCACCGGACGCCCCGGCTGTCCCTGCAGGGCCGGAGTACGCCAGGAAGCTGCAGGACCGCCTGGATTCAGCGCACCGCTTCGCCAGGGAACAGCTGCAGGAGGCCGGCGTGAAGCAGAAGCGCTACTACGACGTGAAGTCTCGGGGACGGGACTTCAAGCCAGACGAGTTGGTCTGGGTCTACAGCCCAATACGGAAGAAGGGACGCAGCCCCAAGCTTGACAGTAAGTGGGTGGGGCCCTGCAAGGTGCTGGAGAGACTGGGAGAGGTTGTGTACCGCGTGCAGATGCCTCCTCGGGGAAGGAGGGTGGCCCTCCACAGAGACAGACTGGCCCCTTACAGGGGGGGCCCTCCTTCCTCCGTCACGAACACACAGGCAGCCTCTCCCCCTTCCCCAGCTCCTCTGCCCCCTCACAGCCTCCCGCAGGAGGCCCCCATGCCTGTTTGCCCCACCCCACCAACCTTGTCCCATGCCCCGGATGCCCCCTCCCCAGGGTCTGTCCCTATGCCCCCCGCCCCTGCTCCCCCGATCCCTACGGGGTCTCGCCCAAGGAGGCGGACGAGGCCTCCGCCCCGCCTACGTGACTATGTGGTGTCCCTTGGGGCACAGGACTGATGTGGACAGTGTTCAAAGACTATGAGTAAAAAAAAAAAAAAAAAAAAAAAAAAAAAAATGAAACTGTGAAAAAGGAAAAAAAAAAAACTTGTAAATTGTACTGATGTGGGGTTTGTGTTGGGTTGCACTGCTTTGCTACCTCAGGTTGTTGCCATGTTGCCTTAGGCTGTGTTCTTTTTTTTTCTACCTCCGGAGCGGTCCTCGGGGACGAGGACTTTTTGTAAGGGGGGGGTAGTGTAACGGCCCCTTTAAGTGTGGCCGGATGTCTTGTGACGTTGTAAGCGTCTTCCTGGGTTTTGGGGGAAGTGACGTTGTTGTTGTGGTGTTACTACTGTGTGAGCTGTTGGGACTATTTTACGAGAGCTACACATGTACGTTTACGCTGGAAAGGTGCCTTTAATAAACGTAACACTAAACCGTGGATCACGTCTCTGTCTCCGGTTCCTGAGATCACTACACTATTAACCCAAACATTTAGGTTACTCCTCTTTTTAAAGGAGTAGTTCAACCCCCAAAATGACTTGTTTTTCTATCAATTACACCCTGTGAAGACTTGACTTTATGGAGATGTATTAGTTTTATTTTTTTTCTCGCATTCCTCAACCAATAATTTGATATCATTGACCAAAGACCAGGTCATCAGATTATTGGATCAGGACAGGAGACAAAAATAATAATACATCTCCATGAATTCTAGTCTTCATGGGGTGTGAAATTTATAGAAAATATGTATTCTAATTATTTTGGTGAACTACTCCTTTAACCCAATTCTCACTGTTTCTTTGACAGTTTTTGTATTCTGGGCATCTATAAAAAAGTAATAACTTTGAGTTTTCTTCTAAAAGTGCATTATCGTGAAAAGAAGCTTATACAAATTGTTTCATTTCACCATTTGTTGTCCGTCGCAGCAAACAACCTCGTCTTGGAGAACAAGCAGCTAAAGACAGACAACAACAACCTGACCCTGGAGAGAAATCAGCTACAAAGTGAAGTTAACTGTCTGAAAAAAGCAGGTTTGAAAGATTACAAACCTCTTTAAAATAACATGAATTTCGGTATTGCCATTTTAATTATTGTCACGTATACAGTGGTATAAAATGTGACTAAAACCACATTAATACTGATTTATCAAATATAGCCTATCACAGAAATATCATATAGAATATATTTTAATAATAAAGTTGCAATTTTCTCGTACAGACACATTAGATACAGTGTATATAGACTACTGTACATACAGTACAGGAGTGTGCACACCACATGTGTATGTGTGGAGTGTCATTGCATTGAAAATCCAGAAGTAAAATGTGTGTTTGTTGTTTAGACAAGACGTGTCCCAGTGGATGGAAGAAGTTTGGATGCAGCTGTTACTACAAATATACTTATTGGAAAACCTGGGAGGAAAGCAGAGCACAATGTCTGCAGACAGGAGCAGATCTGGTGATCATTAACAGCCAAGAAGAACAGGTTAGTGTATCTGTGTGTGTGTGTGTGTGTGTGTGTGTGTGTGTGTGTGTGTGTGTGTGTGTGTGTGTGTGTGTGTGTGTGTGTGTGTTTGTGTGTGTGCGTGTGTGCGTGCGTGCGTGCGTGCGTGCGTGCGTGTGTGTCTGTTTAGTTTTAGTCATACTTACTTCGTCAGAAAGGATTTACTTTTAGTCTGTAGAACTGTAAACTGTAGATTTAGTCGACTAAAATATATTTTGGCCTTGATTGGGGTCATAATTGCTGATTTTCCCTTACCTGCATGCTGAAAATAGCCAATCTACATCTGCAATTGTCAATGCATAACACCTCAGCACAAGCACACATAAAATGACTTGTCTTTTAGTTCTCTTTTTTTCACCTAATGTTTATCCCACAATTTTGAAAACCATTTTTCACCCAGTGCCAATTGCCTAAGCTGTAATCCTGGGCTCTGCTCTCCTTTGGCTAACCTGAGGATGGCTCCGAACTGAGCTCATGCTTCCTTCAGTGCATGAGGAGTGAGCAGGCCACTTCTTATCACCTGACAGGGGGAGTTTCCCCGGTTTGACGTATAGCGCGTGGAAGGAACACGTTGTTCCAAACAGTTCCTTTCCCCTTCGTCAAGCGCCCCGGCTGAACAGGGGGAGGCGTTATACAGCATTACTGCATGTTTTTGTGAGGGTATCTACCCTAGGAAACACGGGGAGAACATGCAAACTCCACTCAGAAAGGCCCTTTGGCCAATCCCTATAGGGTTTCGGTGCTGATAACGTATGCAGCTGCCATACCCTGGGTCCAGGGGAGAAAATAAAAGTTACTTTTAAATATAAATCCATGAATGTCTCGTTATTAAATTACAGTAAAATAAAGTGCAACTTTTAACAAAATGGTCACTTTAACAAGGTATTATAATTGTATTCTCAAAACGTGTATTCTCCCCATCTTGACGAAATGGTATATTCCCAGGTTCCGCAGCTCAGCTGCACAGTGGCACGTTTACTAACATGCCAAGTTTAGCTACACTTGAACAACCGTTCCAGGCTGCCATATCCAGCCCAAGAAACCTGTGTACAAAACTGTCAAAACTCTTTTTTTTTTTTCAGACATTGTGAAAATAGCCGATCTACATGCTCACAACGCCTCGCAGCGCGAGGCGTTGTGAGCATGTAGATCTGCTATTTTCACAATAGAACCAACCGTGTTATACAAAATGTAATGCCTCTTTTCCATGAGGACTCCCATCTTTGCCATACCCTAGCTTTTGCTGAACTGACGCCACTGCTTCAGTCTGCAGCTTTGTCACTGTGGTTTCCAGACCCATAACAGAGGAGCTCCATTCTGTAGCAGCTACCTCCATATCATCAATGCGTTTGGTATTCTGAGTGCTAGTAGTCTGTAGAGCACTGACCGTGGAGTGTAGCTCTTGGCGAATGGAGGACAATTCTTTACAAAGGGAGGAGGTCTGGTTGTCCATTTTCGTGCCCAGCGCCGCTATTGCGGCCATGATCTTGTCCATAGAGGCTGAAGGGGGAACGCCATCGTTGTCGACTTCGGGTGGCAACGGCTGAGCAAAGGGGTCGATGGGGCCGGCTGGCCGCCGTGTCTCGGATTTACCCCGCAAATCCTTCTTCTGAAGGTCTTATCCACAGAGGAGGAGGGGGGGAAATGTCCTTTACAGGAGGCATGGCAGAGGATTCGACCGCAGCGGCCGCACAGAGGTTTTCCGTCCGGTCCCGGTGCCTCCTCTGAGCCGCCTTCGCCATTATTAATCACCACGCTGTTTGTATTGTGTGCGTATCCGTCAAAAACACTGCAAATACTGAACTAAAAAAGACGATTTGGCACGAAGTACTTGGCCAGCTGTTGTAGAATAGTCTTAGCTTTGTGTAGGCAAAATTTTTGGTTTGTTTTATGCCCTAAATCACATATTAAATAGTTTTTGCCAGCAGAGCTCAGGACAAAGCGACTTCACATGTCTCGTAGACGGTGCCTCCCCAGCAAACATTTCTAACTCAAATTTTGCTTCTGGGGGGTCCCTGGAACTAAATATTTTGAGATGGGGGTCCATTGCCAAATACATATCATTTTGGGGGTCCTTTGCATGAAAAAGTTTGAGCACCACTAACATAGAAACATAGGAAAAAAACCTTCAAAGACTTTTCATGTTTAAAAAAAATAGCAGATCTACAAGCTTGTGAGCTTGATTTGCTATTTTTCAATAGTTAAAGCACAAATAACGCAGTGAATCCTTGTAGCCTGGTTAATAAACCAGACCACTCAACACCATCCCGTGAAGTGTGTGATAGAGGCTGGCACCGCCAGACTATGTACCCAGCGCCAAGAATTTGGTGCAACACCCCTGTGGGTGCGTGTATGTAGCCTGAGTATGAGCTGCAATACCGCTGGTGACCATGTAGCGCTGTTGCATCACACACACACACACGCACGCACGCACGCACGCACGCACGCACGCACGCACGCACGCACGCACACACACACACACACACACACACACACACACACACACACACACACACACACCAACCCACACACATGCACACCACGCATGCACACACACACACACACACACACACACACACACACACACACACACACACACACACACACACAGATGCAAGCACACATGCTCACGCACGCACATGCACACGCACGCGCACACACACACACACACACACACACACACACACACACACACACACACACACACACACACACACACACACACACACACATACACACCCGCACACACACACACACATACACACCCGCACACATGCGCCCCCGCATGTGTGAACTGCTAAACACACACGGTCGGTCACGCACACACACCCGCCCGCCACCGCTCACTTGGGCCACATTCTCATAATATAATTCGGTTTAGTCGTGCGAATGGGAGGGGTGAAGTTGCCACATTCTTGCATATTTAATTGATACGTTTGCCCTCACACTGCACATTATCATCCGAAACAAGGAATCACTGAGTCCACGTCTGTCCACGGGACATACAGTATATCCAAGCTGCATAATAATGCCTCCTCCATCTCCCTGTGTTTATTAATTCTTCAAGTTCAACTCACAATGTAACCACAGGACCCCTGCAAAATTTGCCGCGCAGGCGTTAGCCGATTTATCTGCGGTCGAAGGTCGTCAACGAGCGATCACAAAATAAAACCAGCGGAGGGCGGAGGGACTCCCAAAATCTACCAGCAATAAACCAGACAGCAAATACTTTTAATTGCAAGATATGAATATCTACGAAGAGGAGGACGTCAACGTCTCTCTCTCTCTCTCTCTCTCTCTCTCTCTCTCTCTCTCTCTCTCTCTCTTTTGTCTCTTGCCCTCCGCTGGCTCCCTCTGCGCTCCGCGCATAACAGCGTTAAGCGTCTCCATTTGGACATGATTTGGCACAGAGAGCGCCCGCGCCAGCAAGGGCGAGAGAGCCACACATCGGCCTATATATTATAAGCCTATTATGCCTATAGCCTATATATGATATACAGCTATAGGTCTACAAGTGACTCCTGTGGCACTTTCCTTTTATCTAACTGTGAGCAACAACTCCTCACAAATAATACACCATGTGCGATCGAGGGAGCGGTGATCAGAAATCAATGAGGGGAGGAGGCGGCCAGAATTGTCAGAAATCTAATGAGAACAGACGGGGGGATTTAACCTTTTATAAATAACTATGGATTTAACGCGCACATGGCTCTATATAGCCTACCACAATGTTTCATTGCCTGTATTTGAGACGGATGGATTCACACCAACAGGGAAGCGTTTGCGGTAGCGCATCGAAACCACCGTTTTTTTGTGGATTTGCATTCGTTTCTTTTATTCGAAAAAGAATACGGATGCGTCTTCACACAGGCCCAACCGTTGTGTATTTTCCAACAATACGTTATAGGATTCGTTTTAATCGTCATAAAACGTGCCTGTGTGAATGCCGCCTTGGTTTGATTTTCATTTTATTTAATGTTTAGTTCATTTTGATTTTTTTTTGATGTTTTTAGAGTGGATTTGCTTGTTTTTATTAGTTGTGTAATAAATAGATTCATACAACATCATCCCAAAAAGATTATAAATAATCTAAAACTATAAAGGGCATTTTGTCTAATTTCAGTTTGTTTTATTTTATGTAGTAATTTATTTTGTAAATACAGTTTCAGTTAGATATAGTTTATTTGTTTTAATTCTTGTTTTTATTTTGTTCAGTTAACAAACATGTTTTCATTTAATTATCTTAGTTTTCATTATTTTGTTATTTTTAGTTAGCTAACTATAATAACCTTGGTACGTGCGTGCGTGTTGTGTGTGTGTGTGTGTGTGTGTGTGTGTGTGTGTGTGTGTGTGTGTGTGTGTGTGTGTGTGTGTGTGTGTGTGTGTGTGTGTGTGTGTACGCATGCACGTGCATTTCGATTGTCCATCATCCTCATACATGCATGTGATGAAATGAAAACTTGAATGCATTGGAGAAAATTAATTGTGGTTCAATCATCTTATTGTACAATGTATCAGGACTTCATCAAAGAATTGACCCAAGGGGACAGTTGGAATTCATGGATTGGTCTGACCAGGACTGAGGCCAGATGGTCCTGGGTTGATGGCACACCTCTGACAACAACACAGTGAGACATTTTACATGTTTTTCTATTGTAATTCTAACAAAGTCACTGTATGTCAGTGACTGAGTGGATGTGGTTGTCAATATATGATGTTGTTTACTCTGCAGGTACTGGGGCAGTGGATATCCTCGTAATGATGAAGACAGGAACTGTGCAACCGGCTCCCCAACTGGACGATGGTATAATCCCTTAAGTTCATCTAGAATTTACCATATCTGTGAGAAGTGATGTTTCTCTTAACTCCACTGATGAAACTGCAGCTTAGTCTTCGGCTTTGTGAAGTTAAACTGAGAACAGTTTGTACAGAAGTACAAACCGTTGTACCCACGATCACATTAATATAAACCACCAACTGTTATTGCTTAGCATGTTTATTAATTTAGCTTTAAACGGAGATGAGACTCTATAAACTGGTTTTGTAGTTTGCTTCCTGGTTCAGGTTAAAAACTACAGCCTGGTAAAAACATGTCAGTCTGCAGAAGACTGACCTTATAGCACACCGTGATGGAAGCCAGTGGTTCCCTAAGTTTTTAGCTCAATACCCAAATGAGAAATTAGACGTTTGGGACCCAAACTAATGAAAATAGCAGATCTACAAACTCACAACACGATCTTAAGAGCACCACATTGTGAACTTGTAGATCGTCTATTTTCACTAGGCCTACTTGTAAATTATTATTTTTTTTTTTTAAATTCATGGCATGTCTTAGAGGTGTTTGTTTGTTTGTTTTAAAATGTATACAAAATAAACAAATTTAAATTTTGGGGCGATTATAACATCTTTAATTGGTCCGTGACCCACAGTGATGTAAGCAACACAGCTGCATAATCAATATTCTATTGTAGGTTACAACTGGGGTGTATTCTCTCCACTGGTGGAAAAATACTTTTTATTACGTTCGCCTGTATAATGCATTTTAACGCATTTATAATCTTTATATTGTGCTTATGTATCAATACTGCAATGTAGAAATAATCTGTAAGTAAAAGTACAGAATTAAAAATGCACTTGAGTACAAAAGTAATAGAATGAAAATATTCTTAAAGTACAAAAAGTTGAAAGTATTCATTGTGCAGAATGTCCCATTCCACAATTTCAAAATGTATAAACCTTTTTTGAAACAAGCAGATCTACAAGCTCACAATGTGTCGCATCGGATCAGTAGAAGTACAATATTTGCCTCTGAGATGTACTGGAGTAAAAATAAAAGTATTGAAAATTGTACTTAAGTACAGTAATTGAGTAAATGTACTTACTTAGTTACTTTCCACCACTGATACTCTCATGGTCATGGAGTAATGAGTATTGAGAAATAAACCCTGAGGTGATTAGGGTGTTTATTAGACCCCGGTGCATAGCGGAGGGTCCCTGATATCTGATTTTACACTGTAAGTCAGGGGTCTTCAACAGGGGGTCTGGGACCCCTAGGGGGTCCTCAGAGTTACTACATGGGGGCCCGCCAAATATTTGTGTGAGAGGACAATTTATTTTACATTAACAACTTGAACCGGTCACTCGCATCCCTATTCTGAGGAGAACTTAAGCCAAAAATAGCAGATCTACAAGCTTTCAACGCCACCCGCTGCAAGGTGATAAGAGCTTGTAGATCGGCTATATCTGAAAAGACACATTAACATGAATCCAACAGACTGATGACAGTGCTGTCAAACATGTCATGAATCTGTCTGTGAAATCAATTAAGACGTTTAATCTGCAACACAGTGTTATACAAATTATTTAGTAGGGGGTCCCTGCAACATTTTTTTTTACATCAGGGGTCTTCAGGGTTCTCAGTTAAAGGGTCCTTGGCCTGACATTTTTTTGAAGAACCCTGGTGTAAACAAATGAAAATGTTGAAGACCCCGGATGTAAAGGATGCTGAATGTATTCTTATGGGCTTGAGTTCAGCTTGTATGCTTATGGAGATAGCTTTGATTTTACCTTTCTTTCTTTTTGCAGATTTTTTTTACTGTTTGATGTAGCCTTTTGTTCTTCTTGTTCTCCTCAATGGAAACAAGACATAGTTCTTTCTTGGGTTTAAATCCTATTACTAGACCTTGGATCTGAACTGAACTGTGCTGTGCTTTTCCTATGCAAACTGCTAATAAAGTATTCAATCAATCAATCAACCATCCATGATTATTATGTTTTCACCCATATATCCTATCCTCACAGTTCTACGGCATACACAGTATGTCACTTTCTTAGTCTCATAATTGCCCAACTCTTTTTCTTTTTTTCCCCGAAGCCAATCAGAATGCTTTTTACATTCCAAAATCACTTTCTGCTGCTCAGTTACTCCCATTGATTGCTGACGGAGACACAAATTCAATCATACGGATGCATTTTGTGGACCCATTTTGTGGGCACTTTGTGAACCCCACAAAACTATGGTTTAGTGATGAAAAGTGATGAGTCATCACTTTTCACAGTTTTGTGGGGGCATTTCTATTTTATTTTTTTTGCATTTTTCCTGCATAGTAAAGTTAATGCGGGACACCAACTTTAGCAGCTGATAACACCATTTAGCTGTGTTTCAGAAAAAAAAATCCAAAATATAATCTACATACAGTATTGAGCTTCTTAAAAATGCTAAGTAACCTTTGCCACCTTTCATTGCATATGGCCGATGGACTAATTTGCCCGGGACCCAAACTAGTGAAAATAGCAGATCTACAAGCTCACAGCACCTCTCTTCATGCCATGTTGTGAGGTTGTAGATCGGTTATTTTTACTTCTTCTTAATTATTGTTTTTCTTTAATCTAGGGAATTCATTAGATATGTTTGTTTGTTTTACAATGTATACAATTATTCAAATTGTTATATTAAAAAAGAGGGGAATTGTTTTTTTTTTATATATATATTTAAAGTAGGAAAAGAAAATGTCAAGTCGTGAACCATAAAAATGTGTCTGTGGCCCACAAATGGGTCCCGACCCATTGTTTGGGAATGCATTCTGTTGTGTCCACGTCCGAAAGTGTGTGCACGTCACGTGCACAGATTGGTATCAGCAGACAGAACAGAGGATATTGGTTCCAAACTACATATCCTGATTTTATTGTTCAAATGTTACTGGACAAGATAATTATAAAACAACACAGTGAAAATACACACACGCACGCACGCACGCACGCACGCACACACACACACACACACACACACACACACACACACACACACACACACACACACACACACACACACACAGTCAAACAACAGTGTGTATTGTAAGGGGATTTTTTAATACACAGATTAAGGATCTGGTGTCAATAAAAGAAAGTTCAAACAACACATACGTCCGTTTATTAAAGGGAAAGTCCACCCTGAAGACGTCATTCACATGATGCTAATTCTCTACTTCAGGTTCTCAACCTTTACAGGCCGGGACAAAATAGCTGATCTACAAGCTCTCCATTGCGACCTTGTAGCACAGCTATTTTTGCCTCTTTCTTGTGTTATTTAACAATCTGACAAAAAGTTTTTATAGTACCATTTGTCGATTACTTTTGATGCAGGTATTTAAAAAAGTCTTAAAAGTCCTAAATTGTCACATCGATGTCATCTGGGGATCCCCATCCCAAACCACGTGGGGACCCCGACCCACAGGTTGAGAACCACTGCTCTTGCATGAGGATGATTTCTCCTTTTGTAGTCTTTACGTCATTTTGTAGTCAACAGGTGGCCGGTCCACTAGTCTAATTTAAATTGGTTTAAATTGGTATGATGGTTTCTTTTGGTACGCAACTAGGGAGAATAAACCAATTGATTCACATTATGTGGGGAACAAAAACTCCAACCAGAACCCACAACCGGAACCACTGTTTAGTTTACTGAACCCACCACCGGAACCACTGTTTAGTTTACTGAACCCACCACCGGAACCACCGTTCAGTTTTTTCTAAAGCGGATCACGAGGCTAGGGGATCCGGTTACCGGGCTTTGTTCCAGGCTTTCCTCTGCGTTGGAAAGTCTGGTGATGCGAGGTTAAAGTGATAGTTCACCGGCCTTTTGACATAAAGCTGTTTGAAATACTTGCCATTAAAACAGTGGTTAAAAATTTATTAATTGATTACCAGAGTCCCGTGGTCAGAGTTCTGGTCAGTTTTAGATTAATATTAAGAAATTCCAATGGGGTGGGGGCCATTTGGCGTGGCCCAATCATTGAAAATAGATTAATCCACAAAACTAGCGTCATTTGTATTGTTGGACTATTTCTACCATATAGAGCGAGGTTTCGTTCTGATCAGCTGACTGCAAAGCACCTTGTTTTGGGGAAATACGTTGCAGCGGCGTAGTGATACTGGACACAAAAAATAGTACCATGTGACAGAGGGATCAAAGTTGAGGTCAACAATACAAATGACGCTAGTTTTGTGGATTCATCTATTTTTAATGATTGGGCCATGAGCCTCTGCCAAATCACCGGAACTACCTTATATTCATCTAAAACTGACCAGAACTCTGACCACGGGACTCTGGTAATGGATTAATACATTTTGTAACCACTATTTTAATGGCAAGTATTTCACACAGCTTCATGTCAAAAATAGGTGAACTATCACTTTAAAGAGGTGGTGCCATAGTTTTGTACTTTTTTTGTTTTGTTCGTGTCTATGGAGTTAACATTACTCTAATAGACCTCTATTAGTGGTTATGATATGCAAATATATCTTCCCTGCGTTTATTTTTGGTTTCTTCCTGAAAGCCTTAGAGTCAAAAGTCCCAGTTGGAACACACCGCTTTAATGACATCATAAAATCAACCCCTCCCAGCTGTGGGTGTGGTTAACTTCAGCTGGGTCACCACCCACCTGACAACCAGGATACGTAATGAACAGGTGGTTGTGGTCATATAAAAACATAGGTATAATCATAATACCTGATTTAGGGGGGAAATCACGTCACCCCGTCTTTAAGGATGCTCAGAGCTGAAGGAAGCTCCAGTACAAATCATACTGTATGTTACACTATAGTGTAAGGATATTAAAACATACTGTATGTTACACTATAGTGTCAGGGTATTAAAACATACTGTACTGTATGTTACACTAGTGTCAGGGTATTAAAACATACTGTATGTTACACTATAGTGTCAGGGTATTAAAACACATTGTATGTTACACTATAGTGTCAGGGTATTAAAACATACTGTATGTTACACTATAGTGTCAGGGTATTAAAACATACTGTATGTTACACTATAGTGTCAGGGTATTAAAACATACTGTATGTTACACTATAGTGTCAGGGTACACCTATATACATGCTCTGCTGCTGTGCTGCGTAAGCTCATGTTATGTATAGATTCATGCGCAGGGCGTCTGAGTCAGCAACTTACACCATCTCTACCAGCATGGATAGAAAACCATCAATATTCAATGAGAGATATGGCAGCCACACTGCACATGGATCCTAGAGCTCGCATAGAACAGCTATTTTCCAATAGACGACAAATTATGAACCCATGCATGTAACTGAATCCGGGAAAGGGTTAGATCGTCAATTTTCCGGGAAGATATTTAATGTGGAGTGAAAACAGAAAAGAGAGTAGTATCCTCACTGCACGTAGACGCTAATGCTATCTTGCATATGATAGCTGACACTCCACCAATGAAATCTCAAGTCACACAGCACACAAGCAGACCTTTGGTTCACTCTGACCGGCCTGTGTAGAGGTAATGGCAAATTACAAAATAAACCCATTTTCTTATTTTACCTCATGCATGGACTAAAGCTGCATTGCTTTTATTTAGAAGTTTTTTTATTGACGTACATATGGGTGCAATGCATGTGCGTGATCATTGGATGTAGTCAAGACAACCTGCCTTACTTTACACATCAAAAATGGCTAAAGTGGCTAAAAAAAGAAAAGTCAACGCCGAATGCCGGGTTTTCAACAAAAATTGGACTGCTTAGTATTTATTTACTGAAGTCGGAGGTAAAGCTGTGTGTTTAGTTTGCAGGGAGCACATCTTGCGGGGAGCACTGCCTGTTGTTCATGTGGCCCCATGGAAAAAATATTGCCCACCCCTGGCCTAGAGGGTCAACCGACGGCGATGTTACAAACGTAACATGCAGACCTGCAAGGGCGGAGGGCCAAAGGCGAAGAGTTGCTCCAAACCTGACACAAACACTGTTCAGGGGTCTGTCATGACAATTGTCAGATAAATAAAATAAAATCAAATAAAATGAAATTGCACACATGGGCATCAGCATTAAAGCAGTGTGAAAATCTGGTTAATTATAGACCATATTCACACCGGCCATTTCGCTATTAAGTTAATGAAATGCCACCCAGTTTTCCAAAATGCGAAGTGGTCTATGGCAGGCCTGGCCGGCCAGGACGGAGATTACAGGGGAACTCAACCTGTGGGTCGGGACCCCCAGGGGGTTCCCCACATGACAATTTTAGGACCTTTCAAATACCTAAAATAAATAAGACAAATATTGGCTATGGTTATTTAAGAAAGAGGCAATCATAGAGAAAATAGCCTCATGCTCCAAGGCGTTGTTTGTGAGCTTGTAGATCTGCTATTTTTTGTCATCTGTGAAACCAAGTCAAACTAAATGTAATCCCTCAAATCCTACATTCCAAGTGCTTGTCAGGGTGGTGTGTGTGTGTGTGTGGGGGGGGGGGGGGGGGGTGTATAAAACCTATTCACCTATTCACCTCTTTCCGTGGGAATTTACTGGAGAATGTTTTTGCACCACACTGCACCACACTTCCGGTTAACAGCAGACATACAAGCACACGTCGCGTCGCAGATGCAGCCGTTGTGAGCTTGTAGATCACACTCGGCTGCGGCGCCGGAATCTCCGTCCAATTTCTGCGCAATGCACGATGGGATGTTGGAAACTTGTGGATAAGAATGCTATCTAGCTTTCATGTATGGTCATTTAGATTTAGGGCAGGCGAGTGCTACAGTAAGTTCTATGGGCTTAGGTGGAGTCTGAAGAGGTGAGTCTTCAGGTCACGGTGGTATGCACCCACATACAGTATTGTGTTTATATAGTGCCTTTATCCAAGGCACTTTACAATGATAGTGCATTACATTCATCCATTCACACACATTCATACACCAATGACGGAGGAAACCATGCAAGGCACCAACCTGCTCTTCGGGAGCAATTAAGGCCTCATTTACACTGGCAGCCAAATCCAGCCTGAATCAGATCTGTGTCACATCCAGATGGGAATCTGATTTGCTCCATGTGAACATGTGACCATTTAAACCAATCTGATTCCAGTCTAGATGTGGCACAGATCTGATTCAGGTTGGATTCGGCTGACAGTGTAAATGGGGCCTTAGGGGTTCAGAGTGTTGCTCAAGGACTCCACTCTAACTCTGGGTGAACCTGGGATCTAACTAAGCACTGGCTCTATACCTCCTGAGCCACTGCTGCCCCTGATTTTATTTCATAAAAAAAAATCAATTGGTTCAAATAGCCGATCTACAAGCTCACAACATGTCGATGTACATTGGTTTATGCACCGAAGCATCTTTCCCTGAGAATAATGATAGTTCTACAGCAGTTCTACAGCAGGCCTGCAGCACTAGCCATCCATCCGTTATCATCATTAATATGTATGTATTCACCCATATATACTCTGCTCCCAGTTCTATAGGCTATACATCATGTCACTCATGACTTATTTGTAATATGGTTCACATTAACAACTCCAAAGTGTGTTGCAGACTGCCAGGACCTCTGGTGGGAAACTATCCCAATACAAACTGTATGAAAACTCTGTTAGTGGTTCTCAGGGCCGGATCTGGCACTTCTGGCAGGTTTGACTGAGACAAAATAAAAGGAAAATTAATGAAAAGATAATAAAAATACATACATAATGGTGTTTTTGGGCCTGTCAAGACCAAACATGCCAGGGCCGATTTTCTGTTCTTAATAATGGACAGTTGTGAGCTGTGCGTGACTTTAGAGCGATCGTTCAAGCTACAGGAAAACATCTAGCTTCCGTTAGCACAACTTACTCATTGTGGTTGGTATTTAGAATGAAAAGGTGGTGAACCACACAGCCTATAGCAAAGGATATGCTGCTCTCTCTCTTTCTTTCTCTTTCTTTGTGTGTGTGTGTGTGTGTGTGTGTGTGTGTGTGTGTGTGTGTGTGTGTGTGTGTGTGTGTGTGTGTGTGTGTGTGTGTGTGTGTGGTTTATTGTCATTGGTGGAGTGTGAGCTGTCATATGCAATATAACAGTAGCGTCTCTACGTTTAGGGCAGTGAGGATGCAGTATATTCAGGTGTTGTGAAGAGCTGGACCAAATAACTGCCTAAAGAAGTCATTTGTACCTTTATGAATGAAGTCATAAAGGTACAAATGGCTGTAGCTAGACATTCTGATAACATTGAGCTCCAAGATGGAGATCCAGACTACGAGAATGACCCCACAGCAAGACCAACTGAAGCAGAGGGAGTTTACGAGAGCCTTGATCTCCAAAAGATAGACGATGCAGTCTATGAAGGTCTTCCAACCAAGAAGGAGAAAGATCTACAAAGGTTACGGCAGTCTGGTAAGATTACTGGCTACAAAGCTGCACAAGATTGCAGCGTGTCATTTCGTGCCACATTGCGAGCTTGTAGGCCTACAGTACTGTACATCTGTTATTTATTTTTAAATGTTTTAATAATCTTGAAAGTTTGCAAACTAATAGTTTAGAAGGCAATTGTAGAATCGGCCTCTGGTCTTAAAGGAATATTTCACACAAAAAGCACATTTTATTGTTTACTCTGGCTTTTGGGAGAACCCCAGACAGTGTTTAAGTTGCATACTGCCCTCCTATAATACGTACCTTTTTCATGTATTTTTTTATATAGATTTAAATCATAAGCAACTTAAAAGTGTCTGGGGTGTGTTTCGCCACTCACCAAAACAAATACGGCTTTTGGGAGTTGAAAGCCTACTTTCCTTAGTGGAATAACTCTGAGCCCCCCACCTCATGTCTAAAATGTACTTTTTTTCACCGGAAGGTGAAAATCTGGTCAATGGACATTTCTATTTTCAAGATCTGTAGGGCACTGTGGAATAACTAAAATTTCAGGTGAAATATTTTCTGTCCAAAAGTATATTTTAGACGTGAGGTGAGGGGTTCAGAGTGCTTCCACTAAGGAAAGTAGGCTTTCAACTCCCAACTTTGTTTTGGTGAGTAGGTTTTTTGGACCAGACTAGAGGGTGCACAGTCTTTCTGCGAGCGCAGTGGATGCAAAGTGACGTAGCGTTAAGGAGAAGACCAGCTTCAGTTCCAAACACCGTCTTGATGCTCCCAAAACAGGCTCATCAATATGTCCGTACACAGACACATTTGTCTGTGGCAAAGACTTGGCTGCGTCCGTAGAATATTTTAGATTTTCTTCATTACACATGATTATATTTCAATCATAAGCCCCAATTACTGAATGTCAATTTCATTTTTTTTTTACAGGAATGGTTTGATGTCAAACTCCTGGTTCAGACCACAAAGAGCTATATAATAGAGATAATGAATATACGGTAAAACATTTCATGTTTGTAGCAGGCGGCGCTCGAGATTGCTTCCTCTATGGCAGGGGTCTTCTCCATGCTGGCTTGTGGTGACATTGTTGTCAAACATTCTTTGTGCCACTGACATATAAAATGATTGTAAAATAATACTACCATAAACACAGAGCTGCTGTAGCCCTGAATGACCATAACACATCTGTGACTCAAATGGAACCAAATAGACCCGTGTTTCCTTTTGTACACTCTCTGAGTGAAGGGGGTCCTTGCAAATTAAACATTTGAGAACAAGTGGACTCATAATGTGCCAGACAGTGTCATAGTAAATAAGTGTCACACATATTCTGATCTTCTGATCAAACCTTATTATGGTATGTAAAATAAAAACTGATAATATAGACACTGTCACTGTCTCATGTCATGTTAATTCACCAACAATGCCTCGCTGGCTCGCTTCCTCAAAGCAGCTGAGCACAGCTGTCCTTTTGGGTTGCCTGTTAAAGTGCCACGTGCGCACATCCCCCATTTTAGGCACCAGCGAGACGCAGCATGTTGTTAAGGTGCAGCAGATGAGGAACAGAAGAGGGGTGGAAAGTGTATTTATTCTTGTTTATTTGTTCAATTGGGAGGGGAGCCTGGGTGATTTTTATTTAACTTTTAGGGCTACATAGCGGCCGGTGCCCCTATCCGACCTGACGCCCCCAGGCGAGCAACTGTCTCACCTGTACCAAAAGCCTGCACTGTGTGTGTGTGTGTGCGCGCACTTGAGTGTGGACTAAGGCTAGGCAATATTAGGAGTACCTTTGATATTCGATAACGTTGTTGAATACCTCAATATCGAATTTACTCACGTTATTAGTAATGCTTTTTTGCATGTGCTACGTGAATGCATACAGTATGTGTCTGTTAATTAATTTGACACATACACCAGTACCTCATTTCAAGCTGTCTTCATCGATATGTATACCTTGTATGTTGATACCTCGATATAGGTACATTTTTGATATATTGCCTTAGTGTGGACGTGCGTGCATTTCCGTATTGTTAGTCCTTAGCTAAAGCATTGTGCAACCAGCCACATACACGTATGGTCACATTTAGCTAAATGATGTGCAGCCTACAAGCTACTTCAGGAAGATAGGCCTCCACTCGAGAGGTTTTCACACACAAGTGGGGCCACTATGTGGGCCATGTATTATGACGTGTCAAGATATTTTGGTGGTCTGTTCTTCCTCTTGCTGTTCACTGAGTACTTCCTCTTCCTGTTAATAGCAGTGAACTGTGTATGTGTTTATTTGCTCCAACCACAACCAGTGTTCTCTGCTTTCCCTGAGAATTCACTTCTCCCCTAGAGCAGGGCTGGGCAGCATCTTTTTCCTGGGCTGTACTGGCTTTGATAAAGTGAGAGAAGGACCACACATTGGATTATTGAAAGGAATCATATGGTGCTGATTTATGTTAAAATGCATTAATGTGTTGACGGGCTGCTTTACAGTAGGGTAATTTTTTTAAGGTGTAATGTTTATTTACTGTAATGTAAATGTGATGTAAATGCAATGCGCTATAATTCAGAGGTGACGTGGATGAGATATTTGTGTTTGTGTCGGAAGGAATTAATTGGACATAAATAACTAAATTGGGGTGAAAATGGGTAAAAATTAAAACAATACATAAAGTTTGATTTTGATTCAGATAATGAAGACAGTAACATTCAAGATAGTTTACTATTTGTATCCAATAGTTAACTTTGCAAGCCTCTCATCCCTGTAAGATGTGTGGAGATATTTATGCTTTTCCAGAATTGACAAAGAAGGAGAGACAGAGAAGGAGACAGAGGAGAGATGGTACAATTGAGTGTAACTAAGAGGGCTTATATCTTGTGCGGTATCCTGTGAAACCATATCTCACATATTTTGTACTTACTGTACAGATAATTTTTACCCCGAACTGCTGTTATTTGCATTTGATAATTCAATCAAGTCTGCCGTTTGTCTCCCACGGCACCAACAGGGCCTATTTGCATTCACCTCTGGGGTGGGGCAGAAGTCCCAGGCCACTGTCTTTGTGTAGGAAGGTCCCCTGCTGTGTTCTATTGATAAGGTGTTTTCAGTCAACAAAGGCCTTCGGGCCACAGGCCCCTTCGGCCACCATATGGTAAACCTAATCTCACCCCTGAATCAACATGTCTGTCTCGGCTAACTCTGAGAGAGTATAAAGAAAGCCCAAATTGTTGTATGAAGTGTCTTCTCCGCCGGAAAGCCGGAGGGCTGCCACTCAGCTCTGTGCTGCGGCTCTCTGCATCTCCTAAAATAAACCTGGAATCATCTCAGAACCATCTTTGCCTGTCTGTGTTCCTGATTGCCTGCTACTCTGTTTCTTAAATCTCCTCTCCGAGCAACAAGGTTAAGAAATAGGCTAACTCAGAGACTCTAAGATATGTCATAAATAGTGGGGGCTCTAATATGGGTACTAATCTACGCCAGGTATTTTTCCTGTGGTGAGTTTTCTATTTTGGCTTACTATGAAGGCGGGATTTTTATTTGTGCGTCGTTTTTGTCGAAGGACTCGGGACCGTGGAAGAGCTGTGTGTTTTTTCCTATTTTTCCTCTTTGTTGCGTTCGACGGAGGAAGGTTTTTTGAGGAGCTGTAGCTTCAGTGTCAACGAGCGTCTCGATGGTCGAGGGAGGAGGACAGACGGGCCGCAACGTGAGGAACCCGCAGACCGCGGCAACATGAGGACACCGCAGGCCGCAACGGCAGCGGTGCCGTCCACACAACAACAGCGATGATGACCGCTGCAACGTCGGAGGACAACGCGACGGAGGACGCCGTGCGGGTGGGAGATGTCCACGGCGGCGGCGGCTGACTCAACTCATCTGCAAGCCAGGAACCTCGCAGCGCATGGCTGTGATGATGCTACGCTTCGTGGCCTCACAGATGGACCTCTGTGATGTTGGAAGGAAGAAAAAGTGCGGTGATTCCATGTCTGGTTCACCGCAGGGGGGAGAAGAGGAGATCCAGTCGTGGATCCAGTTGGACAGTAAAAACTTTTCGGGAACAATAGCAACAGCTGAGGGCCAAGGGAGGTCCATCATGGGCTTTCCTGCCTGGCTGTCTGTACAGCGCACCACCCACCAAGGCCATGCAGGGCCAAGGGGGGTGTTGGAACTTTTCAATCGGGACACTCCATTCTACACAGTGGCATATAGGTGAGACAAGAACATTTTTCGCAAGAAGACTACAAAAGCGACATATACAAAGAGGTCAATTATTTTTGCAATATCATGTAATAATAATCAGTTAAATGTATGTATGTATTTCATGTTTCTGTTGATTTTGAGCTAAGCAAATGAACATGGGGACCATTAATCGGAGTCCCTATACTGGATCTTAAAGGCATATTTGCCACGACATTTTTTGATTATCTTTTATTTTACGGCCTAAATTCTGCGTTTCCCGGAAGAGACGTCAGAGGAGGTTTCGCTGGAGAGGTAAGCCACGGTACGGCAACGCTTGAGTGTACATTGCTTACAATGCTAGAACGGCCGCGCGGTCAGTACTCCTCTGTTTTATTATTATTCTTTATTTTCACCGGTGTGGTGGTGTGTTATGACTTTTTTATTATGTATGACTGTGTTTATTATATGTATCATCATGTTACGTCTCAACTTTGAAGCGCAGTGTTTTTAAGTTAAATGGATTTGATCGAATATTTCCTAAATTGTCAGTAGTGAAAACATGTCAAAAAGGTTCTGTTTTAGACACAATTATTAGGCATACGTCAGGTTTCTGTGATGTTGAAGGTATTTCAGTTCAAACGAGATGAGCCAGTTGGTAGTGGTAATCCACAAGATGCCAAGAACAAATTCAAGTTTTTTTCTGAAGTATGGATTGTCACGTCTTGTCTCTTTTTATTTTTGTCTGAATATGGTCAAATAAGTGTTCGAGTTCATTATTTGGCATTCATTCGGTTTAGGAAAGCCAATAAGCTATTATCAACAAGTGTTTGTATGTATTTGTGTATCATTGTAAACCACCATTTCTAGATTATGTATACTGGTTATAATTGTGACTACATTAAGAGGGATATTTCAGTGTTAATAGAGGATTTTATGTATTTCTTTAAAAGTCTGGTATGGGTGTGGCAACGTTATAGAGAGTAATGTTTTTACATTTCAGATAAGAGGAAACTGAGATCCTTCACACTGAATGAATGATGTGATGTATGAACTGTAACCACATGTACATGTAATCTTGAATCTGTATGTACTATGTCGAACTGTATTTTTCTTCTTTTTATGTTCTTTTCCACTGATTTACATGAATATGGTTTCACTGTTATTGTGAATATCACAGGTGTCTGTGATATTAGGGAGGAATGCGGTATCCTGTGAAACCATATCTCACATATTTTGTACTTACTGTACAGATAATTTTTACCCCGAACTGCTGTTATTTGCATTTGATAATTCAATCAAGTCTGCCGTTTGTCTCCCACGGCACCAACAGGGCCTATTTGCATTCACCTCTGGGGTGGGGCAGAAGTCCCAGGCCACTGTCTTTGTGTAGGAATGTCCCCTGCTGTGTTCTATTGATAAGGTGTTTTCAGTCAACAAAGGCCTTCGGGCCACAGGCCCCTTCGGCCACCATATGGTAAACCTAATCTCACCCCTGAATCAACATGTCTGTCTCGGCTAACTCTGAGAGAGTATAAAGAAAGCCCAAATTGTTGTATGAAGTGTCTTCTCCGCCGGAAAGCCGGAGGGCTGCCACTCAGCTCTGTGCTGCGGCTCTCTGCATCTCCTAAAATAAACCTGGAATCATCTCAGAACCATCTTTGCCTGTCTGTGTTCCTGATTGCCTGCTACTCTGTTTCTTAAATCTCCTCAGAAATAGGCTAACTCAGAGACTCTAAGATACGTCACTTGTTTTTGTCAAACAGAGAAAATGTTTCGCAGAGTTGTTGCTGTGTGTCTGAGGATGCTGTGTCTTCTGCTGCTGAGTGGGAACATAGGCCAGGCTGTGCACTGTGAGTATTCCATGTCACTAAACTACCACATCACTCACTGTGAGTATTCCATGTCACTAAACTACCACATCACTCACTGTGAGTATTCCATGTCACTAAACTACCACATCACTCACTGTGAGTATTCCATGTCACTAAACTACCACATCACTCTGTGAGTATTCCATGTCACTAAACTACCACATCACTCACTGTGAGTATTCCATGTCACTAAACTACCACATCACTCACTGTGAGTATTCCATGTCACTAAACTACCACCACTCACTGTGAGTATTCCATGTCACTAAACTACCACATCACTCACTGTGAGTATTCCATGTCACTAAACTACCACATCACTCACTGTGAGTATTCCATGTCACTAAACTACCACAACACTCACTGTGAGTATTCCATGTCACTAAACTACCACATCACTCACTGTGAGTATTCCATGTCACTAAACTACCACATCACTCACTGTGAGTATTCCATGTCACTAAACTACCACATCACTCACTGTGAGTATTCCATGTCACTAAACTACCACATCACTCACTCAGATGCATCTGTAAAAAAGTAATATCTTGACTTTGAGTTTTCTTCTAAAGGTGCATTATCATGAAAAGAAGCTTCCAGACAGTTTAATTTCACCATTTGTTGTCCGTTGCAGCAAACAACCTCGTCTTGGAGAACAATCAGCTAAAGACAGACAACAACAACTTGATCCTGGAGAGAAATCAGTTACAAAGTAAAGTTAACTGTCTTAAGAATGTTACAGCGGGTGAGAAAGATTACAAACCTCTTTAAAAGAGTATGAATTTCTGTATTGCCATTTAAATTATTGTCACATATACATGGTATAAAATGTGACTAATCCCACATTAGTAGTGATTTATCAAATATATCACAGAAATATCATGTTAAAAGAAAGAATAGCTTTTAATAATAAAGTTGCAATTTTCTCGAACATACGTACGCACACACACATTATATAGATACAGTGTATTTACATATAGACTACTGTACATACAGGAGTGAGCACACCACACGTGCGTGTGTCGAGTGTCATTACATTGAAAATCCAGAATTAAAATGTGTGTTTGTTGTTTAGACATGTCGTGTCCCAGTGGATGGAAGAAGTTTGGATGCAGCTGTTACTACAGATCTACTGAGAAGAAAACCTGGGAGGAAAGCAGAGCACAATGTCTGCAGACAGGAGCACATCTGGTGATCATTAACAGTCAAGAAGAACAGGTTAGTGTATCTGTGTGTGTGTGTGTGTGTGTGTGTGTGTGTGTGTGTGTGTGTGTGTGTGCGTGCGTGCGTGCGTGCGTGCGTGCGTGCGTGCGTGCGTGCGTGCGTGCGTGCGTGTGTGTGTGTGTGTGTTTTTTTTACATAATTGTTATCCCACGATTTTGAAAACCATTTTTCACCCAGTGCCAATTGCCTAAGCTGTAATCCTGGGCTCTGCTCTCCCTTGGCTCAGTTCGGGGAGGGCCCCGAACTGAGCTCATGTTTCCTTCAGTGCATGAGTAGTGTGCAGGCCATTTCTTATCACCTGACAGGGGGAGCTTCCCCGGTTTGACGTATATCGTGTTGTTCCTTTCCCCTTCATCAAGCGCCCCGGCTGGCCAGGGGGAGGTGTTATACAGGATTATTGCATGTTTTTGTGAGGGTATCTATCTACCCTACTCAGAAATAGCCTGACTGCTAGCGTCAGACTCAACACATCACACTACGTGGGGGAGAGAGTCCGAGATTTCGAGCAGACATTCTATTTCAGCGGGGGCGGGCTAAAGCCTATTGACGTCACACACTCACACACACATACACACACAAACACACACACACGACGGCGACGTGGCGTGACATTGCAAAAATATGTTATTTCTCATAACATATTATATGACTGCATGTTTACGTTAGTGCAAAATGGTATTAAAACGTGATGAAACAGCACTATTGTATAGTTTATTAAAATAATACGAGTCGAGTCTGACTCCGCCATGACAGTTTTCACGGACCAATCAGAGTCCACTAGACTCTCACGTGGGCAGAGGACACCAATCAGAGTCCACGAGTGAGTCTCACGTGGGCCTACACTGCTCTGACGTGGGCAAAAGAGCTCTGTTTGGAGGGGGCTGGGACCGGAGCAGCCAAACCACGTGCCCCAAGCATACAACCCTGATTGGCCCATTCAATGCGCCCGCTCTTTGGGCGCGCTTGAAATAAAATAAAATATCTCCGGGTTCAGTCCACACTACACACCACCCACCAGCAGGGGGTGGTGATGTGCGGACTGAAGTATCAGGCTAACTCAGAAAGGCCCTTTGGCAGCTGATGACGTGGACTAGGAAACACACCCCCAGCTCCCATAGCGTCCCCTGGCGGGAATCGAACCCAGGACCTTCTAGCTGTGAGGCAACAGCGCTACTGACTGCATCACCGTGTCCCCTTTAATCAAGTTTTTAATTTGTTGACGAAATGTCAATATATTCCGTCTTACTTTTAGTCATCATTATCTTATTGAAGCGGTGAAAGCCGCTTCCAAGGAGTGGCTTTGTCTGTCCCGTACATGTTTTTTTGAGGATTCCCATAGATTCCCAAGGAGTGGAGTTGTCCCTTGCATGCAGAATTGAGGATTGGTCAAGCTTCACATGACAATTTGGCCCTCCAGACAAAATCATTCGTTCATTCAATCATTCAGAATTCATAAAAATATAGAACTAAAGCACATAGAAAGTATAGATCTAGAACACAGAATGTATAGATCTAGAACACAGATTTCATAGCTCTAGAACACATAGAATAAAAATTCACCACTTCACTTCGAACCGAGGTTTGATTTGTTTTATTTAGTTTTTGTCATGATTATAATCGTTCGGGATTTTTGAGCGGTGGTACACCGTCTCCTTGTGTATGAGTGCGCTGGGGCGTCACAAAAAGACTGGGACTGAGTTACTAGGGCCCAAGGTGGAGGGGCCTTAATTATTTTATACTTTAACTATTGAAAAATAGCAGATATACAAGCTCACAGCACGGCACCAAGTACCGCGCTGTGAGCTTGTAGATCTGCTGTTTTTTGAAAAGTTGTGAAAATCTGTGCAAATCTTTGAATATAATGTATTTTTTAAGCAAACATTTGTAGTCGTTGAAGAGGTGAACAGCTTTACCACCATATAGTAGAGGAGCCTATCAATTTCCGTAATTTTGGAATGTTAATTTTTGGAGACATGTATATCTTCATTCTTGGGGTTCTCAGAATGCCAAAAAAACATGTCTCCAATTTTTCTTTTTGGGTTTAGCATGTGTAATTAGCATAATTAGCCAATGAATCACCAAAAACAGGAAATGGCAATAACTTTGCTTCTAGGTAACTTATAAAGGTGATCTAAGAGTCTAATGCTGCATTCACACTACAGATATATAGTTGAACGTTTTGCTTGCTTGGTCAATGTTATCTCAATGGAAACCAGCTTTAAAGATACAGGACACACACCAAACGAAGCTTTGGAAGCTTTAAAGCTGGTTTCCATTGAGATAACATTGACCAAGCAAGCAAAACGTTCAACTATATATCTGCAGTGTGAATGCAGCTTTATGCTGCATTCACACTACAGATATATAGTTGAACGTTTTGCTTGGTAATTCAATGTAATCTCAATGGAAACCAGCTTTAAAGCTTCCAAAGCTTCGTTTGGTGTGTGTCCTGTATCTTTAAAGCTGGTTTCCATTGAGATTACATTGAATTACCAAGCAAAACGTTCAAATATATATCTGTAGTGTGTACGAGGCTTAAGTCCATGTTTGTGAGGTCCAGAAATTCATCTGTTACCATTGTGAAGTTATAAAACCTTTCATAATTAGCATAATTAGCATAAATGATGCAGAAATCAGGTGAAAATAAGCAAATTGCTGCATTCTTTTTTTTTGTTTTAGTCAACTTTCAAAGCTTCTCACAGACTCTAAGATGTATGTTTACAAGTCCAGGAATTATTATCATCCTATAAATAATTCATGCAGCATTTTATCTGTGTAATAATTATGTAATAATCACACCGAAACCAGAAATCGCTATATTTCTTTATAAGTCCCTCATATAAAATAAAGAACAATATGAGAAATGGTCAGAGAATTATCAGATTGTTTATACTAATATTTACAAAAAGTTTGGAAAACACATTTAATTAGAAGAGTCTCCATCTTCGTCGTCGTCATCTTCAATCCCCAACAGATGTGCCTTGCTTACATTACAACACACCTATTCATCTGCCCCACACATGCACATCTCAGAGCAGTTCGAATTTTGAGATCGACAAGAACAATCCGACATGCACTGGGATTTCTTGCAGACACATTTGATCAGTTGGGTAATGGTGGCTGGAGCTGGGGATCCCATGTTGTGACTTGCACCAGTTGATCTCCCTCAGCCTCCCCATCCATATTCATTTGCTGGTGGCATTTGTGGGTTAGGTACATGTCTTGATACCATACCATTGCCTGGTAATGGGCACAGGTAATGGCATGATGTAATGCTCCTTGTGTAGGTGGCAGCTTCTCGGCTTTTAATTGTTTCTTTGTGAACAAGATTTGTAGTTTTGTACTGGGCTCGCTCAGCTGGCAAACAAATGCTTCAATCTTTTTTTTCTGCGTCAGAACTGAGCCTTTTTGTAGTACCTAGAGTAGCAAATATGCAGATACCACCTCCACAGGACAATGGTGTAGGGCTTGCCAACAGGTTAACTTTCCCTTGCCAGCAAAATGGCCTGTCCGGTCAGCTCCAGAGAAGGCATGGAACCCTGCAAGGCTGAAGTCCTCGTTTTACCCAGTGCCTGCACTACTGGCTCCAGTGAGATGATATACAGTATTTTTGTTTCCCTCACCGGTGATGAAATAGGTGTCCTTGCACAGCTGATGGTACTGTCGGATCGCAAGAACAAAGACATCAGTGTCCGGGGACTCAATGTAGAGCTGTGTTGCCCCTCTTTGGACAGCAGGCTGTGCAGGATTATCCTTTTGTCAGCCTCTTCCTGTGAGCTGTGGAGATGTTTTACATCCATAGTTTGAGTGGACATCTTGCCTTGACGTGATTATGAAAGGGTTTCCCCTGGAAGTGTTGGAGGGCTTTCTTAGCAAAATAGACAGTCAGCTCATCTTTGGTGTGGATAACTGACAAGAACTGTTTTTCTGACACCTTCCCTATCGGTGTGTTGTCTTCCACATGATAAGTGGTTGGGGGCTTGCCACCCTGGTGTCGCTTACGTGTGGCCTCCTTCAGTGAAGATGCAATATCATAGCGGTCAAATACTACATGGGTCTCACTATGTTCTCTGGTCTTCCTATCCAGTGTGGCTATGAAGTGGTCAGCCCACTGGGAACATATCTTGATCCATGATGGCTTTCCCATTGCCTGTACCAATGCCATTGCATCTATGACAGTTACACTGTCATAGATGCTGGCACTCTGTGGCACTCTGTGGTTGCGGTCACCAGTCCACTTCTCATTCTGCAGCTCCTCGAGAATGGTCATGAGCTTGCTCTTGTCTGTGTAGGGCCGAAGGTCACCAGTCACTGTGAAGAGAGCACGTGGTTTGGCAGTGAACTCGTGCCGGCCAATGGCTTCTTTGAGGTTGATCTCTGACCGTGATCGAGCAACAATCAGCATTCGAGCAAACAGTGACTTGTCATCCTTCAATTCACACCATTCTCGAGGAGCTGCAGAATGAGAAGAGGACTGATGACATTGGTGTTGATCAGCAACCACAGAGTGCTGCCACTGACAGCTAAGAGTGGCAGCTAACTGTCATAGATGGAATGACATTGGTACAGGCAATGAATGGGAAAGCCATCATGGATCAAGATATGTTCCCAGTGGGCTGGACAGGGTAGGACAGGATAGGAGGCTGAGGGAGATCAACTGGTGCCTAGTCTAACCTAACGCGGACATTATTTGTTGGCTGGCGGATCTCACCGGGTCCTCCGGCGTCTCGAAATGACGTGGAGGGTGACATGACTCCTGCTGCTGTCCACTTTGGGTAAATGAGGAAGTGATCCGCGGTGGAAAACAAGTGATAAATCATAGCGATTTTATAATTATAATGGATATGCCTAAACATTCAACAAACCAGTTCACATGAACAATACTGATGTAAAATAAGATATCTGAACGGCTACATTTATTTTATACAATTAAAATGTCATGAACCAGCACAGTTATAGGGGGGTTTGCCCAGGCTTATTTTCCTTCTGATCGCCAAAATAAGCCTGGGTTTCCGAGGCTAACTGGTGCAAGTCACAACACGGGATCCCCAGCTCCAGCCACCATTACCCAACTGATCAAATGTGGCTGCAAGAAATCCCAGTGCATGTCGTTCTTGTCGATCTCAAAATTTGAAATGCTCTGAGATGTGGTGGGGCAGATGAAGAGGTGTGTTGTAATGTAAGCAGGGCACATCTGTTGGGGATTGACGATGACAACGACGAAGATGGAGAGCCTTCTATTTAAATGTGTTTACACAACTTTCTGTAAATATTAGTATAAACAATCGGATAATTCTGTGACCATTTCTCATATTGTTCTTTATTTTATATGAAGGATATATAAAGAAATATAGCTATTTCTTGTTTCTGTGTGATTATTACATAATTATTACACAGATAAAAGGTTGCATGAATTATTTATAGGACTATAATAATTCCTTAACATTGGCCTACATCTTAGATTCTGTGAGAAGTTGACTAAAACAAAAACATGCATTAATTTGCTTATTTTCACCTCATTTTTGCATAATTTATGCTAATTATGCTAATTAGGAAAGGTTTTATGACTTCACAATGGTTACAGATGAATTTCTGGACCTCACAAACATGGACTTAGACTCTTAGATCACCTTTATAAGTTACCTAGAAGCAAAGTTATTGTCATTTCCTGTTTTTGGCAATTAATTGGCTAATTATGCTAATTACACATGCTAAACCCAAAAAGAAAAATTGGAGACATGTTTTTTGGGCATTCTGAGAACCCCAAGAATGAAGATATACATGTCTCCAAAAATTAACATTCCAAAATTACGGCCAACAGAATCTGTATGATTGGCTCCCCCACTAATAAGACAGTTGTTTCTTCTGTGAGGCGAGGCACATAATGTGATCCTTGACATCTCCATCGTGAACTTTCATTATAAGGGGTCTGGGTGGCATGCCGGCATTCCTGGGTTTGCCTAGGCGATGCCCACGGTCCAAACGTGGTTCTTCACTGAGACCTGGTACGTCCTTCAGAACCGTGGCACAGACCTGCCTGCCGTTATTCTTTTCTTGGCCCTCATCGACCCCAACCAAAATTATGTTCAAGCGACGACTGCGTCCCTCCAAATCTAAGCACTTACTTTTCAAACTGCAGACTTCAGTCTGCAGCTTTGTCACTGTTGTTTCCAGACCCATAACAGAGGAGCTCCATTCTGTAGCAGCTACCTCCAAATCATCAATGCGTTTGGTATTCTGAGTGCTAGTAGTCTGTAGAGCACTGACCGTGGAGTGTAGCTCTTGGCGAATGGAGGACAATACTTTACGAAGGGAGGAGGTCTGGTTGTCCATTTTTGTGCCCAGCGCCGCTAATGCGGCCATGATCTTGTCCATAGAGGCTGAAGGGGGAACGTCGTTGTCGTCGTCGGGTGGCAACGGTTGAGCAAAGGGGTCGATGGGGCCGGCCGTGGTGTCTCGGATTTACCCCGCAAATCCTTCTTCTGAAGGTCTTATCCACAGAGGAGGAGGGGGTGAAATGTCCTTTACAGGAGGCATGGCAGAGGATTCGACCGCAGCGGCTGCACGGAGGTTTTCGGTCCGGTCCCGGTTCCTCCTCCGAGCCACGTTCACCATTATTAATCACCACGCTGTTTGTATAGTGCGCGTATGCGTCAAAAACACCGCAAATACTGAACTAAAAAAGTCGATTTGGCCCCAAATACTTGGCCAGCTGTTTTGTAGAGTAGTAGCTTTGTGTAGGCACAATTTTTGGTTTGTTTTATGCCCTAAATCACATATTAAATTGTGTTTGCCAGCAGAGCTCAAGACAAAATGACTTCACATGTCTCATAGGCGGTGCCTCCCAGCAAACATTTGTAACTCAAATTTTGCTTCTGGGGGGTCCCTGGAACTAAATATTTTAAGATGGGGGTCTGTTGCCAAATACATATCATTTTGGGGGTCCTTCGCATGAAAAAGTTTGAGCACCACTGACATAGAAAAATAGAAAAAAATCTTCAAAGACTTTTCACGTTTAAAAAAAAATAGCAGATCTACAAACTCATGAGCTTGATTTGCTATTCTTCAATAGTTAAAGCTCAAATAACGCAGTGAATCCTTATACCCAGGGCCCAGAATTTGGTGCGACACCCCTGTGGGTGCGTGTATGTAGCCTGAGCATGAGCTGCAATACCGCTGGTGACCATGTAGTGCTGTTGCATCACACACACACACACACACACACACACACACACACACACACACACACACACACACACACACACACACACACACACACATGCACACGCACGCACATGCACACGCACACACACACACACACACACACACACACACACACACACACACACACACAACCCTGAAATGAACTGCTAAACACACACGGTCACGCACACACACCCGCGTGCCACCGCTCACTTCAAACTTGGTTTGATTTTCATTTTATTTGAGTGGATTTGCTTGTTTTTATTAGTTGTGTAATAAATAGATTCAAACAACATCATCCCAAAAAGATTATAAATAATCTAAAACTATAAAGGGCATTTTGTCTATAATTTCAGTTTGCTTTATTTTATTTGTTAATTTATTTTGTAAACACACAATACAGTTTCAGTTAGATATAGTTTATTTGTTTTAATTCTCGTTTGTATTTTGTTCAGTTAACGAACGTGTTTTTATTGAATTATCTTAGTTATTATTTTTGTTAGTTTTAGTTAAGCTAACTATAATAACCTTGGTACATGCGTGTCTGTCTCTCTCTCTCTGTGTGTGTGTGTGTGTGTGTGTGTGTGTGTGTGTGTGTGTGTGTGTGTGTGCGTGCGTGCGTGCGTGCGTGCGTGCGTGCGTGCGTGCGTGCGTGCGTGCGTGCGTGCGTGCTCATACACGTGCATTTCGATTCTCCATCATCATCATACATGCATGTGATGAAATGAAAACTTGAATGCATTGAGGAAAATTAAATTGTGGTTCAATCATCTTATTGTACAATTTATCAGGACTTCATCAAAGGATTAACCCAAGGGGACGTAGCTTCTTCATGGATTGGTCTGAACAGGACTGAGGGCAGATGGTCCTGGGTTGATGGAACTCCTCTGACAACACCACAGTGAGACATTTTACACGTTTTTCTATTGTAATTCTAACAAAGTCACTGTATCTTAGTGACTGAGTGGATGTGGTTGTCAATATATGACGTTGTTTACTCTGCAGGTACTGGAAGAGTGGATGGCCTCTTAATGACTGGAACTGTGCATTCTGCTCCTCCTACAGTGGAGTTTGGTATAATAACCCATGTTCAGAGAGAAGGTACCATATCTGTGAGAAGTGATGTTTCTCTTCTTCTAACTCCACTGATGAAACTGCAGCTTAGTCTTCTGCTTTGTGAAGTTAAACTGAGAACAGTTTGTACAGAAGTACAAACCGTTGTGCCCACGATCACATTAATATAAACCACCAACTGTTATTGCTTAGCATGTTTATTAATTTAGCTTTAAACGGAGATGAGACTCTATAGGCTGGTTTTGTAGTTTGCTTCCTGGTTCAGGTTAAAAACTACAGCCTGGTAAAAACATGTCAGTGTCAGTCTGCAGAAGACTGACCTTATAGCACACAGTGATGTAAGCCATTGGTTCCCAAAGCTTTGAGCTCAAGACCCAAATGAGAAATTATACGTTTGGGACCCAAACTAATGAAAATAGCAGATCTACAAGCTCACAACACGGTCTTAAGAGCACCACATTGTGAACTTGTAGATCGTCTATTTTCACTAGGCCTACTTGTAAATGATTATAATTTTTTTAATTCATGGCATGTCTTAGAGGTGTTTGTTTGTTTGTTTTAAAATGTATACAAAATAAATTTCTAAACAAATTAAAACTTTGGGGGGATTATAACATCTTTAATTGGTCCGTGACCCACAGTGATGTAAGCAACACAGCTGCATAATCAATATTCTATTGAAAGTTACAACTGGGGTGTAGCCTATACTCTCCACTGGTGGAAAAATACTTTTTATTACGTTCGCCTGTACAATGCATTTTAACGCATTTATAATCTTTATATTGCGCGTATGTATCAATACTGCAATGTAGAAATACTCTGTAAGTAAAAGTAGAGAATTAAAAATTAACTTGAGTACAAAAGTATTAGAATGAAAATATTCTCAAAGTACAAAAAGTTGAAAGTATTCATTGTGCAGAATGTCCCATTTCACAATTTCAAAATGTATAAACATTTGTTGAAACAAGCAGATCTACAAGCTCACAATGTGTCGCATCGGATCAGTAAAAGTACAATATTTGCCTCTGAGATGTACTGGAGTAAAAATAAAAGTATTGAAAATGTCCACCACTGATACTCTCGTGGTCATGGAGTAATGAGTATTGAGAAATAAACCCTGAGGTGATTAGGGTGTTTATTAGACCCCGGTGCATAGCGGAGGGTCCCTGATATCTGATTTTACACTGTAAGTCAGGGGTCTTCAACAGGGGGTCCGGGACCCCTAGGGGGTTCCCAGAGTTACTACAGGGGGGCATCCAAATATTTGTGTTAGAGGACAATTATTTTTATATTAACAATTAGAACCCTCGCATCCCTATTCTGAGGAGAACTTTAGCCAAAAAAAAGGCGTTGAGAGCTTGTAGATCGACTGTTTTTGGCTTCAGATGGTTACATGTCTGAAAATACACTACTACCACTACCACTACATGAATCCAACATAGACTGATGACAGTGCTGTCAAACAAGTCATGAATCTGTCTGTGAAATCTATGAAAACGTTTAATCTGCAACACATAATATATACTGTAGTAGGGGGTCCCTGCTTCATCTCTCTCTCAGCTAAGGGGTCCTTGGCCTGAAAAAAATAAAAAATAAACGTTGAAGACCCCTGATGTAAATAATTAAAGGATGCTGAATGTATTCTTATTTTTGATGTTACCTTTCTTTTTTACCTTTCTCATATTTTTATACCGTTTGATTTAGCTTTTTGTTCTTCTTGTTCTCCCCCAATGGAAACAAGCCATCGTTCTTTCTTGGGATTAAATCCTATTAGTAGACCTTGGATCTGAACTTTGCTGTGCTTTTCCTATGCAAACTGCTAATAAATTATTCAACCAATCAATCAACCTTGTGTTTTCACCCATATATCCTATCCGTCTTATAAATGACAGCAGGACTCCCCTCTGGCACAAACAAAATCCTGGACTTTTCCTTGTGCAGAACATGAAAACAAAACAAAACAAAGAATATAAACAGTATACTTACTCATATAAAATGTATGTCTCATAATTTCCCAACTCACCTTTTGGACAAATTGTTTTTTTTTGTTTTGTTTTTTTTACTCTCCACACTGCTGCATCATTGTGTCTTATTGCCTATGTTTCCCAAGCCAATCAGAATGCTTTTTACATTCCAAAATAATTTTCTGCCTAAGTTACTCCCATTGATTGCTGATGGAGACACAAATGCATCCATCCGGAATCAATGGGGGTACATTTATTGTAATCAAATGATTGGCTTAGGAATGCGACAAAGGCAAAAAGGGGGGTGAGTAATCTAAAAGTCATTTTGGGGGTGAGGATGAATCAGCAGATAAACGTGACTTCTCATGATGATTTATTATTTCTTCTTTCCTGAAAACATTAAGAATATGACGTAGTTAATTATATTATGCTAACGACTGATGTGTTCCAGACTCATCAGCTTGTTGCAGGCTGCCAGGACCTCTGGTCTGAAAGGTCCTATCACAATAAAAACTGTATGATAAAACAATCATTATGAACAGAGACACTCTTCACATTGCTTGGTGATTTCAAAAGAAGATAATTATCAGATAAGTGGAGTCCATGCTCAAAACCTTAGTTCCACAATTAGAGTTTTCCAAAATCTACAAATTAATTTCTATGTCTGTATACCAGTGGTTCCCAAACTTTTTAGCTCAAGACCCAAAAGAGAAAATAGACATATGCCCCGGGACCTAAACTAGTGAAAATAGCAGATCTACAAGCTCACAACGCTTCCCTTCGTGCCACGCTGTGAGCTTGTAGATTGTTTGTTTTTCTTTAATCCAGGGAATTTATTAGATATGTTTGTTTGTTTTAAAATGTATACAGTTATTCAAATTGTTATTTTAAAAAGAGAGGATTTTTTTTTATTTTTTATTTTTTTTATAGTAGGAAAAGGAAATGTCAAGTCGTGAACCATAAAAAAAAGTTTCCGTCCCACTGTTTGGGAAACACTGGTGTATGCTGTAGGTCTATCTGCCCCATATGGATTCTATTGTGTCCACGTCCTCACCTAGTGCACGTGTGTACCCGTGCACGTCACGTGCACAGACTGGAATCAGCAGACAGAACAGAGGATATTGGTTCCAAACTTCATATCCTGATTTTATTGTTCAAATGTTGCAGGACAAAGATATGTGAACCAAAGGAGCCATATCTGTGAGAAGTGATGTTTCTCTGCTGTAGCTCCCCCTGGTGGCCATCCTCGGGGATGCTGGCCTGCTGTGCTTGTAGAGCAACCCTGCATTCATTTGGCATCCAGGGGCCATCCATATGTCCGTACACGGACACATGTGTCCCTGACTTGCCCTTGTCCTAGGATCATTTTACATTTTCAGTTTTACACACCATTATAATGTTACTGTTGTGATCAATATACCCAAATACTGAATGTCAAGTCTCCAGGATTTCTTCAGGATATTTATGACACTGATTTACTACGGCACTATGGCACATTATGAGTCCACTAGTACTAGTGGTTCTCAACACTATGGCACATTATGAGTCCACTAGTACTAGTGGTTCTCAACACTATGGCACATTATGAGTCCACTAGTACTAGTGGTTCTCAACACTATGGCACATTATGAGTCCACTAGTACTAGTGGTTCTCAACACTATGGCACATTATGAGTCCACTAGTACTAGTGGTTCTCAACACTATGGCACATTATGAGTCCACTAGTACTAGTGGTTCTCAACACTATGGTACATTATGAGTCCACTAGTACTAGTGGTTCTCAACACTATGGCACATTATGAGTCCACTAGTACTAGTGGTTCTCAACACTATGGTACATTATGGGTCCACTAGTACTAGTGGTTCTCAAAAGCTTTATTTGCAAGGACCTCCTTAACTCTGAGAGTGTACTTACAGGTCCATTTGGTTCCATTTGAACACTCTCTGTGAGATGAGACTGGACAGGGTTCAATAGGAGTATAAAAAGTACACTCACAATAATCATATTGCAGGCAGCAGACATTTTAATTCATTGTGACATTCTCCTTCTTCATATATAAGGTCGCCAATGCCACGGGAACTCATTTAAAGCAGGAGGGGCTCCACGCTAGAGTGTGCCGTAAGCGTAAATTGTTTGTTTTGTTTGTGTTTTATTCAGGTTTCCACTGTTAATTTTTTTATTATTTTATTATTATTATTATTTTTAGCTAAATGTAACACAATCCGAAACTGCACACTACACTTTCCCTTTGCCTCTCCACAAGCACTGTGAACAGTGTGGAGACAATCAGACAAATCAAAAAGCCTAAAGGGTACACCAGCCAGCAGGATACAAGTAGATGGATTTCTTGGTACCAACACTGCCTGTTTCATATAATGATTATATGAAAAGCATTGGGAACTGAATGATTCTCGCTCTCTGATGTGTTGGCATGGTTATTGTGAAGAGACCTCCACCCCGAAACGGCATTTGCGCACTGCAACGGCGGATATACAAGCTCACGTCTTCAGCCGCGTCTGTTATATGTTTCCTTTCCAAAATGTCTCCCCGGGAAATTGAAATCCTTGGGCTGGAAGGGTTTCTCAAGTTCAGCTAAACTAGGCATGGTACTCGCCCTCGCTGCAGCAGGTGCAGCCGGCAGACTCGCCCCCGGCTGGACAGTGCTTCTGCTGGGGTGAGCATCTCCCAGAGGCCATGGAACTCCTCTTCCTCCTCAGGCTCATCCTCTGATCCTCAAATTGACCGACTCATCATCATCAACACTAGTACTAGTCCCACTCTTTTTTTGATTTTGGCCCACCAAAGAAATCTGATATACGTTTCTGAGCCATGATGCCAATGGAAACAAAACAACCTGCTGCGTCCCGTGCGTAAAAGGTAAACAGCAAACTGCGGACTGGTCGGCTGCTGGCAAACGTTCATTTGTGATGATGATAATAAAAACAAAAGTCACAAGTGTAGTTTAAGAATATTTATTTCTAAAATAGGCCTATTTTCTTTTATTCCCCAACCCTGTCCCATTTTTTAATTATATGAATATATTTTAGGGGGGTGGTGGGACCTGGGGGAGGGGGGCTGACGCCCACGCATCACCCCTAGTCCCTGCGGTAATAAAGCACTGGTGAAAATAGAGCCAGAGCGTCTTGCCCTGAGAATAATGATAGTTCTACAGCAGTTCTACAGCAGGCCTGCAGCACTGGCCTTCCATTCATGATCATTAATATGTATGCACCCACATATCCTATCCTACCAGTTCTATACAACATGTCACTTATTTGTAATATAGAGTCACATTAACAACTCAAATGTGTGTTGCAGACTGTCAGGACCTGTGGTCAGAGAGTTAGCTTCTAACTAGCTTCCGTTAGAATGCCATCTTAGGAAGATGGCATTCTAAATAAGGTGTTAAACCACACAGCTTAGCGTGTGTGTGTGTGTGTGTGTGTGTGTGTGTGTGTGTGTGTGTGTGTGTACTTTTGTCAGATGACACTTCAACTCTTGTCAGTAACTGCAGCATAACATGGTGCATGTCTATGATTTAGTATAGTTCTGGATACGAGCCTGGCAACACCAGACTCTTATCCCATATAGGCTACTGTGATTGGCTAGTTCTGCTCCATAGCCTGGAGGGATGATTGCTCTGTGATTATACATTTTGCCAAACAACATAATTATCATTGACGGATTAGAAAAAAAACAGGGTTAACCATAAAACAACTGTTTGCCAAGGACCATTTTTGTCTACTTCTCAAAATGTGACGATACACTTTGGTAAAGGTAGTGGGAGTCACTGTTTCCCAAATGATTTTGTTCCCCCTTTCATTTCCTACAAAAAACTTTAATAACTATTGAAAATAGCAGAACTACAAGCTCACAGCGCAGCACAAAGTGACACGTTGTGAGCTCACTTGTAGATCTGTTGTTTGCACTGGGTCCCAGGCAAACATCTAATTTATCTTTTGGGTCTTGAGCTAAAACGTTTGCGTTTAAAACTAAACATGCACGTACACTGTAAAGTAATAATTGTATCATAGGTAGTGATAATAGAGCTGTTTAACGCTGAATTTAACAAAAAGATTATCACTATACTGCTATTTAAGGCAGTAATTAAAACATTCCGCAGTCAATGCAGTTGACAGTGTTTGACAGAATAATGGCACACACATGAAGGATGTGATTTTGCGCAAGCAAGCACGCAGCCATGCACGCACCCATGAGCACACGGTACACATACATTGAAACCTGCATATTTGCAAGTGCATAGACATACTGTATAAAATACATAAACATAGTGTCAAAGGTCAACCTTTGGGTGCATTCAATTGATGACAAATAGGATTCTGCTTCTGATCTCTCACATGCACATGCACATGCACATGCACATGCACATGCACGCACAGTCGCACACAGATCTCCATTCACTAGTCAGCTAAGATTACCATGGTAACAGTACAAGGTGCATCTGGGAGGAAATGTGCGGTCGCCAGGCACACACATGTGTGTGCGTGTGTCTGTGTGTGTGTGTGTGTGTGTGTGTGTGTGTGTGTGTGTGTGTGTGTGTGTGTGTGTGTGTGTGTGTGTGTGCATGTGTGTGTGTGTGTGTGTGTGTGCGTGTGTGTGTGTGTGTGTGTGTGTGTGTGTGTGTGTGTGTGTGTGTGTGTGTGTGTGGCAATCTGAAGTATTTTATACATGGTAAAAGAAAGGCAAAGAAGTTTAGGGATAAGAAATAAGGCACCGGCGGCAATAGGGCCAGTGGAGCGTCTTGCTTTGAGAATACTGATAGTTCTACAGCAGTTCTACAGCAGGCCTGCAGCACTGGCCTTCCATCCATAATCATTAATATGTATGCACCCACATATCCTATCCTACCAGTTCTATACATATATATATATATATATACATATATATATATATATATATAATAGTCACATTAACAACTCAAAAGTTTGTTGCAGACTGCCAGGACCTGTGGTCGGAAAGTTAGCTTCTAACTAGCTTCCGTTAGTACACCTTATTTAGAATGCCATCTCAGGAGAAAAGGTGTTAAACCACACAGCTTAGTGTGTGTTTGTGTGTGTGTGTGTGTGTGTGTGTGTGTGTGTGTGTGTGTGTGTGTGTGTGTGTGTGTGTGTGTGTGTGTGCGTGCGTGCGTGCGTGCGTGCGTGCGTGCGTGCGTGCGTGTGTGCGTGTGTGTGTGTGTGTGTGTGGTTCATTTTCATTGGTGGAGTGTAAGCTGTCATACTGTATGCAATATACGGTAACAGTAGTGTCTAGGTTTAGGGCCGTGAGGATACATATATTCAGGTGTTGTGAAGAGCTGGACCAAATAACTGCATAAAGAAGTCATTTGCACCTTTATGAATTAAGTCATAAAGGTACAAATGGCTGTAGCTAGACATTCTGATAACATTGAGCTACAAGAGGGAGATCCAGACTATGAGAATGACCCCACAGCAAGACCAACTGAAGCAGAGGGACATTATGAACGCCTTGATCTCCAAATGATAGACGACGCAGTTTATGAACATCTTCCGACCCAGAGGGAAAAGGATCTACACAATTTACTGCAGTCTGGTAAGATTACTGAAAAAAAGTTGGCTTATCAAAAACAGCAGATATACAGTAGGAAGCAGGTATTCAAGCTCGCAGCGTGCCACTTTGTGTCACGTTGCCAGCTTGTAGGCCTACGTTCTGTACATACATCTGCTATTTATTTATAAATAAATGTTTTAATAATCTTGAAAGTTTGCAAACTACGGGTTTAGAAGGCAATTGTAGAATTGGCCTCTGGTCTTAATGGGATATTTCAATTAAAAAAAAGGAGAAGGTCTGTACACCATCTTGATGCTCCCAAAACAGGCTCATCAATATGTCCGTACACGGACACATGAGTCTGTGGCAAAGACTTAACCACGTCCGAGGAATATTTTAGATTCTATATATATTTTTTACACACCGTGGGACTGCCATTGCACTTAATGTGTCCCACTTACCACATTCGCCCCCCAAAATGCATCGGCGCCCGACGATGTCAAACCACAAAATAAACCATATGTAGGTCAGTCCATACACTGGTCATCTCTGCATTTCCAGTCAGGACTCATCAGTCCAGGTGCCGGCACATTAAGGGCTATCACTATTGGGAATCTTCTGGACAGCATTCAAGACGGCAAAACATTCAAATGCTGCATCCCACTCATTCACTGTACATCCATAAAATATATAATATTTGTACAACATTGAATTGATGCTTAGGAATCTGAACAACCCAATTAAACATGGAGGGCTGTTACTTGGCTCTCAGTCCACCTCAGGCCTTACGCAGTACAGTCTGTCATTCCGGCCACTGTGACACGATCCAACTTGACCAGCTATACAGCACATGTACCCACCAAGGCCAGCGGATCTGGACCCAAAGGAGTGTGGCTATGACGCCGCTCACCCCGCTGACCTTCGACTCCTCAGTGGACTCTGTTGGCTTCGACACCAGTCAACCTGACACGTCACAACAGCAGTGGGTCCAGTCGATCCGGGCCCAAAGGAGTGTGGTTATGACGCCACTCACCCCGCTGACCTTTGACTCCTCAGTTGATGGCAACCGCTCTCGAGATGCCATCAGTCCCAGCTGCTTGGCTCCACAATCACTTTCATTTCATGCTCAGGCCCTTGATCCTAGGCAGTCTGCTCTCTTCTATGTGGAGTGTAAACACATGACAGTCTCTCAGTTTGACATTACAACAACAACACTTCATATAGGCTACTTACCAAGCCTGTTTGATTGGTCAAAGAGGAGAACAATAGAACCATCTATCTATGTATACCTACCAATGTATGTGGGTTTCTCCTGTTCAGCAGAAATGTCCCTGGAGTTGTAATGTGAAGACATTATAACTGACCAACACAAATGTGACTGGTGCTGGTGGAAAGGCCCATATGTCGCCGTTTTTAAAAGTCAGAAAATGCGAAAATAAGATTGGTTTATTTTTTGCTTTGTTTTTCGTTTTTTTTAATTTTATATTAAGACAGTTTGAATATATTAGAGTGTTTTCATGCCATAAGATATCTTTGTTAAGGTTGCCAAATGTTAACCTTGGTGTAGTAAAGTTGCCTTACTTTGGGAGAGATTACAGACCGTTTCTGGAGGCGGAGAAGTCAGCTCTTTAGATTTGCATAGCGTTTCGATTGGCCTACAGAATCCATTGTTCCTCGGGTTTCACTCGTGTTCACGCTCTGAGCACCGCCCCATACAGTGGTGCATCTGGTTCTAGTGTGTAAACACTCTCACTGACTAACTTCATCTCGCTAATGTTATTGGTTTGCAGAAGACAGTATTCTGGAAGGATTTTGATTTATACGTCGTGATCTGACTCTCTGAGTCGCTCTCGGGCACACAAAGAAAGACGCAGTGATGATGTCTTCTCGTAATGGAACAGCCGGCGCTAATGGGAAGCTAACGCTATACAGCGTATCTCACATCTCAGCCTCTCGTCTGTGGTAAAAAATAAAACCCCGCCGCTCACGAACGCTTCTTGCCTTTTGTGAACATTCTGTCCAAAAAGTAAAGGGCCTATACACTTCTCTCAACTGTTTACTTTTCAAGCGTGGAAGAAAATCCAATCAGCGTGTTGAAATAAAGAGTTTATATCACTCATTTTGTCAGCCGGTGCATTATTTTCCCCTCTATTATTCGTTGTGTCAATACCACGTGACCAGGGGAGGTAGCATGTCTAAAATAAAGGACCGGCTGACAAAATGAGCGATATAAACTTTATTTCAACAAGCTGCTTCGATTTTCTTCCACGCTTATGAAGTAAACAGATGAGAGACCGGCATAGGACCTTTACTTTTTGGATATAATGTTCACAAAAGGCAAGAAGCGTTTGAGAACGGCGGGGCTTTATGTTTTACTACAGACTAGTGGCCTAGCTGCGAGATACGCTATAGCGTTAGCTTCACGCTAGCGCTTGCTGTTTATTATGAGAAGCAGTGGCTAACGGCTAACGCTAACGTTAGCTAGCGCTAGCTGCAGGCTAATGCTGGCATCGTATACACAACTGGAATTGTTGCTCTATTGTTTAAAACATACATAAACCACTTTAGCCCTATGTTATACCAAGGCTATTTGAAAATAGCCGATCTACAAGCTCACAACGCATTGCGGTGCGACGCGTTGTGAGCTTGTAGATCTGCTATTTTCAAACATTTTGTACTTTTACTTTTGGTACTTTAAGTACATTTGGATACCAATACTTTTGTACTTTTACTCAAGTACATTTTTAATTCTGGACCTTACTTGTAACAGAGTGATTCTACATTGCAGTATTTAGGCCCTTGATCCTAGGCAGTCTGCTCTCTTCTCTGTGGAGTGTAAACACATGACAGTCTCTCAGTTTGACATTACAACAACAACACTTCATATAGGCTACTTACCAAGCCTGTTTGATTGGTCAAAGAGGAGAACAATAGAACCATCTATCTATGTATACCTACCAATGTATGTGGGTTTCTCCTGTTCAGCAGAAATGTCCCTGGAGTTGTAATGTGAAGACATTATAACTGACCAACACAAAATTTGTGTTGGTCATTTAACACAAATTTTTCAGTCATTTAATGACTGAAAATCCTAATTAAGTCCAGGACGGATATTGATCAGAAGGTTGCCAATACTTCACCTTTAGTCCAGAAGAGAGTTCAGTCTCAACAACTTGCACACATGGAACTGTGTCATGGAACTAAACAGAGCTCTGTTAAATACTCACAGTGAGTCTGATGGACCAATCAGAGTGGTGGTGGGGGGAGGGACCAAGGACCATCAATAGACATAAACTGGATAATGGTTGCCCCACTTAAATCCCTGCTAGTCTGAACATCACCTTCCGTCTCATAACAATATCATTACTACTACTGCTGCTACTACTACTAGGGAAAAGCGGGGTAAACTGAGACACCGGGTAAACTAAGACACCCCCTGTATCTTGGCAATGGAACACATTTGTGGTCATGTGACCATTATATTTCCAAGCCCCTTGAATTTCCCACTTGCCATGAAGAGAGAGACCTGATAGTGCTGTGGAAAACGTGCTTTTTTCACAAAAATGAGTTTTTTGCATGTAAAAGTACATTTTCTTGCTGTCAACATAATCAGCTGTTGTGTCAAAGCAAATTGATCCAGGGAGAACATTTTATATCACACACGTTGAATGATGAACTACTAACTTATAAATCCATGTGATAGATGCTAGCTGAAGATTACCCTGAATTTGATAAAAGATATCCCTTTTCCCAAAATGTGGCTGTGGGGTAAAGTGAGACAATTGCTTCGGGGTAAAGTGAGACACTATCTCACATTATCCCAACATGATAGACAGGGAGAAAGCTGTAAAAACCTGATTAAAGGGTGTTCTCAGTTGATTCTTATGTATTTTTCCCTGTAAAATCCATTTCTGATATATATATTTTTGTATTGTGCATAATTAATGAGATAATTAGCATATCTTACTAAATTTGACTAAATATGCTAATTATCTTATTAGTTATGCACAATACAACAATATACTTTGCAGAAATGCATTCTACAGGAAAAAATACATAAGGATCAACTGAGGAAAGTTTGGTAATCTTATTATAGCCAGGCTTGGCACCTTTTTAGGGTTCTCGTTTTTTCAGTTTTTTTATATCTTTTATCCGTGTTTTGTTTGTTTGTTTTTCCCCCCACTGTCCGTCCGGCTGGCGGTACAGTTGAATACAGTAGAACAATAGACGGGCCTTCCTTTTTTTCAGGCCCAGGCGCTCGCCTTTCTTTGGAGACGTGAACTGGAAACCGTTACATGGATCACATTGATGCCTTTTTTTAGACGTTTTACTGAAACGTGGATTATGGACATGTGCTGTGGAGATAATTAAGGACTTGTTTTTTTTATTGTCTCACGGCCGAGGACGTGGCGCTGAGCAACGGAACGGTTCATGGACACTTTTTACGCACGGCGCGCAGCAGCTGAAATGTTCTCTTTTCTTTTCTTTTTTTGCCTTTTGCCTACGCGCATCGGTGCGCCTACGCGCCTCGATGCGATCGCAGCAGCAGGACTAGGGGTAAACCTCTGATTTATGGACATGAGCTGTGTCGATAAAGAAGGACTTGCCGTCCGTGATCACAGTCGATCTGGCCGTGGACGTGACGCGGAACGTATCAGCGCATGTAGCGCAAATACAATACAGCAGAGAGTTTCTTTTATCGCCAGCCCTCCGTGCCCCCAAAATACATTGTTTTTCCCAACTGTCGGACTAGTAGTCGGGGGAGAAGTAGTGGGCTTCACAAGGGAGAAAAGAGGGCGAAATGGAGACGTAATTCCGTGATTTGTAACTCAGATATTGAACTTCTGGCGCTTGTATTGAGGCCTTTCTATCTCCCACGGGAATTCACATCTGTTGTCCTACTGACTGTGTACTGTCCGCCCAGCGGCAGTACAGCGTCTGCACAAGACACTATTGTTTCCACTGTGGCTAACTTCCAGACACATTATCCCAGTACTCTCATTCTGGTGAACGGTGATTTTAACCAGGTGAAAGTCTCCGGTGTTCTGCCTGATTTCTCCCAATATGTCACTTGCAAAACTAGAGGTGAAAACACACTTGATCTACTGTAGAATTGGAGGCGCCTACTCGCCCAGACCAACACCAGGAAAGCTGCGGGACCTGACAAGATCAACTCTCGGGTGCTTAAGGCCTGTGCAGAGCAGCTTGCAGTCCCCTTCACACATCTCTTCAATCTCTCCCTGAGGACGGGGAGGGTGCCACAGCTGTGGAAGTCCTCCTGCATCGTCCCGGTGCCTAAGAAGACCCGCCCCTCTGTCTTAAATGACTACAGACCAGTTGCTTTGACCTCACAGGTCATGAAGGTCTTTGAGCGGCTGGTACTGAACCACCTGAGACAACAAGGTGATCCTCAGCAAGGGGAAGAGCAGGCTGTTCCTCCTGAGAAGACTGAGATTGTTTGGCGTGTGCAACAAGATGCTTCAGATGTTCTACCAGTCAGTTATGGCTAGTGTTCTCTTTTTTGGAATATCTTGCTGGGGGGGCAACAAACAACGACACTGCCAACCTCAACAGACTGGTGAGGAAGGCGGGCTCTGTCGTTGGGCCCTCCTTACAGGGGGTGGAGGAAATAGCCAGGGTGCGTACAGCTAGGAAGCTGGTCGCCATCTTGGAGAACTCCTCCCATCCCCTCTACCCTGAGATCTTTGGTTACTGGAGTATGAGAGGAAACAACCGCTTCCGCTACCCAGGACGGAGGTGCGAAAGACTTGCAAAGTCCTTTGTGCCGGTCGCTCTCAAGCAATACAACGAGACTCATGATGGTCGCCAAGGCCTAATAGGATTACCTAGGACAATTGTTACCTTGCACTACTGGAACAAAAGTTGTACTGACTCTGACCTCTAACGTACTTTTCCCTGAGAGGGTTAACCTGTGGCGTCTTGCTGTGGCTCCCTTTATTGCTTAAAAAAGGTTTGCTGAGAGGGTTGCTGTGGGCTCTTGCTGTGGCGCCCTTTATTGCTTAAAAAAGGAAAACATATATGGAGCCTGCGGTAGTTCTTTTATTTGTGGAAGGCAGGATGTGTTGTTGCTATCTCCCCAAACCTCCTCTTCATTGAGTAGTTAATTCATTCACACTCCCACAGAGCAGTCAGTCACCTCATGTTCATTCTCATTGGCTACAAGCTTAATTCTCATAAGCCCACTTACCCACAATGCATCTCAATCCCCATCCTCCTCCTTGTAAATGTAGTTACTCATGTTATATGTATTGTTTACAGATTGTTCTGTGTTCTATGGATTATGAAGTGATCTCTTAAATCATGCAACTGAAGGTCCAATGTTATGTGCATGTAATCTGTATATCATGCTTGGTCCAATGTTATGTGCATGTTATCTGAATATCATGCTCCGCTCTGCTCTGGGGGGTTGTGATATATCAGATTATGTCTCATGTTCGAGCAGATAATTTGATTATCACAGCAGAGCTACATCGCCAAACTAAGGTGCAATATCATTGCATAACTGGTTATATCATTGCAATAAATGGTATGGTTAATCTTAACTTGTGTCGTTCATCCTGAGCTGAAACATATAAAAAAAAAAAAAAAAAAAAAAAAAAAATATATATATATATATATATATATATATATATATATATATATATATATATTTTCTGACCCTGCACTATTGGGTTGTGTTGGTTGTACTGTGTACTATTGCTGTGTTGATATGGCGGTGTGATACTCGTGTTGCATGACTGCATTGACTAGCATTGACTGTTTATGCACTTTTTTTTTGTTTGGCACTGTTTGTTAAGTTATGCTTTGAGTATAGCTTTTTCTTGTGTGTGTGACGTGTCACTTATGAGCGTTGAATGTTTTGGGGTCACTTTATGTATATATTCTTCTTTTTGTTTTTTGTTTTTGTTGCAATAGCTCTTCGACACTTTGTTTATATTTTCTTTTTTTGTGCTTGCTCTTTGGACTGTACACTACAGTACTCTTTTTCTTTTTCTCACTTCTTTGTAACTTGTAACCTTAAACTGCTGTGCTGCCTCTGGGCAACTGAATTTCCCCCGTGGGATAATAAAGGTATCTATCTATCTATCTATCTATCTATCTATCTATGAACAAACCTGGAACAAAAACTATTTCTGAACAACTGGTGCTTTGTTATATAATCTGTTCAGGAATATAAAAGAAGACATATGTAACCCTTGTTACGTAATAGTAATGGGAGTACAGGTATGTAATGTTCAATGTGTGTATCTTTAGCTGGACTAGTATCAGAAGTACTCTAGATCGTTAAGAGCCAGTGTTGCATATCAATAATGACACAGACAACGTTGAACTGGAATAGTTGAAAGGCCACTTATTATTACAACCAATAGGGCACAGGAGAAATACAACAACTGCAGTATATAGAAAAATAATAAACCAAAAAAAGAAAAGCCGGCAAAATATGAAACCCTTAGTTCCCAAAGTTTTATGTGAGATCTCGTTGGGGCCCTTTATCCGAATCGCAATAGTGTTTCTCTTTGTCCTACCACCACTGTCCGTGAGGGAGGGGAATCACCATCAATGTTCAGGCTCTGGGTAGCTCGCCACCCCAGCACGAACTGGGGAATCAACAGATCTGGGAATCAATGGTTCTGATGGGTCGTGGGGAATACACCTGGCACGGTGCAATGGAAGGGATGCGCCGCCCTCTTCTCCACACGCTCCAGGGATGATGGTGGTTTGATCTGAATCAACCAAAAACCTGACCTATAGTAGGTCAGAGAACACCCAATAGTATGTGTTAATCACACACCATGTAAACCATGTTCTTAAACCTCCATGAATTGGCATGAATTAATATATTTTGTAACTTATATGAATTAGTCCAATCATGTCTTCTCTTCTTGTAATCATGTACTGTTAAAAGCACACTGAAAACCATTCAAGATATCTTAAGCGCTTATTTTCCTATCACAGTCTTAAATATTCACTATATTTAATGAATTGTTTTCTTTTAACCAAAAAATAAAATACATGAAATGCTCCTTTAATATCTACAATGAACTGAGGTAAATTGCAATAAAGTGCACCATAACTGTTCAAATGGTATTTTTGTGCAGTAACTCTGAGGTATTTATGGACAAAACGTGCCTAATATCTCTCCCTGGCTAGCAACAGGTGAGAGATGCACTAAAAATTAACCCTTCAGTCACTCAACCCAAAATACACATTTAGAAAAATATTCATTCAGTAACAAAAATAAATACATTATCACAATGCTTCATCATGTAACTAAACACACCTTGCCAACTTTATGTGGCTAATACATCACAACATAACCATCAGTTTTCTTTAGTAAACCCAACAGTTACACAAGTCATGGTCTCACTCACCGCTGATCAAAGCAATCACTTGCACAGTGCAGAATCACCTGGCTGGACAGTGATTTGCACAACCCGGTCACAAGCTGCTCTACAAAGTCAAAATATAACAAAATATACACATCAGGAGTTGTATAACAACGTTGGGAATGTGGATGTTTCGAAATGGAAGATTATTTCTCATATTTACCAAGTGGATGTCAAAAGATAGTTTCTCTGTTGCTCTGTATACAACAGCACATGAGAAATGGCAGCATGTGTTTATGCAGGAAGTAGGAAGTTCTCTGCTTTTATATGACAGGAAGTCCCACACTAAAGGGCTGGACATTCAGGACTCAGAGCTCAGTGATTGGCCGCTTTGGGAGTCAATCACAGAGCCAGGTAATTTTAACCTTTGCTGACTCCTGCAAGACACCCTGTTTGTTTGTTTTTCAACCTTTTTTCCCTTCAATGTATACAGCTTGTTCTTCACATTTTAACAACTTGTATACAATACCAAGGTATATCAGTATGACTTAAATGTATTAAATCAAAAAGCACTTTTAAATCGTTTTTAGCACTTTGTAAATCAACTAAAAATGAACTTATTTATTCACTCCATGAAATACTACAAACTCAGGCATGGTCAATTCAAGCCTGGGTTACATCCTCCCCTGCTGAACTCATGTACGTCCCCGGACATGGCAACGGTTACACGATCATTGTTTGGGGGAACGGGGCAAGGGACAGCCCATGGTAAAATGATTTGACCACTGTGACCAAGGGATTTCCAAGCTCAGCATAATCAAGCCGCTTCGTAGGCTGACGACTTCTCTCAGATCTCCTGACAGAGACAGATGCCTCTGTGTTTTCCTCTGGTTCATTTTCAGCTACTGCCTCCGCTTCATCCAAATTGTCCATTCCTTCCTCCTCAGACTCTACATTTCCAGTTCCATCTGTCTCCTCTTCACTCTCTGGCGTGTCAGAGAGCACTGGAAGCTGTTCATTCTGGATGTCAACATCATCAGGTAAGTTTTCTCTTTCAACAGGGCATTCTCTTTCAGGTAAGGCACTGTTCTCGGTATCAGGTAAGTTGTCAATTTCAGGATTGCAATCTACATTTTGGGCATTCACTGGACTCTCTGCGGGACATATGCCTGGGGGTTCAGTATGCGGTGTATCTTGCTCAGTAGACATAGGTGAATCAGGCTGCACTGGACTTTCATGGACTGTGGGGACATGAACATTCGGGGAATGGCTGAACCAGTAGCCTGGAACTATGTCATCATCCTCTTCCTCTGAGGAATGATCGGCATCTGCAGCTGGATTTGCACGAGTTGTCGGTCTGCGCCTTGCAGACTGCTGGACAGGCTCACCGCTTTCCTCTGCAGGCAAGTATCCACATGGGAGAAGTAAGTCTCTATGCAGGGTTCTCAGAGGACCATCCTTGTTTTCAGGTCGGACTGTATAGACAGGGAGGGTACCTGCTTTGCTCACCACTACATAGATGGTTGACTCCCACTTGTCTGAGATCTTATGCTTTCCCCGGATACGGACATTTCTGATCAGTACTCGGTCTCCAACATCCAAGTCTGAGGCAGTTACACGCCTGTCAAACCTTGTTTTGTTCTTGTGTGCTACCTTGGCAGCATTGTCCATGGCTATTTTATAGCTTTCTTCAAGCCTTGACTTGAGGTTTTTCACATAGTCAGAATGTGATGTAGGTCGACTCTCACGCACTGGCAGTCCAAACGCCAAATCAACCGGCAGGCGAGGCTGGCGCCCAAACATTAACTCGTACGGAGTGAAACCTGTCACGTCATTTCTGGTGCAATTGTAGGCGTGGACCAGGGGTTTTACGAAGTCACGCCAACGGGACTTATCTTGGTTCTGAAGAGTGCCCAGCATGTCTAGTAAGGTGCGATTAAAACGCTCAACAGGGTTTCCCCTGGGGTGGTACGGGGTTGTCCTTACTTTGTGTATGCCAGCCACCTGACAGAGTTCTTTTATCAAGCGGGACTCAAAGTCCGGGCCCTGGTCACTATGTAATTTTTCTGGCATCCCATAGTGCACCATAAAGTTCTCCCACAGACACTTCGCAACTGTGCGGGCCTTCTGATTAGCTGTAGGAATGGCAACCGCAAATTTGGTAAAGTGGTCCGTGATCACAAGAATGTCTTTGGTTCCACTTCTGTCAGGTTCGAGAGAGAGATAGTCCATACAAAGGAGCTCAAGAGGTCTTGTGGTGTTAATGTTAACCAGGGGTGCAGCTCTCTCAGGCTGTGCCTTCCTCCGTACACATCTGCCACAAGTCTTCACCTTCCGCTCCACATCCACAGCCATCCTCGGCCAGTAGAACCTAGTCCTTACAAGATCCAATGTACGGTCCACCCCCATGTGACCCATATGGTCGTGTAGGCTGGTCAGGACTGTATCACGAAGCTCAGCTGGGAGTACAAGCTGGTAAGTTGTATTGGAACCTTCTTGGCGTCGCCGGTACAGGATATTATCCAAAAGCTCAAGCCGGTTTAGTTCTCTCAGGAGGAGTGGAAGGTCAGGGAGTTCACTCCGTAAGGTGGGAGGTGGTTTGTCACCATTTTCAATTTGGGCAATGACATGCCTTATGCACTGGTCAGCTCTCTGTTTGTCTATGACCTCTGTTTCAGTTAGATGGGGGATAGCTGGCAATCCTCCAGACTGATCCTCTTGTCCATAGCTGTCAGGTACAGCATCAGCGGAGATTGCAAGACATTCAACTAAGGCAACATTATCAGCACTACTGGGGTCGTCAGGATTGACACTGTAGATAAGTTGCCTCTCGCAGATTGCTTGCACAACTTCCTGGTCAACTGCATCGGTGTTGTCTGGATCGGAAAGGTGTTCTTGGGTGAACTGGAGAATGCGTTCTCTCTCTTTTTGAGACTTAGAATCGTCTGCCAACTCCCCATGAGGCCTGCGGGACAAGCCGTCTGCACCACCGTTCTGCTTCCCTGGACGGTAGACGAGTTTGAACGAGAATGTAGATAGTGCTGCCAACCACCTATAACTCGTCGCGTCCAGTTTTGCAGAGGTCAGTATATATGTCAGGGGGTTACTGTCGGTAATGGCAGTGAAGTGGTTGCCATATAAGTAATCGCTGAACTTTTCAGTGACTGACCACTTAAGCGCCAGAAATTCTAATTTATGCGCTGGGTAGCGACTCTCACTTCGTGACAGCCCTCTGCTTGCATAGCATATCACACGAAGCTGGCCTTCTTGCTCTTGAGACAAGACAGCACCGAGCCCGGTGGTGCTGGCATCGGTGTGTAGTATGTAGGGCTTCTGAGGATCCGCAAAACCCAACACAGGGGCAGTGGTGAGATTGTGGATAACTAGCTCAAATGCTTGCTGGCAAGCAGGGGACCATCGCTCTCCAAAGAGCTCTTTCGGGTTTCGGTATTGGTCTGATTTCTGCTTCATCTTGGCTTTCTTTTGAGAAGGCGGGTAGCCTGAGGTGAGGTCATGAAGTGGCTTCACGATACTGGAGTAGCCCTTCACATATCTCCTATAGTACCCGGCAAACCCAAGGAATGATCTTAATTCTCGCAGTTTCTGGGGGACTGGCCAAGTCTTAAGAGCAGTGATCTTCTCTGGATCGGTTTGAACTCCCTCCCTGGACACCACGTGGCCAAGGTAACGGACTGATGTCTGAAAGAAGACACACTTCTCCGGGGACAGTTTAAGACCGAATTCTCTGAGGCGAGAGAGTACCTTCATCAACCTCTCTTCGTGCTCTTCTAGCGTTCTTGAGAACACAATCAAGTCGTCAATGAAGACTAAAACATCCTTCAGGTGCATATCTCCCATGCACTTTTCCATTAATCTTTGAAATGTACTAGGGGCATTCGTCACACCCTGAGGCATGCGATTGAACTCCCAGAAGCCAAGGGGGCAAACGAAAGCAGTCTTTGGTTTGTCCGCCTCCTCAACTTCTATCTGATAGAACCCTGATTTCAAATCGAGGACAGAGAACCATTGGGAGCCGTTGAGTGCACAGAATGTATCTTCTAGTTTTGGGAGAGAGTATGCATCCTTTATGGTCTGAAGATTCAGACGTCTGTAGTCAATGCACAACCGGATCTGGCCGTTCTTTTTTTCGGACCACCACAATTGGTGACGAGAATGGGGACTCTGACTCTCTGATAACTCCAGTGTCAAGAAGCTCTTGGATGTGTTTTCGAACTGCTTCGATATCTTGTGGGTGTATCGGTCGAGCACGCTGCTTGAAAGAAGCTTCGTCTGAGAGCTTTATGTGGTGTCTTACTTTATCTGTCCGGCCAAAGTCCAGGTCATGTTGCGCAAACACGTCAGGCATATTGGTGAGCTGCCGAGTGATGCGTTCCTTCCATTCAGGGGGAATTGGGGATTCACCAAAGTTGAAAGCTAAGGTGGGGTTTTGGGAGGGTTCTGCTGACTTGACCACACTATGCTCTTTTAACAAGATGCTCTGGTAAGTACAGATCTCTGCTATTGTACATTTTGCAGGAATGACAATATCGTGGTTGGACTCATTACAGATCACAACCGGTAGCTTGTAGGGCTGCCGTTGGGGAAGATCGACTAAGCCAGTTTTCACTAGCAAGCCACCCGGCAAGGATGGTGAAGATGGATGCTCAATGACAACAGACTTCTCATTCTGTAATCCATTCACTGAGGCAATTCCTTCCAGCACAACAGTTTCGCCAGCTGGGATGACTTGAGTGCACTTTCCTTGTAGCCTCACTGCACCACGAGGCACCGTGTTGCTTGTCTGTTGGTGTCTCACCTCAAGTATTTTGAGGACTGCTCTATAGCCTTCCAGAGTCGGCTGGTGTGTCATTCCAGCTTGGGAGTAGACGTCATACAGCACATCAAGGGCATTTGTGCCTATCAATCCAAGGGACTCTGTAGTGACTTTAATATCAGGGATGACTAGGGCAAGTGTAGTTACATCAACTGGTGTCCCTACAAACTCTTTTGGAAAGGTTAAGGCCAATTCAATGTAACCTAAGTAGGGAACAGACTGCCCAGCCGCTCCCTCCACCTCTAGGAGGTTGTACAGTGGCTTAATCTCTTGCTCTGAGAAATGTTGTTCCTAGAATGACTGGGGAACTGTTGTGACTTGCGAGCCCGTGTCAAGCAGACAGTTAACATCTTCATCTTTTATTTTAACTAGGGCTGTACTCTTAGTACCAATCAAACCCTTAGGGAGTTTAAATGGACGGGTGTTATCTGACTGTTCTAAGCTGGCACATACTTGAGCCTCGCTCTTGGCATTCACGTCTGGGGGACGTTGACTGTTCCCAGCTCCTGTTTGTCCCACAACAGGAACTGCTAGTCGTTTAACTGAGAGTTGGAGTTGTTTCGTGCCTCCCATGCCTGCCGTTTCTCTTCCAATTTCTTTTTCTTTTCAGCCACTAAGGCAGGGTTTGCAGTTCCAGTGCAAGACGGGGAGATGTGCCCGTCTTCTCCGCAGTTAAAGCAGTACCAGGGTCTAGGTTTGCCTTTCTGCCTTCCCTTTGTCTGCTTCTGTGTGTCTGTATTTGCGTTGTCTTTGTCTGGTGCTTGGCTCTGGGACTTCTTTTCAGCTCCCTTGTTATTAGCACCTTTGTTCATTTTCTGAGTCATGAAGGTGGTTAATTGACTTTGCAGGCTTGCCACCTGCTTCGCGAGATCCTCAATAGCATTGGGAACAACTACTGGGTTCTCCTCTGGCTCTGCCCAGGCACATGCACCCTGAGACTGAAGTTGGGCTCGCTGCTTTGTGGCACCAAAGTGTTTCTTCATACGACTAGCTTTTTGCTGCTGTCTATCCTCTTCAGTGCGCACCATTAGCAGGAGTTCTGAAAATGCAGGTGGGTTGCGTCTCTTTTGTTCAAGCTGCAGAGTAGAGAGCAGAGTGAAATCGAAACAACCCCTACAGAACTGTTTGAGAAGATGGTTGTCCACATCATTTGGTGAGACTCCACCCCTTTTCACTGCAGTGTTAAGAGCTGTCTGTAGCCGATGGAGGTAAGTAGAGGACTTCTCTAGAGGATCTTGATAAGTGTTCAAGAACTGGGCGAAAAGCTCTTCGCCTTCTTCAACAGTGCCAAAGGCTGAATCAAGCAACTGGAGGTAGGTTAAAGGCAGTGAATCAGGCCGAAGCCCTTTAACTACATCAGCCGCAGGTGAAAGCAAACTCTCCAGAATCCTCCTGGATATCTGAAGAGGAGAAATGCTAGGATCTTTCAGGAGCAGCTCGACATGTGAGCGCCAAGTGTCGTAATCGGTTTCATTGTTTGGTCTGGGAGTCCTGCCGGAGAAGGAACGGAGCCTTACTAAAGACTGCAAATGTGGGCTTACATCCTCCCTTCTCACGATATGCTCAACCACAACCTTCGGTACATCTGGGGGGTTCAGATCACTTACTGAAAGTGAAGGGGCTCTTACACCAGTAATCGGGACCGAGTCAGTGACATTTGGGCCAATGTTTCTCTGAGGGGCATCTAAGGAGGAAGTGGGGGGCTGTCCATTTGGGGAGAGTCATATTGGAAGTAATTTCAAAATTGATATGCAAAATACTGGCTCCTGGCTAGCTCGCCAAGTCTGTAACCCTTGTTACGTAATAGTAATGGGAGTACAGGTATGTAATGTTCAATGTGTGTATCTTTAGCTGGACTAGTATCAGAAGTACTCTAGATCGTTAAGAGCCAGTGTTGCATATCAATAATGACACAGACAACGTTGAACTGGAATAGTTGAAAGGCCACTTATTATTACAACCAATAGGGCACAGGAGAAATACAACAACTGCAGTATATAGAAAAATAATAAACCAAAAAAAGAAAAGCCGGCAAAATATGAAACCCTTAGTTCCCAAAGTTTTATGTGAGATCTCGTTGGGGCCCTTTATCCGAATCGCAATAGTGTTTCTCTTTGTCCTACCACCACTGTCCGTGAGGGAGGGGAATCACCATCAATGTTCAGGCTCTGGGTAGCTCGCCACCCCAGCACGAACTGGGGAATCAACAGATCTGGGAATCAATGGTTCTGATGGGTCGTGGGGAATACACCTGGCACGGTGCAATGGAAGGGATGCGCCGCCCTCTTCTCCACACGCTCCAGGGATGATGGTGGTTTGATCTGAATCAACCAAAAACCTGACCTATAGTAGGTCAGAGAACACCCAATAGTATGTGTTACTCACACACCATGTAAACCATGTTCTTAAACCTCCATGAATTGGCATGAATTAATATATTTTGTAACTTATATGAATTAGTCCAATCATGTCTTCTCTTCTTGTAATCATGTACTGTTAAAAGCACACTGAAAACCATTCAAGATATCTTAAGCGCTTATTTTCCTATCACAGTCTTAAATATTCACTATATTTAATGAATTGTTTTCTTTTAACCAAAAAATAAAATACATGAAATGCTCCTTTAATATCTACAATGAACTGAGGTAAATTGCAATAAAGTGCACCATAACTGTTCAAATGGTATTTTTGTGCAGTAACTCTGAGGTATTTATGGACAAAACGTGCCTAATATCTCTCCCTGGCTAGCAACAGGTGAGAGATGCACTAAAAATTAACCCTTCAGTCACTCAACCCAAAATACACATTTAGAAAAATATTCATTCAGTAACAAAAATAAATACATTATCACAATGCTTCATCATGTAACTAAACACACCTTGCCAACTTTATGTGGCTAATACATCACAACATAACCATCAGTTTTCTTTAGTAAACCCAACAGTTACACAAGTCATGGTCTCACTCACCGCTGATCAAAGCAATCACTTGCACAGTGCAGAATCACCTGGCTGGACAGTGATTTGCACAACCCGGTCACAAGCTGCTCTACAAAGTCAAAATATAACAAAATATACACATCAGGAGTTGTATAACAACGTTGGGAATGTGGATGTTTCGAAATGGAAGATTATTTCTCATATTTACCAAGTGGATGTCAAAAGATAGTTTCTCTGTTGCTCTGTATACAACAGCACATGAGAAATGGCAGCATGTGTTTATGCAGGAAGTAGGAAGTTCTCTGCTTTTATATGACAGGAAGTCCCACACTAAAGGGCTGGACATTCAGGACTCAGAGCTCAGTGATTGGCCGCTTTGGGAGTCAATCACAGAGCCAGGTAATTTTAACCTTTGCTGACTCCTGCAAGACACCCTGTTTGTTTGTTTTTCAACCTTTTTTCCCTTCAATGTATACAGCTTGTTCTTCACATTTTAACAACTTGTATACAATACCAAGGTATATCAGTATGACTTAAATGTATTAAATCAAAAAAGCACTTTTAAATCGTTTTTAGCACTTTGTAAATCAACTAAAAATGAACTTATTTATTCACTCCATGAAATACTACAAACTCAGGCATGGTCAATTCAAGCCTGGGTTACACATATCAAAGGTATTTTTACAATCACTTGCTTTTTGATGTGCACAGTACATAATGAAATGATAATAATAACAGTAAATAATAATCGTTTCTATCGCCAAAGTATCGCAAGATTTGGTTCCCAGACAGGAAACGGTGGATACTCGCTATACTTGGCATGTTTAGAAACATAATTTTTGTTCTTTACATACTGCTATAAAATGACACAGTGCACAAATCGAAAATCCACACAGCAGAAAAAAAAATTGTGACATGCCTTCTTTAATTTTCCTGAGCTGAGTATGTTATAAAGGTCTCGCTTTTTCATAAATAGTGTTTGTTCATGAACTTCATGAGCTGCTGGGAGGCTGCTCCACAGTCTTCCACGAACTTCCGGCTGCAGTTTGGCACCCATGGTGCGACGAATCTGCCGGTTGGAATTGCGAGATAGCGAAAGGGGCGTGGATGTCTTTACCTCCTACCTTGATAATACAAGCCTTGGTGTGGATTGTCAGTTTGATCAACCAATCATATTTCGAGCTAGTCAATGGGCGTCATCTTCAGTTGTCAAGGGTATGCGGGAAGACCCACGACTCAACCACCAATCAAAGTGCCTCAAGTGACTACTGGCCAATCACAGCATGTATTTTCCCGGGACTTTGCAACAAGCATGTTCACATGCATTCACACTCACTCTGCCAGCGCAATGAGTCAAGTGAAACGTGTAATGTAAACACATGCGACATGGCTGCAGTCCAGTGTGATCATATCGTTGTGGATTTATTAGTGCCCTTTTCAAGAAGACGAGATGGAAAAGATGGACAGAACTTAAAAGGAATGATAAGCTTCATCCCATCCTTGAGAAATTCACCCAAAAGGACAGGAGGATGGCTTTTTTCTTCAAGTGAATCAACTTCATTGGTGAGAGAAACTGAATTAATTTATATTGCTGGATCTGCCGCTGTGCATTTAATTTCCATTGATTGATTGAAGAATCGATTAGGCCGGCTACAGACATTAAAGGACTCTGAAGAACTTGTGTTCTTTTAGAGTCCCGGGGGGAGGCTGGGGGCAGAGACAGCACAATGCATTCCCGATGGAAGTCACATGGTTTGAAGTCTGATGCAAGTCCTTTGGTGTTCTGCGGTTGCACAGAGCATGCATCAAACACCATCCAACTTGCTTAGAACAAGCACAGAGACAGTTGTGAGCAGTAGGGGGCAGACAAGCTGCACTTGATGAGACAGACGGGCAGGGTTCAACTGCCAACCAATAGGACACAAAGGCCATGATGCAATCCCACACAGCTGTGTTCACTTGTAGTCTACTTCACAGAAGCAGAGCCTGTCTGCACTGCAGTGACATGAAACCTCCATTTCAGAATGAAAAATATTATAAATAAATTAACTCATACAGTGCCGCCGGCCACAAGGGGCGCTAGAGTGCCAGAAATGTCTCTATAGACCAGGGGTCCTCAAATACAAATCTTGAAGGTCCACAAATATTTTTTTGAAACAGGCCCGGGTCCGGGGAAAAAAATAAAACAATTAATATATATATATATATATATATATATATATATATATATACCAGTAAGACTCCCTAATCGGGAGATAAGCGACCGTTGGTCGCTTATCTCCTGTCACACTGCTGACATCAGTATGACATCACACCGTACACAAATGACCCTTATATAAGACCGGCATTATCTACCGACAGATTAGTAACAAGATGTCAAAATCATTGAAGGTTTACCCTACTAACCAACTGTTTACCATAGCAACCATGTTTTTTACCTTAGCAACCAACTGTTTACCCTAGCAACCAACTGTTTACCACAGCAACCATGTTTTTTTTACCCTAGCAACCAACTGTTTACCCTAGCAACCAATTGTTTACCATAGCAACCATGTTTTCTTACCCTAGCAACCAACTGTTTACCCTAGCAACCAACTGTTTACCATAGCAACCATGTTTTTACAGGGCCTGGGATTGATGACATCAGAAATCTCCATATATGGGCATGAAAGGGATTTTGTTTCTGGAAATATGTCTGTGGGGTGCCACATTTGGAATAAAACACTTACATCACACATCTGGATATCCATACAGCCCATCTAGTTTGCCTGTGTCCATTTATGCCCATATATCTGATGACATTGGGACAATGATCTCCATATATGGGCATAAAACTTATGTTAATTAGTAAAGCCTGGGCATCTTCATATGGGCATGAGGGGTACCCTAAAAGGGCATCATCTGGGAATAGCAAATATAGTTATCCTAGAAAGTGAAAATCTTACATCAAAGGCCATAACTACCTACCTACCACCATACTGCATTCCTCATTAAACTACCTACCAGTAAGATGCCTAAGGGGGAAAAGCAAAGGGCGAGGTTGCACCATTTCTTGGTCTTCTGGCCAGTGATGTATATCGGACCATTTAACCATATATGGAGACATCTGGTACCCATAGATATTCACAGATATGGGCTTAATATTGATGACATAAGGGATCTCCATATATGGGCGTAAAAGGGATTTGGTTCCCCTGGCATCACAGGGATCTCCATATATGGGCATAAAATGGATTTGGTTACCCTGGCAACACAGGGATCTCCATATCTCCATATATGGGCATAAAAGGGATTTGGTTCCCCTGGCATCACAGGGATCTCCATATATGGGCATAAAAGGGATTTGGTTCCCCTGACATAACAGTGATGCCAGTGGCTGGTTCTACAGAGGGGATCTCCATTTATGGGCATAAAAGGGAATGTATGTATGATGATGTCAGATATCATAGACGTCATAGGACTTTCACATAACGAATAACTGAGTAAGCATGTAAACCTGTAAAATCTATATTTGGGCATGGCTGATTTATGACCTCATCATGATGACACGAGCAAACACAGCTGAATTGTATAAATGATCAGTGCAGAAACCAACAGAAGTATTTGACCAAGACTCTTGATCTTCAAGAACCCTGAGAACCTGTATTGTTTGGTATTTTACCATTTTTGGTGTTTGAAATGTTGAACTGGACTTACATCGTGAAAGTGGATTCAATATATTGAGACTAGGGTAAAAAAACATGGTTGCTATGGTAAACAGTTGGTTGCTAGGGTAAACAGTTGGTTGCTAGGGTAAAACCATGGTTGCTAAGGTGGTTGCTAACGTACACTAACAGACCAGCAACAACAGACTGTTACCACAGCAACGTACACAAAGGTTTGTGTACAGATGTCATACTGATGTCAGCAGTGTGATGTCATACTGATGCGGAGATATGAGCAGGGCAAAGGTGTGACGTGTGACGTGTGACCGGCCGACCGACCGACCGACCGACCGATCCGACCGACGGACGGCCGGTGGAGGTTTTGATTGCGACCGTCAGGGAGCAGTTTACTACCAGTAAGACTCCCTAATCGGGAGATAATCGACCGTTGGTCGCTTATCTCCACAAACAATATGTCAAAATCGTCTAGGAAGGATGGTGTGAGTAGGGATGGTGTGAGTAGTTTTTTTTCGCTAAGCAGCAGCTGAGAGGAGAGCACAACGGCGCATTACTTAAAGCAACACAACGTATGCAGCTGCACCCATCAGAACTTGCATCAAAGCCCTATATAATAGCATGGAGTCTGTTCTTTAGAGACTAGAAGCGGAGTTACAACGTCCATGGAACGTAGTGGGGGCGCTCAGGCTAGCGCACCCCAGGCTAGTGTATCAAATGTGGAGCAGTGTCTGACTCGCTCTCTCCCCGACCGAGTCAACGGGTGTGTCGCATTAACGTGTATTTTGCGATCATCGCACACGACGGCGATGCTGCCATTAACAAGCGAGCTTTCGTGTCAAGCAAAGAAGCATGCATAAGGAGGCAGGAGGTAAACAAAAGCATCCAGTCCATAGAGTTGATACAGTCAGGCAAGTCAGCGCGCACTGCTATGACGCGCACATCAGCCCCGGTCCAGCAGTGTTTCTCAACCAGTAGTCCGCGGACCTGACTAGCGCCACATGCATGCGAATGCACAACACATGCAGGCATGCACTCGTCTCCGACACAGACACACACACACACACACACACACACACACACACACACACACACACACGGTCCTCTCACATATGGAAAACATTAACGCTTATAACGTTTTTGAACGATTAAAACCTTTTTTGGGGGAAAAACTTTTGAAAAATAAAAAAATATATATATATTTCGATTTTTCGACTCGTACTTTTTGAGTCGCGGTGAGCGTGCGTCGATCGACGCGTCGATTTTCGTTGAAGGTTGAATACCGTACCGACCGACCGACCGACCGACCGACCGACCGACGGACGGCCGGTGGAGGTTTTCATTGCGACCGTCAGGGAGCAGCTTACTACCAGTAAGACTCCCTAATCGGGAGATAAGCGACCGTTGGTCGCTTATCTCCACAAATAGGCCAAAAGTTTGTTTTACCAATTATTACACTCTATGTGAACATTTACATCAACAAATCCCAAGTACTATGCAGAACGACCCATTTCAAGTTTTTAATGTACAACAATATTTAGAAAATAGGTCTACAAGCTCACAATGCTACGCATTGTCCTCATCCCTTATATTCCCATAGGTTATATGGAGATCTCAGTGTTTGTCAGTCCTTGTTCATTTATGCCCATATATGGACATCTCTATATCTACTGTAACAGTCCTTGTCCCTTTTATGCCCATATATGGATATTCCTGATGTCATCAGTATATGAACATATATGGGCTTTCTGATATGCCCATATATGGAGATCTCTTAACTGTAAGCCCTTGTCCCTTTTATGCCCATATATGGATATCCCTGATGTCATCCGTATATGCCCATATATGGGCTTTCTAATATGCCCATATATGGAGATCTCTGTATCTCCATATATGGGTATAAAAGGATACTTCAGGTCTGACATCAGGTTTGTTTATATTGGGTTGCTAGGTTTGACATCACAAACTCCATGGGCCATCTGACCTAGAAATCTATATTTGGGCATAGATGACTCATCGTGACCTCATCATGATTTCAATCGCTATAAAAGGACTCTCAGTGACATACACTCTCCACAGATAAAGCAGTCAACCAGCCTACCAGTCAACCCATTCTTTGATTACTTTGTACAACTAGATTAACTTTTCAATGGCATCCCCACTGGAATTGACTGAAATGTACGACAGACAAGTCTGACCTCACCAGCCCATACTTGGGCATGGACAACTTATATCTCCATATACGGAGATGGCCATATATGGAGATACGATGACATCACAGAGTCCACAGCTGATGATGTGGCGTGATGTCATACAATACACAAACAAGCCCTATATAAAGGGGCAATTCTCACCAGGGAAGAGAGCATTCCCCACTAGCTGAGTATCTTAAGATGGTTGGATGTGATGATAAGCTATAAGCTTAGTTGATCCTGGCGATAAGGTCTGAGTCGAGGAATGCTCTCTTCCCTGGTGAGAATTGCCCCTTTATATAGGGCTTGTTTGTGTATTGTATGACATCACGCCACATCATCAGCTGTGGACTCTGTGATGTCAGAGTGATGTCAGACTGATGCGGAGTGATGTCAGACTCACACGTCGACCGCACGTGTGACGTGCGGTCACACGTGCGGTGGAGGTTACTGGTCTCATTCCTATGTTAATGAACCAAGTTCATGGACACTAGCAAAATTGGTGTCTTTGTCTTGGCTGTGTGATTGCGACCGTCAGGGAGCAGTTTACTATGAAAACCTCCACCGGCCGTCCGTCGGTCGGTCGGTCGGTCGGCGGTCGGTCGGTCGGTCACACGTCACACGTCACACCTTTGCCCTGCTCATATCTCCGCATCAGTATATAGGGCTTGTTTGTTTATTGTATGACATCACGCCACATCATCAGCTGTGGACTCTGTGATGTCATCGTATCGCATCAGTATATAGGGCTTGTTTGTTTATTGTATGACATCACGCCACATCATCAGCTGTGGACTCTGTGATGTCATCGTATCTCCATATATGGCCATCTCCGTATATGGAGATATAAGTCGTCCATGCCCAAGTATGGGCTGGTGAGGTCAGACTTTGTGTGATGCGTAGGTTATCTCCATATATGGAGATTCAACATTCCAGGCAATGCTCTCTTCCCTGGTGAGAATTGCCCCTTTATATAGGGCTTGTTTGTGTATTGTATGACATCACGCCACATCATCAGCTGTGGACTCTGTGATGTCATCGTATCTCCATATATGGCCATCTCCGTATATGGAGATATAAGTCGTCCATGCCCAAGTATGACGTATGAGGTGGAGGTTGTGATATTTGTGGAGATAAGCGACCAACGGTCGCTTATCTCCCGATTAGGGAGTCTTACTGGTACTGGTCTGGTACCAGTAAGACTCCCTAATCGGGAGATAAGCGACCGTTGGTCGCTTATCTCCACAAATATCACAACCTCCACCTCTCACGTCATACGGGTAGCCATAGTTACACCTGGAATGTTGAATCTCCATATATGGAGATAACCTACGCATCACACAAAGTCTGACCTCACCAGCCCATACTTGGGCATGGACGACTTATATCTCCATATACGGAGATGGCCATATATGGAGATACGATGACATCACAGAGTCCACAGCTGATGATGTGGCGTGATGTCATACAATACACAAACAAGCCCTATATAAAGGGGCAATTCTCACCAGGGAAGAGAGCATTGCCTGGAATGTTGAATCTCCATATATGGAGATAACCTACGCATCACACAAAGTCTGACCTCACCAGCCCATACTTGGGCATGGACGACTTATATCTCCATATACGGAGATGGCCATATATGGAGATACGATGACATCACAGAGTCCACAGCTGATGATGTGGCGTGATGTCATACAATAAACAAACAAGCCCTATATACTGATGCGATACGATGACATCACAGAGTCCACAGCTGATGATGTGGCGTGATGTCATTGCGACCGTCAGGGAGCAGTTTACTATGAAAACCTCCACCGGCCGTCCGTCCGTCGGTCGGTCGGTCGGTCACACGTCACACATCACACCTTTGCCCTGCTCATATCTCCGCAAACAAGCCCTATATACTGATGCAGAGATATGAGCAGGGCAAAGGTGTGACGTGTGACGTGTGACCGACCGACCGACCGACGGACGGACGGCCGGTGGAGGTTTTCATAGTAAACTGTGGAGATAAGTGACCGTTGGTCGCTTATCTCCACAAATAGGCCAAAAGTTTGTTTTACCAATTATCAAGACATACGGGCAGTTGACAGTTTGCCATGGTTACTCATTGAAGTTGAATCTCCATATATGGAGATAACCTACGCATCACACTAAGTCTGACCTCACCAGCCCATATTTGGGCATGAGCAACTTATGTCTCCATATATGGAGATATGATGACATCACACAGTCCTCAGCCGATGATGTGGCGTGATGTCATACAATACACAAACGAGCCCTACAGTATAAAGGGGCAATTCTTGCCAGGAAAGAAGCATTTCTTCGACTCAGACCTTATCGCCAGGGTTGGCTTATAGCAGCTGTCGGTAGGACCATATATGGATTCTGTTAGTGTGGATCTCCTAACAGGGCATCATCTGGGATACAATCCCTTTTATGCCCATATATGGAGATCCCTAATAGAATCCCTTTCATGCCCATATATGGAGATCCCTAACAGAATCCCTTTTATGCCCATATATGGAGATCCCTAACAGCATCCCTTTTATGCCCATATATGGAGATCACTAACAGCTAACAGAATCCCTTTTATGCCCATATATGGAGATCCCTAACAGAATCCCTTTTATGCCCATATATGGAGATCCCTAACAGAATCCCTTTTATGCCCATATATGGAGATCCCTAACAGAATCCCTTTTATGCCCATATATGGAGATCCCTAACAGAATCCCTTTTATGCCCATATATGGAGATCCCTAACAGAATCCCTTTTATGCCCATATATTATGGAGAAATCCCTGCTCTGAATATCTGACATCAGTGTGATGTCACCTGTTTATGCCCATATATGGAGATCCCTGCTCTGCGTATCTGGTTGCTATGGTAAACAGTTGGTTGCTAGGGTAAACAAACATGGTTGCTATGGTAAACAGTTGGTTGCTAGGGTAAACAGTTGGTTGCTAGGGTAAAACCATGGTTGCTAAGGTGGTTGCTAACGTACACTAACAGACCAGCAACAACAGACTGTTGCCACAGCAACGTACACAAAGGTTTGTGTACACATGTGGTGTGATGTCATACTGATGCGGAGATATGAGCAGGGCAAAGGTGTGACGTGTGACGTGTGACCGACCGACCGACCGACCGACGGACGGACGGCCGGTGGAGGTTTTGATACTAAACTGCGACCTACGGTCGCAATTAAAATATATTTATATTCACTTATTTTTATTATGTCGGTCAATCTTAAATAGTAGGCTGAGATACAAAAAAGTACCAACCAGGGGTTGACACCATGGTCTCAGAGGCACTTGTCCGTCTGGAAAGTACAGGTCATGTTCTACTTGCCCTCAGTCATGGCCACTTGCACTCATTATTGTTCATCTTACATAATTAGGGATCCCTTTCTTATTTTTTTATTTTTTTACAATGGCTGACGTGTGCTTTTTTTTTTTTTTTTTAGTAGTAGTTTGTTGATACAGTAATAACCTCGCCCACCAGGCTTCATGCAGTTGTTCTTTTCCCGTTTATTTCTTTATTAACACATCTGTTGCCATGGCTTATTTCTGTCTGTACTGTGCTCTTGCCATGTTTTTGACCAACTTCGAAGACAGCCTCCGCATTCAGTTTTATCGTGACAAAATCACACAACACATCGAATGAAAGAGGAGATTCTCTAGTTTCACCCGGTCCAAGAACCATGTTTCTACAATGTTCGCTTCTGTATTTATAGGCCAGACAAAAAAAACCCAGTAAGACTCCCTAATCGGGAGATAAGCGACCGTTGGTCGCTTATCTCCACAAATATCACAACCTCCACCTCTCACGTCATACGGGTAGCCATAGTTACACCTGGAATGTTGAATCTCCATATATGGAGATAACCTACGCATCACACAAAGTCTGACCTCACCAGCCCATACTTGGGCATGGACGACTTATATCTCCATATACGGAGATGGCCATATATGGAGATACGATGACATCACAGAGTCCACAGCTGATGATGTGGCGTGATGTCATACAATACACAAACAAGCCCTATATAAAGGGGCAATTCTCACCAGGGAAGAGAGCATTGCCTGGAATGTTGAATCTCCATATATGGAGATAACCTACGCATCACACAAAGTCTGACCTCACCAGCCCATACTTGGGCATGGACGACTTATATCTCCATATACGGTAATCAGTAATAACCTCGCCCACCAGGCTTCATGCAGTTGGTCTTTTCCCGTTTATTTCTTTATTAACACATCTGTTGCCATGGCTTATTTCTGTCTGTACTGTGCTCTTGCCATGTTTTTGACCAACTTCGAAGACAGCCTCCGCATTCAGTTTTATCGTGACAAAATCACACAACACATCGAATGAAAGAGGAGATTCTCTAGTTTCACCCGGTCCAAGAACCATGTTTCTACGATGTTCGCTTCTGTATTTATAGGCCAGACAAAAAAAAAAAACAACGGCCAAAAATGACCCCTTTTTAGACCTTGTTTTGAGAAAAACAGCTTTTAGTGAATGATACTGTATCAGGCTGAAAACTCACTTGATCTTTTTAGCTTTGATTTCAATGACTTCAATATTGTATTTACAGTATTTTTCCTTCAAAGAAATACAAAAGAATAAGACAAATAAGTGTTTTTTATTTTGTTTCTTTACCGTTTTCAATCAAGTGTATTCTTGCTAGTTCAGTGTTTCTCTGGCTTGTTCACATTGTTTCTCACATTGTGTGTCTGCGCGCGTGCATGCGTGCGCCTGTACGTGTGCACGTTCACAGTTCAGAGTCTGCATGCATGCTCGTGTGCGTGTGCATGTGCATGTTCACAGTTCAGAGGCTGCGTGCGTGCACGTGTGAGTTGAGATGAGGCCGGTCAGAAACAGCAGGCAGGCCAAGGAAAGTTTTCAGTTCTCCAAAGGGAAGTCAGCAGGCTCCTCTGCACGAACCACTACCTATAAATATAGAAAAATAAAATCCATTTACAATACAATACAATGTGTCTCCACACGCACGCACGCACGCACGCACACACACACACACACACACACACTATTTCTCTCTCCCCTCCCTCTCTCTCTCACACACACACACAACAATAAATACTTTTTCTCTCTCTCTTCCTCCTTCCTCTTTCTCTCACACACAATACATTCTCACTCTCTCACTCACTCACTCACACACACACACACACACACACACACACACACACACACACACACACACACACACACACACACACACACACACACACACACACACAATACATTTCTCTCTAACCCTCTCTCTCACACAATCAATCACACAGTCAATTCAATGGAGCTTTATCCTCCCTCCCTTTCTTTCTTTCTCTCTCTCACACACACACACACACACACACACACACACACACACACACACACACACACACACACACACACACACACACACACAATAAACACATTTATCTATCCCTCCAGCCCTCTCTCTCTCTCCCCCTCCCAGATGGGAGGAAAAAAAACACAAATCAATTTACACCTTTAGCCTAAAAGTTTTAGCAGACACATTTATCCTACCCAGAGCGATTTAGATTATAAAAAATAAATTGATTCATCTGACGATTATATAGGCTATATATATATAAAATACAAACTCACTGGAAAGTTGTGGTCTGGGTCTCTGGGAATGGGATGTGTGCCTTCGATCTCGCTGTGGTTTCCACTCTTCACCGAGTCAGTCAGGGGACTACACAACGCCTCCCCATGCGAGGCGTTGTGTGCTTGTAGATCGGCTGGCGTTGTGTGCTTGTAGATCGGCTGTTTTAGACTGCGACTTCTGAGAGCTGAATGGACTCGCGTTAGCGACTGGTTCCGCGCACCACCGCGACCAGCTGCTGTTGTTAGCGCCACCGTCTTTGAAGGAGGTGACATTGTTGTAATGAAATAGAACACTTTTTTTGTCACAGTGACCCACTAACAGGACATTCACAGCAGCCCGTGATAGACTAGAGTGTGTTGTGATGATGATGATGATGATGATGATGAAGAATATGTTGTTTGTCACCGCGACCGACTAATTCTTGTGGGGGTCCGCTCACTATCCCGACGGGCCGCTGTTCCGGCTAGCGTGGGCAGGTTTTTAGTTACTGAGGTAAGGTTACTGAGGTGATGATGAACCACAATCGTTTGGAGTGGACCAGGAGGAACCAGGACATCACGGCGTGCGGACAATCGGTCCGGCCGACGGCTAAGCAGCGTGAGGACCGGGACATCACGGTGCGTGATCGGGACATCGTGGTACGTTGACCAGGACGACTTGACGGCGACCCGCGAAGGAGCCGTATCACGGCGTTTGGAACCGAACCGGCCCGGCTCCGCGTCACCGTTTGGAAGAGCCTGCCCGCTTGGAGTTGATCGGCGTCTAGAGAACCGAACCGGCCCGGCACCGCGACGCCGCTTGGAGAAGACTGCCCGTTTGGAGTTGATCGGGGACGGGGAGAACCGGCCCGGCGACGCGGCGGCGGCACCGCAGCCAGCACGTTTGAGCCACTTACCCAGCGAACTATCACCGTTTGCCGTTTGGAGCAGTCTGCACCGTTGGAGTTGATTGAGCAGCGCTCAAACGGTGATCATGATGATGATGAGTAAAATGGATAGTCCCGCTGCTGTTGTAGCGCAGCGTCGCCATCTTTGATGGTGAAGTAGAAATTACAGCGACCCACTCGTTTGTTTGATGTGATGATGAAGCTGCAGAATAATGTAACGATAGGCAGGCAGACTAGAGTTGTTGGTGGGTGATGATCACAACACAAGTAGATAGTGTGTCACAAACACACACCCTGGCTGGCCTGCTTCAGTCCATTGGTTTCACTTCAGCAGGGGGTACACTAATCTGACAATGGCGCCATCGTGTGTAATAAAGGTGAAATTGACTAGCCTGGACCTTTTATATATACTCTATGGCCTGGACGCACTGAAAAGCATTTCGTCATAGCGAGTTATTATGAATTTCATATTTGAGCCATTTGAGCCATGGTTTAGCAATATTGTGGTTCATGGGAAGCATTTGTCTTTGTTTTTGGTCACATTACTTGTTGAATATGTGATTTCTGACTTATTTTTTATCACAGAAGCAACAAACTTTGTCACAAGATGGGTGAGAGTGTAATTAACCTAATTAAGTAATTAAGGCCAAACTCTGGAAACTCGGGGTTGGCACAGCGGTCTATTTGAAAACAAACTCGGGAAACTCGGGGTTGGCACCATATGTGTTAAAAGGGTCCTTAAATTATGACTTCACTGTCATCTGGGCTGGGGACTCCTCCAAAATCATTTGGATGCGGCGCGCTGCCACACAGCACATCCATTTCCCCCGGTGGGGAGAAGCATGGGAGAACAACATCCATGCAGAGAGGCAGCCGTCACGGGCCGTCGGGCCGTGGCATGTCGCGTCAAACTCTGGAGATAAGATTACAATCCTGCAAACGTATTCACGTTGATGATGTTTTGCGTGAATGAAACCCCACTGATTTATAACTAGTTGCATTGTTGGTGGCTGAAGCTTCTTATTATAACTCTATGGCTGAGCTACTGCTGTAGCTGCTGCTCCGAAAACTTCCGCTGTCTGTAGCAACAGCCTATCAGCGCATCGTTGTCAAAGACATGACAGCCCATAATACTTTGTTGCACGGCATCAGCCAATCAGCGCGTTGTCTCTCTCTCTCTCTCTCTCTCTCTCTCTCTCTCTCACACACTCAGCGCATGCAATGAAAGTGAATGAATACGAGAAGTGGAAACAAAAACGTGGAGATGTTTTTCCACTTTTTTTTTTTTTTTTTTACTATAATTCGTCCTGGGTCCGGTCGGCGGTGCCTCGCGGTCCGGACATGGACCGCGGTCCGCCTATTGAGGACCCCTGCTATAGACCTTCGCTCTAGCTTCCGTCGACACTGTCCCAAGTGCCTTGGGATTTCACTCCAGCCAATGCTATGGGTGACTAGAGGAGGAAGCTAGCTGACACGTAGCCAAAATGCTAACCCATTTAGAAGCCCGATCTAAAGCTATTTCAGTCGCAAAAAACTTTCTCTTTGGGTCTGGGAACACAATCCAGAGAAAATGTGATTTATTATTGGAGTGGGCGGCACGATGCGGCCGTTAGCGCGACTACGGCCCGTGTATGGCCGAGTGTTGGCCCGGACCATGGATGGACGTTTAGACCGGGGCTTCGTTGAGGCCTCCGATTAAATAATTCATTTTATTAAATATCCCGGACTAGTTCGGGATAGGCACCCTGGAATACGTCGCGCCGCCGACAGTATAGATTGAGTTTTTTTGGGGGGGCTCTAAACTTTATTTTAAACCATTTTCAATGGAATAAATCGTCGGACCATCTAGAGTCTCTCGTTGGCTAGCGCTGGACGAGCAAGGACCACCCACGTTGCTCCAAGCAGCTCGGGGTAAGTAAAATAGCAAATAAAATATTGTATTGGATTGAAATAAAGCCGAACTTGTTCGGGATAGGCACTAATAGGGTTAAAGTTAAGTGTGTGTCGAAGTAAACATTCAACAATAACAATGAATATTACAAATATGTCTTTACATGTCATACATAGTGACAGTGATGCCTACACAGATGCAATTGATTAAATGTGCTATTCATAATAAAATGTAAGCTTTTTGTCAGTGGTGGAAAAAATACTCAAATTCATTGCTTAAATAAAAGTATCAATACTGAAACATACAAATACTTTGTTACAAGTAAAAGCCTGGAATTCAAAATGTATTGAGTAAAAGTATTAGCGTTGGCATTAGAATGTACTTCAAGTGCCTAAAGTAACTTTTTTAAATAGCAGATCTACAAGCTCACAACGTGTCGTGTGGCGGCACGCTGTGAGCTTGTAGATCCATTTCATGTGTCACCAAAAAGCAGCAGGTACTCTGCCTTCACCCGACAACTCCAAAAGAACTACATGGCCAAATACCATATCTGCTTCCTCCTCTAGCGGAACCGACCACTTCCCGCAAAGCATTGTGGGAAATGCATTCTTCTTTCGAAGAGACTTTGATGCAACTTTGAAAGAGCACAGAACTTTGAAAGAACAAAAGTTCTTACTATGTGAGTGCGGCCTTAGAAGTTTGCAATAGGAAAAGGTACTGTTTCATGACAGTACAAATCACTGGTACAAGGTCAACTAAAAGATCCTAGTAAGCTTTACGGCTTACCACTTCATGTATGTCATATAACATTGAAAGACAGACGGATACACACACTGGTTGCACACTGCTGCGTTTTTCGGGCCGAATATCGGAGTGAATTTCGGAGCGCGCAAATAACAAATCAACCTCACGTTATGTCAGTCACGATTGCACACTGCCGACCGTTTTGCGCACCACTTGGTCCCTTGCTCTCTCTATCTCTCTCTCTCTCTCCTTGCCCTGAAAAATGCATTTCACAACGAAAAACGCAGCAGCGTGCAAAGACCTTTTAGGCCTGTTTTTGTCCATTTAATGTGGGTATTTCTTGACGTGGTCTTTCTTTGCATTGATAACAGCTGTTACATGATGGTTGTGTCTTGTGTGGCTCTGTCAGCGCACATCCATTTAATCCTTCTTAGCGCAAATTGGCATTATTATTGGCATTGGTTTGGAAGTCTTGGTTTGGGAGTCTGTACTACAATCTTTGTAGTATGTTTTTACTGTACGCGCTAATTAGGTTTATCCAGCGTGCTTGCCTTGTACACGGTCTGCTGTTCATTGTTATACAATTCGCGCGCACATGTGCACACGGGGGGGGGGGGGGGGGGGGGGGGGGCTCGAGGGGGTCCCCGAAGGTCTGGTCCCTTGGGGCACGCATCGCTACTGATATCAGGGCAAAAAGCGACCTCGCCCTAGTATCTGACATCTGAGTATCTGACATCATGTTGTCACCTGTGATGTCACAGTGATGAGTCAGGTGAACCACAGTGTCAGGTGTTATGGAAAGAGACAGAGATACGGAAATATGTGCCGGTTTTCATAGTTAGAGGTGTGCATTGACACTACCCTCACGATTCGATTATGATTAACCAGGTAACGATACGATTATATGATGCATTGTGATGCATCACATTTTTCTATGATATTGCACAATATGGCATTTTTTCATCAGTCAATACAAGCAGTCAGATATTTATACCAACAGTCAAAACAGCACCTCATGGGCCAACAGTGCTGTAATTTTACTTTCCACAGACCATAAGACTCTTACTTTCCCATAACTCGACAAATAACTCTTATTTTGAAGTCCTCCAACCGGACATCAAGGGTTTACTTTGGTCTGACTGACACGCATTATGCTGACGCTCAGCTCAGCTTTGACCGTTCGTCTTTCACTAAACACTGGGCTGTCACGGCTGTAAAGATGGAAGGCTTATAACGGCTTGCTGCATTCTTCTTCATCGCATCGGTTTAAGGCACTAGGGAGCCGCAACACATGTGACAAAACTATGTTTTTTGTTTTATACGCATCGCGGGTGGGAAGCATGCAGCCGTTCTCACACATACGCCCGCCTGTTAAATAGTTGCAACATTTATTTTTCTACTTGAAAAGAAGCTTGAATGAGAAATCTATTCTAAACACCACTGAGCTTGTAGTTTCTCTGGAGCTCATAAGAGCAACTGCACGTTGACTGTGAGAGAGAGAGAGACAGGGTGTGAGAGTGGGAGGTAAGGAGACAGAAGCGGGACAGAGTGTGTCCACAATCAAACGCGCACTTGCAAAAAGCACACAACCAAGGGCAGCCAGTTTCAACCCATGTATTTACGGCTCTAATAATCGATATGTCACGTTGCTGAATCGATTCAGAATTGTGCACACCCGTATCGCGATGAATCGATTATTGTTGGCACCACTAATGTATATATATATATATATATATATATATATATATATATATATATATATATATATATATATATATATATATATTAGGGCTGGGACTTTAACTGATTAATTGCGATTAATTAATCACAGAAAATTAACGCGATTAAAACAAATTATCATAATCACACAGTTTTTGCACCACCGAACCTTCAGTTTCGGGCATACCGATCATAGCGATGCACCAACCAAGAAGAGACAACAAACGCAAAGGGAGAAGTAGCCGATCAGAACGCTTTGCTTGGCCCATTGGTATGGGGGCAAAACGGGGCCATATGTTTTGATCATTCATCAAAAAAAATGTAGTGAAAAAATTTAAAATGAAGTGGAAAAATAACATTTGAACCCGAAAAAAATAAAATTTAAACCTGAAAGTCTCGAATTTCGATCTTCAACTTGAAAAAAAAAGTGTTAAAATGTAACTTTGATTCGCTTTTTTAATACTTTTGAATACATTTAAAAATAAAAATAATTTCACTTTAATATATATTTCGATCTTGGAGTTTCTTTTTTTTTTCAATTGCTTTTTTATTTGTTTATTTCAGATTCAGATCTTATTTTTACGGATTCAAATCATATTTTTTCGGTTTCAGATTTATTTATTTTTTCGCTTCTTACTTTTTCGATTTCAACTTGAAAAGTTTCAAGTCAAAAAGTTTCAAGTTTCAGGTGAATTCTGCAGTGGCAAATTAGGGCCAAAAGTCACGTGACCGACTGAGAGCCAATGACGTGAGGCCTTTTCCACTAGCCAATCCAAAGGCCAAAGAACAAAACAGACCAGAGTCTCTGCAATCCAGAGCAAGACTGGTGAATGCCTAGTGGAAGAACAGAAGATATTGGGCAGGTGGACAGAATACTGCTCTGAGCTCTACAACCACACGGCGAGTGGAGATCCAACCGTCCTGACATGTCCTCAATCCACGGAGGAAGAAGACAAGCTCCTCATCCTCCGTGAAGAAGTTGAGGCAGCAGTCCTAGCCCTGAAAAAAGGAAAAGCAGCCGGAGTGGACAACATCCCAGCAGAGCTCGTGCAAGCAGGTGGAGAGGCCATGATCGACACTCTTACCCTCCTGTGCAATAAAATCTGGCAAAGTGGGGAGTGGCCTACAGCATGGACTCAGTCACTCATCATCACTCTTCCAAAAAAAGGCAATCTACAACAGTGCCAAAACTATCGCACCATTAGTCTTATTAGCCATCCCAGCAAAGTCCTTCTGAGAATAATACTCAATAGGTTAAAACCTCAAGCTGAACTGATCATAGCTGAAGAACAGGCTGGATTCAGGGCAGGACGGAGCACCACAGAACAGATTTTCAATTTGAGGATTATCTGTGAGAGATATCTGCAGCACCAACAACATCTCTACCACGTTTTCATAGACTTCAAGAAAGCCTTTGACCGGGTATGGCATGCTGCACTGTGGGCAACCATGAGACTATATAACATCAGCCCTAACCTTGTCACAGTCATCCAACAACTTTACAACAAGGCTACCAGTGCAGTTCTACACAATGGAGTTATTGGAGACTGGTTCAGGACAACAATCGGAGTGCGCCAAGGATGCCTTCTCTCTCCCATTCTCTTCAATATTTTTCTGGAGCGTATCATGACGGATGCCCTGGCAGACCACCAAGGAACTGTCAGCATAGGAGGCAGACCAATCACCAACCTCCGTTTTGCGGATGACATTGATGGGCTAGCTGGAGAAAAAAAAGAGCTTGCCAGCCTAGTTGAAAGGCTTGACACCACCTCCAGAGCCTATGGAATGGAAATCCATGCAGAAAAAACGAAAATGATGACCAACAACAACAATGGCATCCGCTCAGACATTAAAGTCAACGGACAGGCACTCGACACAGTGTCAAGCTTCAAATACCTCGGAGCAATTGTGTCCGATGAAGGATCCAAACGGGAAGTCCTTGCCAGAATTGCACAAACAACTGCTGCCCTGGCAAAGCTCAAGCCCATATGGAAAGACAAAAACATCAGTCTGGCATCAAAGGTGAGACTACTACGATCACTTGTCATCTCAATTTTCCTATATGCTTGTGAATCATGGACCCTTACAGCAGAGCTGCAGAAGAGAATACAGAGCATGGAGATGAGATGCTACAGAAGACTCATGGGTATCTCCTACACCCAACACGTCACAAACGAGGACGTCCGGCAAAAGATCAGCCAAGCCATCGGCCCACATGATGACCTGCTCTCCACTGTCATAAAGAGGAAACTAAGGTGGTATGGACACATCACTAGATCCTCAGGCCTTGCAAAGACCATCCTGCAAGGCACTGTACAAGGTGGCAGGAGACGAGGGAGGCAAAAGAAAAGATGGGAAGATAACATCGGAGAATGGACTCACTTGAAACTCAGTGAGGCAATGAGAGCTGCCGAGGACAGAGAGGGATGGAGAGAGCTGGTCAGCAGATCATCTGTGGTGCCTCAACGACCCTCCGGGGTTATGGGATAGAAGAAGAAGAATCCAAAGGCTCCATGGTTGGTGTGACACCCACAAAAAGTTGTCACATTGTGTAGTTTGTTATTTTCGTTTTTATTATATCCATGTGGATAATAATCATTTGACTATACACTGGGATTTGACAGAATGCCCAAACAACAGCTAACTACTGTCAGTAGGGGGCAGTGTAGGCTTGCTTCACTCGTGGGAATGCCAGTATGCGTACGTGACTTCCGCCCAAGCTCCATTATCTTGTGGATCTTGTGAACGCAACAACACGTTTCTGTGTCTGATCCTTGTGTCCTGTATTTTCAGGTTAGTAATGACCTCAAAACAACTGTCATCATCATCATCATTCGAGTGCCCTCGAGATCAGCGACACAAGCTGCTTCCACTGGTCTCTGTTGCTCATTGCCGCACCAAGTTCATTTACAGTCAGTCCTGTGTCCCTACTTAGAACATCTGGGAATGTGAGTGGTCTAGTTCCCCTTGATGGACAGGGGAGTCTCCACAGAAGAATATCCGAGATGACCTGGTCCTTTGCTCTGTGACATTGTCCTGCAAAGCGGAGTCTTCTTTGTGCCACCACAAATGAGATGGGAGGGATGCCTCCATAAATCTGAGCTTTAGTTGGATGGTTCCTCCATGAAAGGTTCTGGACACGCATGAGGAGTCTTGTGTATGTTCCGTCAAGACGATCCCGGAACTCCTTATTCATTGTCCATGTTTCAGCACCATACAGCAGGATACTTTCCACACAGGCTTTGAACAAGTTGATCTTGGTAGCTCTTGAGATGTCTGACTGCCATATAAGATGTAGCTTATTGCAAGCACTCCAGGCCTGTCCTTTCCGTGTCAGGAAGTCCTTTTTGCTACTGACTACGTATGATCCAAGGTATTTGAATTCCTCTGTTTCTTTGATGTCACTGCCGTCAATGGAGCGGATGGTTGAATGATCAGAGTCTTCATTCAGAAGCAGGCATTCTGTCTTTTTGGCATTCAGCAAAAGGCCCACTTTGGCTGCTGACACTTCTAGAGATGTTAATAGCTCTTGAGCGGAGGATGTGTGTTCAGCTATCAATGCGATGTCGTCTGCATAGTCAAGGTCGGTCAGCCACTTCTGACTTTGACGACCGGATCTTCTGCCTATTGTGAGACCCTTGGAGGAGATGGTGTCTAGTGCTTGCCTGAGGACGTAGTCAACAACAATGACAAAGAGAAAAGGAGCAAGTGTGTCCCCCTGAAGGATGCCTGTGGTTGTCTGGAATTCCTTTGTTGGTCCATCAATGCTCTGAACAAAGCAGACAGGGTTCTCATACATCACTGCTATTGCTTTCACCATTTCTTCTGGTATTCCATAGTTGAGCAGTATATGCATCATAGCTTTCCTGTTCACGCTATCGAATGCTTTGCAAAAATCTACAAAAATGATGGAGGCTTTCTTCTTTGCTACCCGTAGTTCTTCGATGATCCTCCTTAAAGCGAGGATCTGTGGTAGAGTTGATCTTTTCCTACGGAAACCATTTTGGTTCCTACGGAGAACTGGGTCAATGTGAGATGTTATGCGGTTAAGCAGAAGAGAATTATAGATTTTGGAAGCAATGGCTGACAAGCAAATACCTCTGTAGTTCCCAGGCTGTTGGAGGTCACCTTTCTTGGGTAGAGGTATGAGGCTGGATATGGAGAAGGCGGTGGGTGTGTTGCCCCTGCGAGTTTCGTTGCAGAACATGAGGAGCTCTTCATGAAATAGCTCATGCTTAAAAAGGCAGGAATTCCGTCAGGTCCAGGTGTTTTTGATTTGCCAATTCCTTTGATGATGGTCTGCAGTTCATCCATTGAAAAGGGGTCTGTCCTGATAGGCAGTTTGTCGGAAACCTTTAGGTTATAGAATGAACGCAACAACACGTTTCTGTGTCTGATCCTTGTGTCCTGTATTTTCAGGGTTATCACATAAACTGCAAACCACGTACCCACGCCGGGACGTGTAACAGTTTCTTGGGGGCTCGTCCGGGATAGCGCCACCTACAGGCCAAGGTGGGATGCTATCCAAAATAATTAATGACATCTGGGACCAGAGCTGAGCTGTTTTGCTGTGAGCTGATGCAGTAACAACTGAGATCTACAACCAGAGAGGAGTTGTGGCTGCAGTCCATGAGGCCTGTGAATAAGAGAGACAGATGTCAGTGAAGAACAGTGAACATTGAGACTGTCATCTTGCTGAACCGTGCGACTGACCTGGAGAATAACTGATGACATCAGAAGACATCTAGCGCTGTGCTGAAATCGATGGACGCTGTAGAGGAAGTACAGGTGTGAACAGTGGACCTGAGCGGTGATCGGTGGAGTAAAGACTGTGTCAACTTGCTGGACTGTGTGTGCCTGGCGTGAGGAAGAGGAGAAGAGCTACGATGGCGGACAAAGAAAGGAAGAGACTAATGTGGGACATTAGGATGGGCCTGTTCTCCCTGTCGCCAAGCAGCCTCTTTGAAATTGCCAAACAAGTGGGCCCAATGCCAGGAGGAGACCAGTTGACAGTGGAGGAAGAAGATCACGAGGGTTGCTTTGATCACATCTGTGAGTACATCTACAGCAAGCATCACCTTCAGTCAGAGGACAGAGGTATGACTAATTTTCTAGTGCTGAAAGATCTTGTAGACGTTGCACTTAAGGCTAAGAAAGAAAAAAGTACTGCAACAAATGTAAATGGTAATATTGTTGTTGATGTTGATGCCAATGCTAATATGGGGCCAACTGATTCTACTCTGGCAGTTGTAACCAGTGCCGCCAACCAGTTAATTGACACTGCCAACACTACTACAGTAAATGCAGACCATGTTACTACAGTCAGTGATAACATTAGTGCTGCCATGACTGATTCAGTTGGTGCCACACAAAATGTCGAACTACAGAAAATGTTGTTAAGCTATGAGGAGCTTGGTAAAAAACTTAAACAGTGTATTGACACACCTGCCACACAGTCACTTTCCTCACAACCCACACCAACACAACCAGCTGTACGAAACAGAGACCCACACACACCACAAACACCACACACACCAAGTACGTTACACACACCACACACACGCTACCAAGCTGATCCCAATACTTACCAGCCAGATGCGAAGGTGGTCTCCCTCAGAGAACTCTCATATCTACAACGAAGGGAATTTAAAATCCACGGGGGTCAAATTGGTGACAACTCAGCTGACATCACTTACAGTAATGTGTGCAGACAGATTGACGAGGGAATTCAGGAGGGCTTCACTGATTCTGAAGTTGTCAGGGCTGTGCTGAGGATAATCAAGCCAGGGAATTTCAAGGAGATGTTGATTAGTCAAGAGGATGTTACTTTGGAGGAACTCAAGGGGTTTCTACAATCCCACTTGGGAGAGCGAGAGAGTACTGAATTGTTTCAGGAACTTATGTGTGCGAAGCAGAACGATGGTGAAACTCCCCAACAATTTCTTTACCGAGTAATTGGGCTCAAACGGAGGATACTGTTTACATCCAGCCTTCCTGATGCAAACATTAAGTACAACAAAGCGACAGTGCAAGACATTTTCTTACACACAGTGTATCAGGGGCTGGGACAAAAACACAATGATATTCGCAGAGAATTAAAACCCCTCCTTGCTGATAGCAATGTGAAAGATGAGCTGATCCTCAGACACGTGATGAGAATAACGAGTGAGGAGAGCGAGAGGCAAAAGAGGTTAGGCACAACGCCCCGCCAAAACCAAACCAAAGCCCACAGTGCACAGCTAGAGGCAAATGTAGCACAAGCCCAAGGTGCACAGATAGAGGCCAATGCAGCACAAGCTCAAGGTGCAAAGCAACAGACTGTCCAACCAACAGTTGGAATGAACATCATACAACAACTGTCAGATAAAATTGAGGCACTTACCAAAGTAGTTGACTCACTGAAACAGCCTACACAGGTACAACCGCCAGAACGGGTGTGCCAGTATCCCCTGAGGAAACCGACAACTGCAGGAAGAGAGAGGCCTAGCAGCTGTCCTAAATGTTTGGAGCAGGGCCTGTCATACTGTCGCCATTGCTTCGTCTGCGGTGAAGAAGGTCACAGGGCTGTGGGTTGCCTCAAAAAGCAGAAGAACCAGGGAAACTGGAGCCGGTCACTGCAAGGGGGCAACCAGTGATCGGACCAAAACCGCCCCAGCAGAGTGGTGTCCAAGGCAACCAGACCAACGCAGAGAGCACTGCAGAGGCAAACACCTCACCTACAGTAGTCGCCTGTTTAAAACAGAGACATGGGCAAAGTAAGACCATTAAGTTGCCACCACCAGACCCACTTAATGCCAAAAACGAACTAGTTGCAAGACTAATTGGGAGAAAAGCTCTGATTCAATGTTACCTGAACGGGCTATCCGTGAATGCCTTGCTGGATACAGGGGCCCAAGTGAGTATGATCGACCGGGCATGGAAAAGCAAACACTTACCTCATCTCGAGGCCCAGCCACTCACTGAACTGATGAAGGAGGAGGATGAGCTGGGAGTGTATGCAGTGAATGGAGAACTAATCCCATTTGATGGTTGGGTGGCAGTAACAGTAAACTTACCTGGGAATGAAGACCCTAACCTGCTGATCAGTGTCCCATTCTTAGTGAGTAGCCTGCCACTGGAAAGACCACTGCTTGGTTTCAACGTTGTGGAGGAGCTGATTCTGGGACAACCAGAGAAACTCATCCCAACACTGATTACCCTGCTCTGTGGGGCCATCTCCATTACAAGTGACAAAGCAGAGGCCATAGTGAGCTGTGTATCCACTACAAAGCCCAGCATGCAGCACGGACGCCTGAGGTTAGGCCAACATGACATGGTCATCCCCGCTGGCCAGCTCGCCTGGATAAAGTGCAGAGTCCCACCCAACATGAGTTCATCTGCCAGCCCTGTCTTATTTGAGCCAGACGAAGACAGCGTGCCATTAGAACAACTGGATGTGGGTGAAGGCTTGCTCGAAATACAGAACCAGAGGCAACCTTATGTGACGGTGCCAGTTGGGAACAATACCAAGCATGACATTACTTTGCCTAGAAAGACTGTCTTGGGAAATGTGCAGACAATCGCAAAAGTAGTTGAAACATACTCACCTGACAATACTGTACAAGACCAGGAGGTCAACGTGAAGATCAACAGTGTCACCGCTTCATCAGCTGATGAAAGTCCATCCTAGTGGCATCCTCCGGTTGATATCACCCACCTGGAAGAGGAGCAGCAAGAGACAGTAAAGAAAATGCTGTATGAAGAATCGGCAGCTTTTGCAAGAGATAGCAACGATATCGGCTGCATTCCAAGTCTGGAAATGTCGATCAATCTCAAGGACGATATTCCAGTCCAGAGAGCATATTCCACCATCCCGAAGCCATTGCTCAAAGAAGTCAAGGAATACATCCAGGACCTCCTGGCAAAGGGGTGGATAGTGAAATCCAAGTCTTCCTACTCGGCTCCAATGGTGTGCGTTTGGAAGAAGGATGGAACACTGCGCCTCTGTATAGATTATCGCATGTTGAACCAAAAGACCGTTGCTGATCAACATCCACTACCCAGAATTCAAGATCTGACAGACTCTTGGAGGTTATTCGTGGTTCAGCATTCTCGATCAGGGGAAAGCTTACCATCAGGGTTTCGTTGAGCAGAGGTCCAGACACCTAACAGCCTTCGTCACGCCCTGGGGGTTGTTTGAGTGGGTTCGTACCCCATTCGGCCTCACAAACGCGCCCGCAGCCTTCCAGCGGAGTATGGAAGAAATGCTTGGTTCGCTAAGGGACGAGTACTGCCTTCCATACCTCGACGATGTCTTGTGTTATGCGAAGTCTTTTGAAGAACACGTTGAGGGAGTGCGCAAAGTCCTCCGAGCTCTCCAACACCATGGAGTGAAACTCAAACCGGAGAAATGTGAAATCTTTCGACGTGAGGTCCGGTACGTGGGAAGACTTGTGTCTGCTGAAGGAGTCAGAATTGACCCAAAGGACCTAGAAGCAGTGGTGTCCCTGAAGGCCAAGACGCCACAGACCGTAGGGGATATCAGACGGGTTCTCGGATTCCTAAGCTACTATAGATCCTACAGTACATCCAGGATTTCTCGCGGATTGCAAGGCCTCTCTATGAGCTGTTGCAAGTCAAGCCTGAGATGAAAGGGACTGTAACACGCAAAGGAAAATCCAAAGGACCACAACTGTCCTCCAGAACTCCTGTAGAGTGGACAAGAGAACATCAGATGACACTTGAGCGACTTGTGGACATGCTCACAAGCCCACCCGTGTTAGCATATCCAGACTTCAACCTACCGTTTGTCCTGCATACCGATGCATCTGAGCAGGGTCTCGGGGCGATCCTGTACCAGCAGCAAGACGGGAAGTTGAGGGCCATTGGTTACGGGTCGAGAACTTTAACCCCAGCAGAGAGAAACTACAATCTACACAGCGGGAAGTTGGAGTTTCTCGCCTTGAAATGGGCAGTGTGCGAGAAGTTCAGGGATTACCTGTATTACGCCCCTCACTTCACGATTTACACAGACAATAACCCGCTCACCTACATCATGAGTACTGCCAAGCTAAATGCCGTGGGTCATCGCTGGGTAGGGGAACTGTCTGATTTCCGATTTGATGTGAAGTACAGGCCTGGGAAGATAAACATCAATGCAGATACACTGTCGAGGATTCCTCTAGATATTGACAGATACATTGACAGCTTGCACTGAGGAGCTGAGCCAGGATGTGGTGTGCGCAACATGGGAGGGAAACAAAGCAGCCCAGAGGAAAGATGTGGCTTGGATCGCTGCCCTGCACATCGCCTCTCTTGACACCAGTCTACAACCACCTGCACTCCTGCCAACAATAAGTCACGATGAGCTTGTGAGAGCACAGCGAGAGGACCCTGCTATTGGAGAGATTGTGAGGTTCAAGGAGACAAGTACAGTACTTACCGATGAGATGCGGAAAGCAGCAAATGTACTTACCAGGAAGCTTTTACATGAGTGGAGCAAACTACACTTGGAAAATGAGCTCCTGTACAGACGGACCGACACCAGGCAGCAGCTTGTCCTACCTGCGAAATACAGACCTGTGGCGCTGAAACATCTTCATGATGAGATGGGACATGTTGGTACAGAGAGGGTGCTCAACCTGGCTAGAGAGCGGTTTTACTGGCCCTATATGAAGAGAGAGATCGAGGACTATGTAACTAGGAAGTGCCTGTGCATCAAACAGAAGAAACCTGTCACTCACGTGCGCGCTCCTATGGGCAGTATAACGACCAGCTTCCCTCTAGAACTCGTCTGCATTGACTACCTACACCTTGAGACCAGCAAGGGAGGTTATCAATACATCCTGGTAGTAGTTGACCACTTCACGCGATTCGCGCAAGCATACGCGACGAAGAACAAATCCGGTCATACTGCAGCAGAGCGCATATATAACGACTTCATCCCAAGGTTCGGGTATCCGGCAAAATTGCACCACGACCAAGGTCGCGAGTTCGAGAACGGACTGTTCCGGACGCTGCAGAAACTCTCAGGGGTTGGCCAGTCCAGAACATCGCCATACCACCCGCAAGGCAACCCAGCAGAGAGGTTTAACCGCACCTTACTGCAAATGTTGAGAACGCTGGCGGACAAAGAGAAAGAACGCTGGAAGGACCATCTCGCACAAATAGTACATGCGTACAACTGTACCCGGCACGAGGCCACTGGCTACTCGCCGTACTATCTGCTGTATGGCCATCATCCACGCCTGCCAGTCGATCTGTTATTTGGGTTGATGGAAGAAACAGACCCAGTCACACCCAAAGGGTATGCACAGAAATGGGCAAAGAGAATGTCTGAGGCTTATCACATCGCAAGTGAGAACAGCAAGCAGTCAAGTGCCAGAGGCAAGTCATATTATGACCAGAAGATGAAAGGAGCTGTCTTAAAGCCTGGAGACCGTGTGCTCGTGAGGAACCTCAGCGAACGAGGAGGGCCTGGAAAGTTAAGGTCGTACTGGGAAAAAGCCATATACCTTGTCAAAGAGCAGGTATCAGAAAACCCTGTGTACGTTGTCTATCAAGAAAGTGGAGATAAGCAGAAAACAAGAACCCTGCATCGTAATCTGTTGTTACCTGTGAGCGACCTACCTGTCGAAACTCCTCCTGATCCAGTGAACTCAGCACCGGGGAAACGACAGAGGAAAAGGTGTTCAAGAGCCAGTGACTCGGAGCAACAGATGGATAAGAGTGAAGACTCAGAGGATTCAGAGGAGGAACAGAGCACTGGAGGCTATTGGCTAAGAATGCCCTTGAACAGGACAGAACGGAGAGATTCAGTCCAAGAACCGACTTCGAGTCGGAGAGAACTAGATAATGCACTTATAAGGGAGGAAATACAGAGTGAAGAAGAATTCTTACCTGATACAGTCCAACAACCTGTGGAAGAAGAAAGATACTTACCTGATCCTGTGAGAGTACCTGCAAGGGAAAACCAAGGACAACCACAAAGACAAAATGAGAGAGAATACTTACCTGATCGAGTTCCATTACCTGCAAGAGAACAAAGGCATGCAGAAAGAACAAATGACAATGAACACTTACCTGAACATGAAGAGAGACCGGTGATCCCACCTGCAGCAAACACTGAGGTCAGACGATCTGCCAGAGAGAGAAGACCTCCGCAGATGTTTACATATGATACACTTGGCCTTCCAACAATCAATGCAGTTGAGGCATACTTACCATTCTGGGGTACACCTTATCATATGTCACTGACATATCCACCCGCACCTTATATGCAATCAACATACCGGTATATGCCATACATGACACCCATGTATTGATGTTGATTTTATTTTGAAGAAACTTTTGAGTTTGAAGCACTTTGAGAATGTGAATTGAGATTTGTATTTTGGGAATGTCAGGAGCCATCTTTATTTTGTCGGGGAACATGTGACACCCACAAAAAGTTGTCACATTGTGTAGTTTGTTATTTTCGTTTTTATTATATCCATGTGGATAATAATCATTTGACTATACACTGGGATTTGACAGAATGCCCAAACAACAGCTAACTACTGTCAGTAGGGGGCAGTGTAGGCTTGCTTCACTCGTGGGAATGCCAGTATGCGTACGTGACTTCCGCCCAAGCTCCATTATCTTGTGGATCTTGTGAACGCAACAACACGTTTCTGTGTCTGATCCTTGTGTCCTGTATTTTCAGGTTAATAATGACCTCAAAACAACTGTATTTGTAACACAAATCATTTCGGGAGTTAGATAAGACACTGGGCTTCAGTTTGATGTAAAGATGATGATGTTTTGTGACTATTTCATGCAATGTGGACTCCTGAACAGTTTATTTTTCTATTATTATTTTCGGAACCAGTTTTGTAACAGTTGACAAGAGAAGAGTGTCAGAATGTGTGAATAATGATTTCGGTTTTGCATTTGAATGTGCTACTGTATATGTGTGTGTTGGGTTATGGTCCAGACTAGTGTTGTTAGCATTTAGCTTCCACTAACTACTGTCTACTTTCTGTATAGCACTTTAGCAGTGCAGCTAGCCACCAGTAGGCCTTGCCAAAGTGATGCAGTGACACTGCAATGATATGATACTAAATACAATGGTATGGTACTGTAAAGAGAGAAGAGATGCATACTGTATGAAGAGAAAATATGATGAGAATACTGTAATGGAAATGTGGATTTGTGAATTTTGACAGAATGATTGTTATTGTTTATATGATTATTGAAGACATAAAAAGATGAACATTGAAAATACAATGGAAAAAGAAAAGAAAGAAAGAAAAGACAGAGAACAGTTTTTGGGGTTTAATAAAACCAGCATTATCTTCTGGATCTTGTGAACGCAACAACACGTTTCTGTATCTGATCCTTGTGTCCTGTATTTTCAGGGTAATCACATAAACTGCACACCACGTACCCACGCCGGGACGTGTAACATTGGCATGGCAACCAGGGTTGCCATGTTCACTAAAAGTGAGTTCTCTGGGCTTTCCTATCCATTCCAGTTTAGCAAATTCCATCACCAGTCCCACTCCCTCTCCCTATAAGTCTAAATGCCCAAAGATGAATAGGCCTACATAAATACCCCAATGAAATATATAAATTACAAAATTAAATTAATAAAAAAGACATGTTCTATAGATCTATAGTCATCCATATTATGTTTTCAGATCGACATGCCCATCCCCATGTTCTAGGTCTATGGAATCATCCATATGTTTTCAGATCTACAGGGACATCCCCATGTTCTATAGATCTATGGGTCAATCCATGTTTCAAAGGTCCCATCCATATGTGTTAGAGATCTATGGGCTTGTTCCTAGGCCCATCCCTATATCATACAGATCTACAAATTTACCCGTACATTCTATAGATCTATGGAGTCAACCATATGTTTTACAGATCTACATGCCCATCCCCATGTTCTATAGATCTATGGAGTCATCCATATGTTTTCAGATCTACAGGGCCATCCCCATGTTCTATAGATCTATGGGTCAATCCATGTTTCTAAGGTCCCATCCATATGTTTTAGAGATCTATGGGCTCGTTCCTAGGCCCATCCCTATATCCTACAGATCTACAGATTTACCCGTACATTCTATAGATCTATGGAGTCAACCATATGTTTTACAGATCTACATGCCCATCCCCATGTTCTATAGATCTATGGAGTCATCCATATGTTTTCAGATCTACAGGGCCATCCCCATGTTCTATAGATCTATGGGTCAATCCATGTTTCTAAGGTCCCATCCATATGTTTTAGAGATCTATGGGCTCGTTCCTAGGTCCATCCCTATATCCAGATTTACCCGTACATTCTATAGATCTATGGAGTCCACCATATGTTTTACAGATCTACATACCCATCCATATGTTCTATAGATCTAGAGTCATCCATATGTTTTCAGATCTACAGGGCCATCCCCATGTTATATAGATCTATGGGTCAATCCATGTTTCTAAGGTCCCATCCATATGTTTTAGAGATCTATGGGCTCATTCCTAGGCCCATCCCTATAATCTACATATCTACAGATTTACCCATACATTCTATAGATCTATGGAGTCAACCATATGTTTTACAGATCTACATGCCCATCCCCATGTTCTATAGATCTATGGAGTCATCCATATGTTTTCAGATCTACAGGCCCATCCCCATGTTCTATAGATCTATGGGTCAATCCATGTTTCTAAGGTCCCATCCATATGTTTTAGAGATCTATGGGCTCATTCCTAGGCCCATCCCTATATTCTGCAGATCTACAGATTTACCCATACAAATATATTTTACAGATCTACATGCCCATCCCTATGTCTTACAAATCTATGATGTTCTCTAGATCTATTGACCACATATGATGAGTTGTGAGCTTGTTCAAAAAAGTAATGTTGAAAAACATGAATAACTAAAAAGGTGCCATTCATTGGCTCTCAGTCGGTCACGTGACTTTTGGCCCTAATTTGCCACTGCAGAACTGCACCTGAAACTTGAAACTTTTTGACTTGAAACTTTTCAAGTTGAAATCGAAAAAGTAAGAAGCGAAAAAATAAATACATCTGAAACCGAAAAAATATGATTTGAATCCGTAAAAATAAGATCTGAATCTGAAATAAATAAATAAAAAACAATTGAAAAAAAGGACTCCCAGATCGAAATATATATTAACTCATCTGCCGCCCAGCCCGTTTATAAACGTTCTATTTTGCCCAGCTATTTACCGCCCAGCCCGTTTATAAACGTTCTATAGTCTTTTCATTGTTTTACAATTGATGGTGCTCCGGTGCTGCCTGTGACTTAATACAGTAGGGCAACATCAAAGGGAACCAGGTCATTCACGTGAATGAAGAAAAAAGGTCAAAAAACTGCATTGAAATACATGTTATCAGGCAATCCAAATACAACAGAGTGAGAGGGAGAAAAGTCTGCAGCAGTTTAAGAGACGCGACTACACAAGCCGCCAGCTGAGGAAAAAAAAAAAAAAAAAAAAAAAAAATCGGTTGGGACTCGGGAGGCTCGGTTGAGATTTGAATATAGGATATTTATAGTTAGAGTTAGAGTTTAGATAGTTGATTGATAACCTAGAGATGACAGTAGAATTTGTTTAGATTTGAGTGTATTTAGGTGAAGACACTCTGTATTTATAGTGGGAGAGGAGGAGGAAGACTGAGGGGTGTCACAAGGGGGGAGTGCGAGTGGGACTGAGTTACTACGGCCCAAGGTGGAGGGGACATAATTATTTTATACTTTAACTATTGAAAAATAGCAGATCTACAAGCTCATAGCGCGGCACTCTGCGAGCTTGTACATCTGCTATTTTTGAAATCCCCCCTATGAAGAACAATCATGGGGGTCCCGCAGTGAATCCTTGTAGCCAGGGCCCAGATTTTGGTGCGACACGACACCCCTGCACACACAACACAATGAAAGACCCAGGGTTTAGCCTGCCCCTGTGATGAAAAAACCAGGGTGTAGCCTGATCCTACCTGATACACTGTCACCTCCTCCTCCCCCAGTGCACTACTGGCTCGTAAAGATATTCCATTGATAAACAAACAGTCTGCTGGCTCGTAAAACTATAATCCATGTGGCTAAACAACAGTAAACAAAATGATCCAACACGATTCCGGTGTTGTCCCTGTGTTGGTCATCCACTGGTCGTAGTAGCCTCTGTCTGGACCAGTCTATGGTCTGGACAAGAAAGAACGCACCCCGCTGAAAGGTCTCTCAAAAAGGGGTAAAATAATTGTATCCAGTTGTGTGTGCAATCTGTGCATGCACGTGTGCATTGATCCAGCAAACTTTTCTCTGCATTGATCTGCCAAAGTGTGTGTGTGTGTGCGTGTGAGAGAGTGTGCACGGCATGCTGCAAAGATTATGCAAAGATGTAGAGATGTGTTGCTCATTAGTTAAGAAAAAAAAAGTCACATGAAAAGATTATGCAAAGATGTAGAGATGAGTTACAAGTGTTTCCTTTTGTTAAGAAATCACATGACACAGGGTTCCTTTCAAATAGGATGGTCCTTCTTCACATGTGTGTGCGCGTGCACGTGTGTATGTGTGTATGTGTGCATGTGTGTTGAGACTGAGCACAGTGCTACAGTTGCATCTATTGGCTTGAAACAACAAAATCAACCCAATAAGAGACTTATTCATGTTATTTCATAAAAAGCCTTTTTTCTAGCCTTTTTAAACAAATTAGGCCATTTGGGGCTGGCGCAGTAGTCGCTAATAAATTCATAGAAAATCATGGAACATAATTTAAACTCTTGTTTATTTTTTTTAATAAAGTATAGATGTCTATGAACAAATGGGTATACTCCATTTGTTCATAGACATAGAAACACATTTCCAAAATATTCATTGCAAATTAGTCAAAATGCTCCAAAACCCTGACATGTTTTGGAAGAGTTTAATAAAAAACGTGGGGCAGGCAATGTGTTAAAGTGAAATTAATTTTATTTTTAAATGTATTCAAAAGTATTAAAAAAGCTAATCAAAGTTACATTTGAACACTTTTTTTTCAAGTTGAAGATCGAAATTAGAGACTTTCAGGTTCAAATTTTATTTTTTTCGGGTTCAAATGTTATTTTTCCACTTCGGGTCAAATATTAACACTTATGTTGCTATGATTTTTTCTCTTCAATGTCCCACGTTGCCATGGTTACCATATGCTTCCATGTAATTGCGCAATTGTGTAAAAAGTGCACGCCCATGCCTAGCTGATGCACCACGTGTGTGCACACTGTTCACAGCTTTCAAACAAAAAAATCCGCTTGGAAATCCGTTCAGGCATTCATGATTTATGGGCCATTATGTTTTCTTCAGATGTAAACAAACATGGCTGCCATGTTTGAAAGAATGGGTTGGTATGGGGGTTAAACATGCAATTTCGCGATCGTGATCATGCCTAATACATTTCTGGAGGTCCAAAAAAAATGTTTGAATTTTTTTTTTTTTCAAAAACAGCCCAAACTCGGGAAACTCGGGGTTGGCAAAGCGTTGGTACCAATACAAACTCGGGGTTGGCACCAGATGTGTTAATATGCGATTAAAATGCGATTAATTGCGATTAATTAATTACAAAGCCTGTAATTAATTCGATAATCTTTTTAAATCGCATCCCAGACCTAATATATATACATATATATATATATATATATATACAATCAGGTAGCTCTCGTGCACATCTAGGGTGGAGGTGCTGGTAGGCAAAATGAAGTATAAAAAGACAAATTCCCACTGCCTCTTTTTTGGAAGGGACCGCACACTCCAATGAAGGATGATGGACAGGATTCAATGCTTCATTTCTTTTTTATTGAGAAAGCACGACGCGTTTCGCCGTGTGGCTTTGTCAGGTGCTATACATATATACACAAGAGTGACTGAGCACTAGCATTTATAGTGACACCCCTGTGATTACTCACTCCACCCACCTGTGGCTAGACAATCACAGATCTCCACAGAATGTATCAGGTGGGCAGGTAAAGCAGAATAAAAAAGTGACAGACAATAATACAAATATTAAAATACTGAGAGTAACTACACCCATGAGTGTATGTACACATATATCATATTCATATATCATATATCAAAGCTATATACAGTATAACAATACAAAAAGACACAGGACCACTTAGATATAAATAGACCTCAGGTTAAGGAAATATCTCCACATATTATGTAAAAAACACCTTGATATAAATATAAACAGATTAGTAAACATTAGGTCCAGACATAGCCTACATATTACCACTAAAGGTTGCTAGATTGTAGAAAAGAGATGATATTTGTAACACCCTCATAGTTTTCTATAGCAGTCAACACAGGTCTAAATTTGGAGTGGGTCAAGCAAGGATAGTAAGTAAATTAGATTACAGAAAGGAACTTAGATCTAGGCTTTCATTCAAACCATGTGGCTCCATTGAGTTCAATGTAAAGATCCAATGTGATTCTCTTTGTAGTAGGAGTTTTTTGTGGTCACCACCTCTGGGTGGCAGTGTGACCTTTTCAATACCCACAAATTTGAGTGTGGCTGCTGAGCCATGAGATCTATCTCTATAATGCCTTGCTATGGCGTAATCCATGTTACCATTTCTTATTGCTGCCTTGTGTTCAACTATACAGATTTTTAAGTTGCGTTTAGTTTGACCAATGTAGATCATGCCACAAGGACATTTCAACATGTAAATGAAATGTGTGGTATTACAGTTGATGAAGCTTTTAATTTTGTATTCCTGTCCTGTGTGTGGGTGATAAAAAACTTTAGTGGTTGAGGTGTTTGAACAGTGAGTGCATCTACCACATGGGTGGTTGCCAACCAACTCTTCCCTCAGCCAGTTGGAGCTGGTACCAGGTGATCTATAGAGTGATGTAACCACAGAGTCTCTAATGTTCCTTCCTTTCTTAAAGCAAAACCTTGGAGGTGACATTGATATATTTTTCAACTGAGGATCACATTTCAAAATATCCCAATGTTTGGTAATGATATTTTTGATAGATTGGGATGAAGTATTGTACTCTGATACAAAAGTGACTCTGTTTCCCACCACATCTTTATTTGAAGGTTCTAAGAGAGATTCCCTTTGTACAGTTTTTACCTTGTTTCTCGATTTGCATATCACATGTTCTTTGTAACCCCTACTTCTGAACCTTTCATGCATGTCCTCTGCCTTCTCCTCAAAGTCTGCAGGGTTGTTGCAAATGCGCTTAAGGCGCAAGAACTGACCATATGGAATATTCTCAATCAGGCGTTTGGGGTGGTGGCTATTTGCATGCAACAGACTATTTCTGTCAGTTGGTTTACGGAAAATAGTGGTGTTGAGGTGCCCATAATCACCTACTGTTATCCGTAAATCCAAAAAGTCAATTTGTTTTTTGCTGAACTCAATTGAGAATTTCAGAGTGGGATGTGTATTGTTAATATAATGCCTGAAATCAACCAGTTCACCTTCTGAACCAACAAATACCATAAGAATGTCGTCTATGTATCGTTTCCAAAAAATCACCTTGTTTAGGAGGGGAGAAGCAGTTCTGTTATGAATGAACTTGGATTCCCAATGACCCATGAATAGGTTTGCATAATTGGGTGCAAAGGTTGAACCCATGGCCGTGCCTTGGGTCTGGATGTGAAACTTGTTATCAAACATGAAATAATTTGATTTCAAAATGAAATTTGTCATGGTGAGTAGTAACTCTGAGGGAATCTCATCACTTGAACTAAGAAAGTGTGACATGGCCGCCAGGCCATCCTCATGTGGGATGTTTGTGTATAGACTTTCAACATCAAATGTGACCAAAAATGCATCATGAGGGATGGACACATCTAGTGATTTTAACACATCCCTGGTGTCTGCAACATAAGAAGGTAAAGCTTTCACCATGTCTTTTATAAAATGGTCATGCTTCTCCCCTCCTAAACAAGGTGATTTTTTGGAAACGATACATAGACGACATTCTTATGGTATTTGTTGGTTCAGAAGGTGAACTGGTTGATTTCAGGCATTATATTAACAATACACATCCCACTCTGAAATTCTCAATTGAGTTCAGCAAAAAACAAATTGACTTTTTGGATTTACGGATAACAGTAGGTGATTATGGGCACCTCAACACCACTATTTTCCGTAAACCAACTGACAGAAATAGTCTGTTGCATGCAAATAGCCACCACCCCAAACGCCTGATTGAGAATATTCCATATGGTCAGTTCTTGCGCCTTAAGCGCATTTGCAACAACCCTGCAGACTTTGAGGAGAAGGCAGAGGACATGCATGAAAGGTTCAGAAGTAGGGGTTACAAAGAACATGTGATATGCAAATCGAGAAACAAGGTAAAAACTGTACAAAGGGAATCTCTATTAGAACCTTCAAATAAAGATGTGGTGGGAAACAGAGTCACTTTTGTATCAGAGTACAATACTTCATCCCAATCTATCAAAAATATCATTACCAAACATTGGGATATTTTGAAATGTGATCCTCAGTTGAAAAATATATCAATGTCACCTCCAAGGTTTTGCTTTAAGAAAGGAAGGAACATTAGAGACTCTGTGGTTACATCACTCTATAGATCACCTGGTACCAACTCCAACTGGCTGAGGGAAGAGTTGGTTGGCAACCACCCATGTGGTAGATGCACTCACTGTTCAAACACCTCAACCACTAAAGTTTTTTATCACCCACACACAGGACAGGAGGCAACAGTCCGCCATTCCGAAACACCGCTATTCCGAAGCAGGGTTAGGGTTAGGTTTAGGGTTAGGGTTAGGGTTAGGGTTAGGGGTAGGGTTAGGGGTAGGGTTAGGGTTAGTTAGGGTTAGGGTTAGGGTTAGGGTAAGGGTTAGGGTTAGGGTTAGGGTTAGGGGTAGGGTTAGGGTTAGAAGTCAACGTTCGGAATAGCGGTGTTTCGGAATGGCGGGGTGTAACCGGACAGGAATACAAAATTAAAAGCTTCATCAACTGTAATACCACACATTTCATTTACATGTTGAAATGTCCTTGTGGCATGATCTACATTGGTCAAACTAAACGCAACTTAAAAATCCGTATAGCTGAACACAAGGCAGCAATAAGAAATGGTAACATGGATTACGCCATAGCAAGGCATTATAGAGATAGATCTCATGGCTCAGCAGCCACACTCAAATTTGTGGGTATTGAAAAGGTCACACTGCCACCCAGAGGTGGTGACCACAAAAAACTCCTACTACAAAGAGAATCACATTGGATCTTTACATTGAACTCAATGGAGCCACATGGTTTGAATGAAAGCCTAGATCTAAGTTCCTTTCTGTAATCTAATTTACTTACTATCCTTGCTTGACCCACTCCAAATTTTTACCTGTGTTGACTGCTATAGAAAACTATGAGGGTGTTACAAATATCATCTCTTTTCTACAATCTAGCAACCTTTAGTGGTAATATGTAGGCTATGTTTGGACCTAATGTTTACTAATCTGTTTATATTTATATCAAGGTGTTTTTTACATAATATGTGGAGATATTCCCTTAACTCATCCCCTGCTTATGTCGAGTTTGACGAGCTATATTTATGGGTCCACTCTGCTTATGTCGAGTATGACGAGTTTGTAATTGGACAGGTGCATGTGATAAATTATAATTGTATCTACCCCCTGACCAAGTCTGAGGCTCTTGTGATGTAAAACAATGAAAATATCACAAATCAAAGTTGGCTTGTTTGATAAAAGCAGCAAAATAACCCCATTTGTTTGAGAAAAACAGCAAAATAACCCCATTTTCCCACAGTAAAGATTGCATGAACAAACAGACCTAATTACCTGGTGTGACCTGACGTGACTCACACACAGACACTTCACAGACACTTCAAAGGCTTAGCCCGCCCTCTGCAGTGGCGTCAGTTCAGAAAAAGGTAAGGTATGGCAACATGACTGGTGTCACCAGTCATGTTGCCATACCTTAGCAACAGGCACGATGAAAATTAAATTTTTATCATGTCCCCCTGTAGCCAAGGTATGTCAGCTGCATACCCCTGCCATACCCAATTGACGCCCCTGGCCCTCTGGTGCCTCAAAAGATAAACAACACGCTCACACAAACGAATACAAACCCACATGAAAGAGATTACTATACAAAGAGAAATCATTTGGTACCTTTGCATTTGCCAGTTGAAGCCGAGCCGTGCAGACGTGTAAAGCAAGCAGCAGCAGAGCAAACCATTTGAAAGACAGTTTATAGTTCCTTTGAGTCTTCTCTTCTGTTAGCCTTTTTTTTTTTTTTTTTTTTAGAAAAAAGCAAAAAAAAACTAAAAAAAAACTAAAAAAAAGACCGCGGGCGCCTCTGAACCGGACTCTGGGTTCATCTGGACAACAGGGCCGTGGGTCTCCCAGTCAACGAGCCCGTGAATCGCACAGCCAACGTGGGCGCGGGTCTACCAGTCAACGAGGCCGTGGGTCTCGCAGTCAGCGAAGACGTGGGTCTCTCAGTCAACGAGGCCGTGGGTCTCCGACCCCGGGTAGTTCTGGCCGTGGGCCACATGGAGCTGTACCTGGACAGCGAAGCAGAGCTCCGGTACAGTCAACGCTGGACGCGTTTCTGCTCGCGTCTATCCCGGCTCCAGTTACAGAAGACGAGCTGGAAGACGAACCACAAGTGGCGGATTGGCACACACCACCGCCGGCTGTGACGCCGGAACAGTTGTCTTCGCTGGGGCTGAGGAGACGCAGAACCCCCGTACCGATACCCAGGGGGGTGCTTGAAAGCCCTTACGATTCACATAGGTAAGTTTATAATCCGTTGGCCTTGTGTCAGTGAACTGTAGCCTACTTTGTTCCTTTTGTAAACTTTTCTAACTAACTAAATCATTCAATCCATTCAGATCCTTGTCAACGTCGGATTCAGACAGCGGCTCGGAGTGGACGCCTTCGAGACAATCACACATGCGCCCCGGAGATCGCTTGATTCATCGTCGAGGCCTGGACCATGCCCCAGGCTCAGCCCCCCGTCCCCAGCAGACCCCCGGACCACAGCGGCATCGTCATGCACCAGATCCCCGGGGCCCAGCCAGCATCCATCGCCTTGCCCATCTCCCACCCACTCGCAAGAAGCGTCACCCAACCAAACGCTGCTACATGTGTTACAACCACAACGTTTGTCGGCCAAAACTGCGGAGTGAAACTGCATTTCAATGCATTGTGTGCTTGGTGCCCCTGCACCGCAAATTCTGCTTCCAGCGGTACCACGAAGTCCATGAAGTAACCGGCCAAACCTGTGCGAGGTGAGAGACATTATATTTGTACAAAAAAGGAAAAAAGACATTTTGTGTGCAAAGAGCAAGATTCACTGTGTGTAGAATAAACTGTAAAGAAAGAGACATTTTGTGTGCAAAGAGAAGATTCATTGTGTGTAGATGAACTTGGTTCCATTTGAGAGAGAGGGGTTCATTTGGGTCCATTATGGTTCCATTACAGAGGGAAAGGGGGGGAAAAGGTCCATTTGGTTCCATTTGTGTGTCTGTACACTTGTACACATGTGTGTGTCTGGGTCTAAAAAGGTCTTATGTAATCTGTGGAAAAATGCATGTGATTTTGAGAAACAATTGAGAATGCTTTTATTATTTTATTTTATTTTTTGGAAGACATACTGTATCCATCCATCTGATCTGTCACTGAAGTTACTGTATCTGATCTGTCACTGCAGTCACTGAATAAAGTCAGTTGAAAAGGGACATTTTTGTTTTGTCTCCAGTTTGTTGTGAAAGGCCTCCAGGCCTCCAGGCCTTGATTTTGGTGAAACAGGGGTTTTGAATTGAATAGAACTAGTACAGTACATGAAAAACAACTTGATTATGTTTCTAAAATACATTAGAGGTTCCCCCCTTTCATCTGAGCTATTGTGTGGCAATGTTCAAGTCAGTTTTCTGCTTGAAAAGACAGCATTCACAAAAATGCATTTATCTCAATTTGATGTTTCAAAAGGGCTTGATTTGAGTATTCTTTTTTTTTTTAAATGGCTGTAACTAAAGAATGGTAAATGCAAAATGCATCAAATATTTTTCTAAAAAAACTAGAGACTAGAGCCAATACTGAATATTTGGTGGGTCCTTGAACATCTTCAAAAATGGCTAAAATGCCTGGCAGGGAATCCTCAAGGTCAAGGTTCAGAAATGGCAGTAGATGAGTTAACCTGAGGTCTATTTATATCTAAGTGGTCCTGTGTCTTTTTGTATTTTTATACTGTATATAGCTTTGATATATGATATATGCATATGATATATGTGTACATACACTCGTGGGTGTAGTTACTCTCAGTATTTTAATATTTGTATTATTGTCTGTCACTTTTTTATTCTGCTTTACCTGCCCACCTGATACATTCTGTGGAGATCTGTGATTGTCTAGCCACAGGTGGGTGGAGTGAGTAATCACAGGGGTGTCACTATAAATGCTAGTGCTCAGTCACTCTTGTGTATATATGTATAGCACCTGACGAAGCCACACGGCGAAACGCGTCGTGCTTTCTCAATAAAAAAGAAATGAAGCATTGAATCCTGTCCATCATCCTTCATTGGAGTGTGCGGTCCCTTCCTATAAAGAGGCAGTGGGAATTTGTCTTTTTATATATATATATATATATATATATATATATATATAGGGCTGGGACTTAAACTGATTCATTTCATAAATTAATTACAGAAAATTAACACGATTAAAATAAATAACGCATTTTAGTCGCACTTTGTTTTTGCCTCACGGAACCTTCAGTTTCAGGTGTACCGATCATAGCGATGCTTTAATCATGAGGAGACAACAAACTCCAGCGTACACAATTGGAGAAGAAGCCAATCAGAGCGCTTTGCTTGGCCCAGTGGATGGGAAATTTAGATTTAAAAAACTCACTCATTTACCAAAATGTGATTTACTTGAAAAGAAAAATCATTCTCTTTTGCTACCAGGGATGGAGTTATGCAGTGGGACAAAGTCCACATTCTTCCATTAATATTAATAGTGAGAGTGTAGTTTTAAATTGATATTTATTTATATTTTTATTGAATTTTTTGCTGTCATGATAAATAGGAACATTTTGGAACAAATGGAGTGAATACACAGTGAATATTTGTTGAAATGATAAAATAAATCACTATGTGGATTACTAGTCTTGCATAGAAGTCTCCTGCTAGACACTGCATTGTGCGGTGATGCGCGGTACGGCCACGATGCGGTACTGCGCTGCGCAGTCATAGCAATTTTGATGAGTAGGCCTATAATGAATAAGCTTCAACAAACTAGTTCACATGAACGATATCGAGGTAACTAACCCAGTAAACACTAGCCGTCATCTAGACCTATGGTTATGTTTAGCCCTCATTTGAACCGTCTATCGTCAGTCTGTCTATAGACCGATTGTAGCTGATTACATTTAATCCATTATTCCATACTTGCTGATTAAAAAAACAGCTTTAATATCCACACCTGGTTTTCAAATATTGGACTAAAGTAATTTTAAGAGCCAATTTCACTATATAGTCTAGTTTAGTTGTAGCCGTCATCTGAACGCTTCCATTTAAACGATATATCACCGTTTAGGACAAACGTGTGTTAGACCATCTTTTTTTTTTATACATTTTTATCAAGTTGTTCATTATCGGATGCTAACAGTATAGTTTGAAATGATTAGATCTCCCGGTTCTACCTCGTAGTTGTAGTTTGGATCCACATGAGCAGTTTCCTGGCTAATTAACGTCTGTCAGACGTCTATTAGTCCTTTTAAAAGGGGTGTTAAATAACGCCGCACTAAATGCCTCGGCGCTCGACAGTCGCCTAAACTTAAAAAATAAACTCAGATAATGACCCACAAGAGCTCTCTGTTATAGCAGACTATTGAGTTACATAATTCATTCTGACACCAACAGACACAAACACACAAGACTGCATGTCTCCCCGGCCACATCCCCACCCCCACCATACGATAATGATTAAATAAAATCGTTTTATAGCTATCCATCAATATAAAGTTAGTTTGTGTTGTCAAACAAAATGCACCGACCTGAAACGAACAGCGGGAGGCGATATGTCAACTACTAATCGCAGCTGGAACACATGTAAGTTACAAGCAGTTGCCGCGGTCTAGCGGTAGCGCACAGGTTCCATTGACAGAAGTTCCCGAGTTCGAACCCCGTCGATTCCCTGTGTCAAATAATAACAGTGCAAGAATGCATTACAAATATGATCAGCTGCGGTGTTTCAGGTAGCATACGGCGCTCAGAACCAAGGAATAGTGATTTTAAAACCTGCTGGCTGCCATCATTTTCACTAATTTCGGCGGCGAAATGGTATTAAATAAACAAGGGTTCCGTTCGGAACCTAACGGTTCAAATGACGGTGATACAATGTCTAGTCTATGTATAGCCGTTGAAAAAACTTTAAAATTTAAACTCGTCACAGACCGGATCTAGCTAGACGTCCGGTTACGGCGAAGACGTAATTTGATCGCGTTTTAACCCCCAACTTGCTTAGTGGGAAGATATTTGATTGGGTACATATATTTAAAATGGGCAAGAATTACAATTAAAATACATTTAAAATACCCTACTACTGTACGTTTATGTTCCTTTTTTATTAATATTGTAGGGTTTCCATTGTACACTCGGGGATTGTGTGGTTATGCCTAAATGATGATGTCATAAGATGGGGACGTTGTTGTTTTGTTGTGTTCTATGACTTCATTCAGTGAGGTTGTCATACTTTTTGCACCTTGTTTACATGTCTCACTGGGTCATGTGGGATTTTGAATAATGTGTGTTTACAGTGCCTTGATATTGGTTTTATGCACTTGTGTACTTTATTTGTTTTTCTGTCTACATTGTTCCTTTTGGTCCTCTCTTGTTGAATGTTGTTATAAAAAAAAGGGGAAAAAAAGAAGAAGAAAAGACACATGGAAATGAGGACATTTCTTTTTGTAAGGGGGGACATATGTAGGGTTTTCATTGTACACTCGGGGATTGTTTGGTTGTGCCTAAATGATGATGTCATAAGATGGGGACGTTGTTGTTCTGTTGTGTTGGAGAGAGACACATGTGTGCAGTTCTATAATAAATGGTTTAGCCGAGTTGGCGTTCCAAAGAGTTACCTCCTGGTCATCTTGTCTTTATAAAGAGATGGGGTGGGACTTGACAAAGAGCGAATTAGATATTTTTTAATCAAGTTTATTCCACCTATAAATGATTACAAATTAAATATAAAAAGTTATCAAAAAATATTAGGAGGGCCTCAGTGTTTTTGATGAATCTATCATGGTTAAAATGGAGTTTGAAGTTACAATGGGTTTGTATAGGAAGGGGGCATGTCTGAAAAAATGAATATCAAATATCTAAATACTGAATGAAGCAAATTTAAATAAAAAAGATGAGGGACGCAGACAGTTATTTCCTTTGATGTGTAAAAATATTTATTTAGAAAGAATGTTGTTTATAAGAACTTCCGATTGAGTGTAACTGAAAGGGCTTGTACCTTGTTTTTGTCAAACAGTGAGAAGGTTTTCCAGAGTTGTTGCTGTGTGTCTGGGGATGCTGTGTCTTCTGCTGCTGGGTGGGAACATAGGCCAGGCTGTGCACTGTGAGTATTCCCTAAACTATATGTCCTTAAACTACTACATCACTTACTGTGAGTATTCCATGTCACTAAACTACTACATCACTCACTGTGAGTATTCCATGTCACTAAACTACTACATCACTCACTGTGAGTATTCCATGTCATTAAACTACCACATCACTACTGTGAGTATTCCATGTCACTACACTACCACGTCACTCACTGTGAGTATTCCATGTCACTAAACTACCATATCACTCACTGTGAGTAATCCATGTCACTAAACGACCACATCACTCATTATAAGTGGCAGTAAAAACATCAGTGTTTATAATCAATGTTTGGTTCTTTGCAGATAAATCAGCCTACGGAGAGTTACAGATCAACTACAACAACCTGATCCTAGAAAGAAACATTCTGCAGACCAACTATGAAAACCTGACCCTGGAATATGACAACCTGACCTTGGAAAGAAGCAACTTACTGCGCAAATACGACAATATGACCCTGGAGAGAGACCTGTTCGAAATTGAAGTAAAATTACTTACAAGTGAGTGAGGTTACAAACCATTTTAAATTATTGTCTGGGATCATACTGGGAAAATGATGCACTTCCTTCATACTTTCAACCAGAAACCACAGCTTACTGTGGCCAAGTTTGTTGACCAACATTTTGTAGTTGTCACAACTATAAAAGCCACCACAATATTAACCCAAAACTTCATGCAACTTCTTTTGTTGTCATTATTGCTTTGTGTGGGTATTATTGCCTGCATCTGCAAAAAAAATGTGGTGTTGACAAGTTAATGCACGTAAATAAGATAAGAATAATAACATCAGTAAAGTATGCAGTGTTGACAAGTTATTCTTCTCAAATTAAATTTCCCACCTCATCATGAACCTCATCATGTTGAGGTCAACAACTATGTTTATCTTCACAATTTCTGTCCTTTGCAGATTATTCAACCAGTAACAACATGACCGACGACAACAACATGGATAATAAGACCAACTACGACAACCTGATGCAGGAGAAGACCCGTCTTCAGACCACCAACACCAACCTGATGCAGGAGAAGAATCGTCTTCAGACCACCAACACCAACCTGATGCAGGAGAAGAATCGTCTTCAGACCACCAACACCATCCTGATGGAGGAGAAGAACAGTCTTCAGACCACCAACACCAACCTGGTGCAGGAGAAGAATCGTCTTCAGACCACCAACACCAACCTGATGGAGGAGAAGAACAGTCTTCAGACCACCAACACCAACCTGGTGCAGGAGAAGAATCGTCTTCAGACCACCAACACCAACCTGATGGAGGAGAAGACCAGTCTTCAGACCACCAACACCAACCTGATGCAGGAGAAGAACAGTCTTCAGACCACCAACACCAACCTGGTGCAGGAGAAGAATCGTCTTCAGACCACCAACAACAACCTGATGGAGGAGAAGACCAGTCTTCAGACCACCAACACCAACCTGGTGCAGGAGAAGAATCGTCTTCAGACCACCAACACCAACCTGATGGAGGAGAAGACCAGTCTTCAGACCACCAACACCAACCTGATGCAGGAGAAGACCAGTCTTCAGACCAACTACCATGCCCTAGAGCAGGAGAACGCCCAGCTGAAGAATGTGATGAATGGTGAGTTTACAAACCTTTTTGAAGGAATATTAAGTTGTGTAATATTATTAATATATTAATTATTATAAGACCCTAACCCATTTGTTAGAAAAAAACATAGTAATCATAATGTAAAGACATGTATATTTGTTAAAATGAGGCAAACATACAAGCACGCGCGCGCACACACACGCACGCACGCACACGCACGCGCACACGTACGCACACACACACACACACACACACACACACACACACACACACACACACACACACACACACACACACACACACACACACACACACACACACACACAGGTTTGCAATTACTACTTTGTGGGGACATTACACATAGTCTACTATATTTGTGGGGACCTAACCCTAACCCTAACCCTGAACCTAACCCCTAAACACCTTGTGGGGACATATTAATTTGTCCCCACAAGGTTTTTTTCTCCGATTGTACTATCTTTGTGGGGACATGAGGTAAAAAAAATAAAAAAATAAATAATAATAATAATAATACACACACACGCACACACACACATCATATAGATACAGTGTATATAGACTAGCGTGCACACATGTACGTGTGTGTGGAGTGTTATTGCATTAAAAATCCAGAAGTAAAATGTGTGTTTGTTGTTTAGACAAGTCGTGTCCCAGTGGATGGAAGAAGTTTGGATGCAGCTGTTACTACAGATCTACTGAGAAGAAAACCTGGGAGGAAAGCAGAGCACAATGTCTGCAGACAGGAGCAGATCTGGTGATCATTAACAGCCACGAAGAACAGGTTAGTGTATCTGTGTGTGTGTGTGTGTGTGT